>NW_003852525.1:869064-879599 GCF_000181295.1 Otolemur garnettii | reverse complement strand
GGAAGGAAGGAAGGAAGGAAGGAAGGAAGGAAGGAAGGAAGGAAGGAGAGAGGAGGGAAGGAAGGAAGGAAGGAGGGAGGGAGGAGGGAAGGAAGGAGGAAGGGAGGGAGGGAGGAGGGGAGGGAGGGAGGGAAGGAAGGAAGGAAAGAAAGAAAAAGAGAAAGAGAAGGAAGGAAGGAGGGAGGGGAGAGAGAGAAAGAGAAAGAAAGAAAAGAAAGAGAGAAAGAAAGAGAAAGAAAATAGAAGAAAGAAAAGAAAAGAAAAGAAAGAAGAAAAGATAGAGAAGGAAGGAAGGAGGGAGGGAGGGGAGAGAGAGAGAAAGAGAGAAAGAAAGGAAGGAAGGAAGGAAGGGAGGGAGGGAGAGGGGAGAGAGAGAGAGAAAGAAAGATAGAGAAGGAAGGAAGGGAGGGAGGGAGGGGGGAGGCACCAGTGCGTTTTGATTCTTCCTTATCTTGCCTCGCACGCTCAGTCTAGTTTTCCATTAATATTTCTGTGTTAGTAATATCATCCTTTCCTCACTTCACTTTCAAGTATTCTAATGCAGGCCCTCATTCTAAACCAAAAAATCCATGTTGAGACAAATTATATTCTCCATAAGTAACTAAAATCCATTTCTACTTTCTTTAATACATGTACTGCTTGAGGCTTAATCAAAACATATATTTTTCCATTTGGAATATTTTTGCACTACTTTTTATTTCTAATGAGAATAAAGAATTTATAAAACCGTTTTCCTGTTCCATTACTAAATAAGATGAGCAGAAGTCATATTATTCTTGTCTTACTATTTGGAAGCAACACTAATGCACAGCTCAACCTGACACATGAAGGCACGGGGGAGTGTAGGTCAGGGCCCAGCTGTGTCGGTTCTGTGCTACTGTCTGATAAGACACAAACACATCATCTACCGCTTCCTTTATTATCTCCTGTGGGGCAGAGTGTTATAACTAAAACTAAGAATATCTAGTCTAAAATCAAACTAGCAAGAGAGTCTTCCTACCATACAACCCCTTCACACATGAGTCCTTTCTCTTGAAAAAGAGTTTAGCTGAATGCTCATCAAGCTCAGTAATAAAACTAAGATAGTTAATGCAAAAAGTCTGTGTCTAAACATGTTTAGGGCAGTGCCTGTGGCTCAGGGAGTAGGGCGCCAGCCCCATATATCGGAGGTGGCAGGTTCAAACCCAGCCCCAGCCAAAAACTGCAACAAATAAATAAATAAACATGTTTAATTTACTCAACAATTCAAAAATGGCTCCACTGTCCAGCCAGGTCTGAGAAATTCATTAAATGATTCTGTGAATGAAAGTTTAAGAAAACAGTAAGAATTTTACATATATATATATGATATTCTGACAAAAGCATTCTGTGTTTTGAAATTGAAAGTATCTTTTATTAGTATTTATGAAATTTTAATTATTTAGATTTTAAAAAATCAATGTAAAAGCTCTGCCATACGTCATTACGTTGCTATTTCCCACATGCCTAACATTTGTAAATAATCTCATTGACACTAATAAGAATATTTGGGAGAAGTTGTTTCCATAATGTGAATTTAGAGGATTTTCTGTTTTTAATCTGCAAGAGCATACCGATAAAACAAAAAAGGGTACTTTTACCTTCGACATACTTTTCAACTTAAAAAAGAAAATAATAAAAACCCAAAGTTATAAAATATCTTCCTTCTAATACTTTCAGATTATTCACTGATCCCAAAGTAACCAGACACGTGGAGATGCCGTCCAAAGCAGACACATGGGCAGTATTCTGTTCACACAGAGTATTTATGGGACGCATAGTTTGCAATGAAACGTGGTCTCAGATAAAGCACAGGAGTTGACTCAGCCCCAGAGAGAGAGGGAGCTGGGTGGGTTTACACAAGGAGGCAATGTTCACATCTCTTAGCTGAGATTGCTGTGGATGAGGGAAACCCCACATCAGACACAACAAAACCCACTCAGGTGGGTTATCTGTTCCCTAGAAAAGCAGCCACGATGGGAACAGCCAGCTATATCAGATGCTAATTATCATTAAATGAAGTCTGTCCTCAGTCCCAGCCTTGCTTTCCAATAGAAATGGCCACCCAGGAAAAATCTGTGACCTATTTCTTGTGAGGTATTTTTAAAATTTTTGAAATCCTGAATTTATTCCCTTAGGATTCTTTGTTCAGGGCCAAGAAACAGCTTATCTATGCCTTTGAGAAGAGTCCGTGTGCCACATAGAGTCTTGTGGTAAATCACACTATTAAGCATGGATTTCTACATGTGGACTGCAATCAAACAATGTATTTATCTTTTTTTTTAACTCACTATAGGATCTTCTTCTGATCCCTGGATACTGTTTACTTGCTAATGAACTCCCTGCCATCTTGCAGACCTTGTCCTGCTCCTCTGTCCTGATTAAAGCTTTCAGTGTCTGCAGAGGACGGAGACACAGAGAACGTACTGAGTCGCAGGACACAGATGAGTGAAGTCGTGAGGGGATGGCGTGCACAGAACTCCGGGCAGCTGCTCTCCGCAGTTGAGCAGTTGTGGAGACCTTCATGCCCCAGAGTCAGGGACTCCAAGTAAATTCAGTGTTGAATGATGAAGAGGCAGATACATCTACTTATTGACCTTGTTTATTTAGAAGCTTAGTATTTGTCTAATTTCTCAAATTGGACATCAAAGCTAGTAGTACACGTTTTCTTACACCAGCCCATTTATTACCCTAGTTATTATATAGTTTGTTCAAACTATTAAAATTCTTCTTTTGAAAGTTACAGAAAAATCATTCCATGTAAAATGCCCAAGAAGAATGCTAAGGACTTCGTTTTTTTAATGTTGAATCAAAAATGTTAGCTAATAGTGTCACAGTATTAACATGTATGTGAGTGGGAGGACGCACACATCTGGATCATGGACACACACAGAACTTTGACTCAAGAAGCACATCAGCAATCCATGAAACTAATCTGTACCTCTGTAATATTCTGAAATTATAAAAGAAAGTACATTGAGCCTGGGCAGGGTGGTTCACACCAGTAATCTAGCATTTCATGAGCCCACGGCCAAGGTAGGAGGATCACTTGAGGTCAGGAATTAGAGATTAGCTTGAACAAGAGCAAGACCCTGTCTCTACAAAAAATAGAAAAATTGGCCAGGTGTGGTGGCAGGCACCACTGGTCCCAGCTACTCGGGAGGCTCAGGAGGAAGGACCACTTGAGCCCAAGAACTCCAGGTTGCAGGGAGCTGTGATGAGACCTCTGAACGCCAGCCTCAAAAAAAAAAAAAAATAATTAAAAATACACAAACAAAACCATAAATAAAATGTACTTTGTGTACAAAAGAGAAGAAAATGTACCAAGCAACAGAAAAACAACAGTATTGGTTTCAGAAAAATTGAATCCTGAGTGGAGGGCTGAATTTCTCAGGTAATCTCTCAGGGATACAATCTAATTAGTAATAATTCTAATTAATATTATTATTTATCTGGGGACTAAAGTTACCTATTTAATATGATGGTTTTATGTGAAAGCATCTCAAAAGGACATCAGTTTTGTCTTTGTACATTTTTTAAGTATATTGAAACTTCATAGAGATATATGTTTTAAAAAAACTTCCAAAAATACTAGCATGTGGTAATATTTGTTAATGGAAATAAAACGCCATGTTTTGGGGGTTTTAACATGCTTTATATTGATCAATGCATTAGTCTCCCCATTTTTATTTGCATTTTATGACTCTGTTTAGTAACGTAATAGACCTCCTATTTCTTAGGGTGAATCTGAGTCTGTCCCTCTGTGCTCTGAGCAGATGAGTGACCCACCTCCAATGAATCAAAAAGATAAGCAATTTATCACTGTGATCAGTCTGTCCTCAGTTCACTTAAATTCCTGGAAGTATGACAGGCATCTCTTATAATTGTCTGTTTCCCAAATGACCAGGAAATCACTGCATCTAAGAATGACTCACAGGAAAACAAATCCTCATTTTCATCACAGAGATTGCATCGCTACTGGTCTATTACATAAATGGAACCATGAGTATTTTATTAATTGTAAGAGACATGCTACAGTTTTCTTACCACCTCTCAAATGTCAGTCCAACAGTGACTTAAACAATTATACTGTACTGTTTGAGACAGGACTTTTTCTTAAAACTTTGCATGACCAAACCATTCTAAACATATTTTTAAAGATATTGTTGAAATAATCAAGTGAGATTTTGAATTGAGTTACAGATGATCACAAAGTATATAAGATTATAATAATTCAGTAATTTCTTCCACATAAAGTGAGACAGTTGTACACTTTTGAGTAAAAGAAAATCTAAAATAATAAGAAGAAATTAACTGACCAAAGTATTCTATAATGGACTCCTATCTGACAACGTGAATGTTACTTTCTTTGCATTATTACTATTATTATTGCTTAATATTTCGTTGCAGCAATCTTCTGATTTCTTTTCTGAATGTATTTATCTTCCTTCATTCTTTATGAGGTTTTTGTTCTCAGTCCTTATGTTAAATATTGTTACTGTCATGAAATTTAGCCTTTCTAATTCTGTGAAGGCAAAAGTGGAAACCTAATATACACATGTATAAGTAAGAAAAATTTTTTAAAAATAAAATAAATACAAGAAATTTAAATTCTTTGTTCATAAAAGAGAGGTTTGGGAGGATAAAAATTATAAAAATCTTTACGTTAACATCTCAGTGTAGGAGTGATACACAATACACAAAGGAAAATAAAAGCTAAAACTAAGTTTGATGTCAAGCATCCTACAGTTGACTTGTGGAATTTGTGCATGTTTTAGACGGGCATTGCTACGATGACAACCCACTTTTACAGCCTTTAAATGGTAGATGAATTAATCATTTTCATATTCTAATTGGGTCAGACTTTGACTTAGAGGGACAAATTTTCCACGAAACTCTTGGGATCGAAAAATTAGAACAGATTTCTCACAGGAGAGAAAAAGTGAATATCTGTATTTTCCCTGTGGTAGAAATAAAAGAAGGTTCTGAACCAAAATTCATTTTCAGCTATCAGAAAATGAGATATGGGCCACTTATTTTCCAGTAGATTCTTTTTAACTCAATGGAGCGTGTTTTCCCTTCTAAACTGGAACATCACCATTTTAAAGTCAGGGAACAAAACTAATGTGTATCATGAAGACTCAAAGTTACTCCATAACTGTGGGGTAAGTGACAGATATTTTATAAAAATATAAGGCATAGAAGAATTCAGGTTTTTCAGATAAAAACATTAACTTACACACTGCTATTGTGGCAGTGACCTCCTACCTGAAATAAAATGGTTACCTACCCTGCAGGATAAATCCCCAAATAATCACAATATGACCCAACTAAACAGCCATGAAATAGGTTTAGGTCTGCGATCATCTTAACAACGTAGGGTCAATTCCTTCTTTTAGTTTAGAACCATTTTCTACTAGCACCCTATTAAACACAGACATTTGTACTATTTGGTATATATACTAAGACCCCAAAAATGATTTTAGGCTGAAATTGCAAGAAACAGTTCAGAATTTGTCTTCTGTAAAAGTAGGGGGAAGGCTACATTATGAGTTGTAAGGCTAGGTAAGTTCCTTGTTTCTTAGTAGTATAATTTTACATATTTTATTAAATCACAACATTTGTGAGTTTACACATAGAATTCAGGTCTTAAGAAAATGAAGGGATATTTCATAAAATACCCAGGAAACAATGAAAGTAACTATTCTAGCATGGTTTATCTAGCTATTAAATGTGTACGTTGGGAGTGGACGGCTAGGATGCTGGAAAGGGGTTTTCCCTCCTTTTATGCCTTCAGGAATACATATTTAGATGCTAAAAATAATCATCATAATAAACCCGTTTTTTAAAGAGAAAAACAAGAAAGCCACACAAAAAGTCATAGTAGCAAAATACGATTCGGATTACAGATGCACAGTTAATCTGAATCCCCTCACTCTCCATCCCTCTCTTCATCAAGCCTCAGACAACTGGCCAGATACACTCTCCACTCTGCACAGTAAGACGTCCTGGGCACACAAACACAGGGCTACAGATGGCGCTTCTCAGCGATACTTTCAAGCAGATGTGGCCACGTGACAATGTTCAGGCAAATCATCTGTAAGAGTAAATGCCATTTGTCACTTCACAGATTATCTCCGTAGAGCTGAAAGCACGGCTCTGGATTCCTCTGTCTACCGGTTTTGGAGTAAAAGGGCGGTGAGAAGTGCAGCTTTTACTCTCCACCAACGTCTCCTGTTGGTCATGGTGAAGACAGCCAGCCAGCCAGCATGGCCTCTGCAGCTGTGATCTCACGGCTGCCTGACTCATTCTGCACTGTTGGGGAAAGCAAACTTCCCTTGGGCTTCTTCTGTGACCTAGCAATTATGAATTGGGCTGCAATAAACCCAAGTGCCCATTGACCCATGAATGGATTAATAAATTGTGGTATATGTACACCATGGAATACTATACAGTCCTGAAGAAAGATGGAGACTTTACCTCCTTCATGTTTACATGGATGGAGCTGGAAAATATTCTTCTTAGCAAAGTATCTCAAGAATTGAAGAAAAAGTATCCAATGTACTCAGCCCTACTATGAAACTAATTTATAGCTTTCATAGGAAAGCTATAACCCAATTTTAATCCAAGAATATGGGGAAAGGGGAGAGGAAGGGAAGGGGAAGGGGAAGGATGGGTGGAGGGAGGGTGATTGGTGGGACCACATCTATGGTTCATCCTATAAGGGTACATGTGAATTTTTCTAAATGTAGAATATAAATGTCTTAACACAATAACTAAGAAAAAGACATGAAGGCTATGTTAACCAGTTGGATGAAAATATTTCAAATTATATATAGAAACAGCACACTGTACCCCATGACAGTATTAATGTACACAGCTATGATTTAATAAAAAAAATTAAAAAATAAATAAACAAATAGAAGAAAGCAAACTTTCCTCTTGTCAGAGCAACTGCAGGTTATGTCTCTCTGTCACAGAGGGCAGCTTGTACCCTATCAGATAGAAGACATAAGTGGCATTAGCTTCGTGGTAGCATTGGAAGTGAACCAATGAAGGTGAAGCGGCCTTATCACATCCTGGGGAATAAAGAAGTTCAGGACACAAAGTGACTAGGTTGGAGCTCACTTGTCCATTTTTTAGCTGGTAAACCTCTGACAAATTAATCTCTGCTTGCCTCAAACTCTGTAGTTCTACAAGAAGTAGAATTGCCTCTTTCCCACAGAATCTAAGATTTAAATTCTAATATGTGCAAAGCAAGGTGGGCTGACAAGTAGCAGCAGGTGCCCAAGACTGGCCAGCGATTCCAAGACAGGGAAGAGCAGCACCCCAAGCTGCTGCTAAGCTCCCCGTCTCCGTCTCACTAAGGCCCCCGGCTCCTCCTTTTCTCCTTGAAATCTGACGGGTCAAATCCACAACTAAGTCTTCCTTTACTTCAGTGAGGATGAAAGAATTCTGTCTCATGTGATCGCAAGACAGCAAAGCTAAGAGACAAACTTGTTTCTGGATAATTGATTTTAAAGCAAACTCAGGCCTCACTGTGATCTTTATTTTGGCAGATGATACAGGCTGAACATAGAGAAAAATTTCAAAAAGTGTATTTAAATGTACGGATGATACACAGATTGTTAGAACAGGTAGTTTTCTAAAGATAAACCATGACATTGTGGAAACAAGAATAGTCTAGTTTGTACTACTGAGAGTATAGAGTGCCATGGCATCACAGTTCACAGCAACCTCCAGCTCTTGGGCTTAGGCGATTCTCTTCCCTCAGCCTCCCAAGTAGCTGGGACCACAGGTGCCCACCACAACACCTGGCTATTTTTTTGTTGCAGTTTGGCCGGGGCTGGGGTTGAACCTGCCACCCTCAGTATATGGGACCAATACCCTACTCACTGAGCCACGGGTGCCACCCAACATAGAGCATTTCTTGTTAAAGTGTCCACGGATTCAGAGAAAGATGACAAATTCATTTTTCTCTCAGAGAAGAATAAACTGGTGCAGGTATTAATTATGCACAATGTCACGTATTTCCTCCTATCCCATCATTATTCTATCCAAGAATGGATCCAAAGAAACCATACTAGAATACGTTTCTTTATAAAAATGATTAAAATTCTTAAAAGATGGACAGACGAGAACATATTTGTTCAAATGCACTATTTAGGGAATGGGTCAACTGGCATAATGAAGACAAAAATAATGTCTAAATATAACAAAAACAATCCTGCTTTAGTTGCTTTTAAGCAGATATGAAACATGGTCATAATTCCATTTGCTTCCATAATCATGGTCAATGTTAAGTTTGTTAAAATTATACTACAAATAGATAAAGGGCATGGTGTGTTCCCTTAGCTGTGCCAAGAGGTTGAAAAATTTTGCAAACTCATCAATAGAGATGTTATCATCTCACTCTAAGCAGCGTTCAAATTAAATCAGAGAAGAGATTTTGAAGAAATAGGAGGATTTAAAGTAGGCAAGAAATAAGTTTCTTAAAAGAGTGCTGTTCTCAAGACCAAAATAAGTCGGCAAACACAGATTTCTTGGCGGTGATATTACTATTAGTGAGTCGTGGTAGTGATGATATCACATTTTAATGTCTGATTATCATACAATAGACTCCACAATCAGCTAAGTATCATTGAACTTCATTTTACAATAAAACATGAATGTGTCTACTATAGTATGTACCCAATCTGCAGAGCTATTCTCCTCTGAGTCATTCATTTGTATTAAAATTTATTTTTAAAAAAATAGGGCATTAGGTACCATTTTTCTTCTACAAGGATGTTCTATTGACAGGAAGACGATACAGAGAAAGTCAGCACCAGGCACGAAATTAGTCACTCGGAAACAAACATCAAGAAGTTACAAAAGCTTATCATGAATGTCGTGAGTGAAACAGTAGCAACAAAATGTGTCAATATTAAATTGCACTGAATAGGCTGCAGGATATATGCATATTCTTAACGCCTTAAGAGTAATACTTTTCAAGTAGGAAAAAAGTGAGCATGAACTTACTTAAAAAACCAAACTGTCCTTTGCACGGCACGGTTTATATGAACGGTGGGACCTGTCAACAGCCTAACTTTGTCAGTGGTGGCTCAGAGGACAGTGTCAGAAGAAATCATCATTTCCCTCTACAAGATTTTTGAAAAATTTTATACATATAATTACATATATTATATATATCTGAAAAATAGTAGTAAAACAAAAAAGAATTCTTTTTATCATGAAAGAAGGACGCATTTCAAAAGATTCCTGCAGATGTGAATTTAGGATGGCAGGTTCCTATCACACCGCTAATTGCACAATGATTAAAATGCTGTAGGAGTTTTTTAACATGCGCTGGTTTTACCGAGTCTGTTAGCCTGTCAATTTGTAGGACAGAAAGTCAAGTGTACTTCACCCAGTTTTCCTACTGGATTACTTTTTTTTTTTTTTTAATTCTCCACACTCTTCTCTTTAACAGTTGAGTTTCTAAGCATGCCCCATCACACAGCAATCACTTCTCTATAAGGAATCTTCTTCCCAGTGCCAGCCATAGTCTGCCCGCTGACTTCTGTTCAATGAGAAGAAATGAACAGTTTTTGACAAAGTCCCTAAAATGTACTTGAGTCTGTGACAACCTTGAAAATACCACCCTAGAATCTGTCTTTTTCTTGGTTTTCCCCTGTGTCCTCCCTCCCTATTCTCTCTTTTCTGGTTTTTTTTTTTCTACTTTTAAGAAAAAAAAATCGACTCAGTCTTTTCCCCATTCTAAGTCTCAAATCTGAGCTCCTTTTCTAAACTGTGCTCACACAGACAAGAGTGGAAGTTCATTCGTGAAGGAAGAATGACTTTGAGGTCATTGAACTGCTGTGAATGGCCTTGAACCCATTACAGTATCAGCGGGAAGTTACAATGTCAGTGGATGCTCCATCTCTTGTCCTCTAAGTATAATTCCCACTGTCCCCTCATTGAATTGTCTCCTCTCCCTTCTCCCTGTCACAGTCTGAATGCAATGACTCATTACTGAAAGTGGGCCCCACGGATCTGGGGACCCTCAAACTGATGGACCCTTCACCATCCAAAGTAACCCACCACCACTTGTCAGGCACCTACGAAGCTCAGACACTCACGTCTTGTCTAACTGATAAGTGAGAGTAAGTCATGACATCAAGGCTTGCATAGTGCAGATAAAAGGTGAAGTACAGCTGGGCGCTGTGGCAGCACCTGTGGTCCCAGCTACTGGGGAGGCTAACGCAAGAGAATCCCTTAAGTCCAAGAGTTTGAGGTTGCTGTGAGCTGTGATGCCAAGCACTCTACCCAGGTCCACATAATGAGACTCTGTCTCAAAAAGAAAGAAAGAAAGAAAGAAAGAAAGAAAGAAAGAAAGAAAGAAAGAAAGAAAGAAAGAAAGAAAGAAAGAAAAAAGGGTGGTGCCTGTGGCTCAAAGGAGTAGGGCACTGACCCCATATGCCGGAAGTAGCAGGTTCAAACCCAGCCCTGGCCAAAAACTGCAAAAAAAAAAAAAA
>NW_003852525.1:845266-868883 GCF_000181295.1 Otolemur garnettii | reverse complement strand
AAAAAAAAAAAAAAAAAAGGAAACAAGGGGTCCAGAGGACAGACTAAGTAACGACAGACGAGCAGGTAGTGAAATGGAAATAGTGAAACAGTCTGAACACTGGGTGAGTTATTAAGTAGCAAAAGATACTGTATGCATAACACCGGTGAGTCATCACTCTTTAGACCCCATAGTACCTACACTGGTCCGGTGACTTCACTTGCTGGGACCGACTTATATAGTCTGGGAAGAAACCAACTCGTAACAACAACAGGTCATTGGTCCAGTGGCAGGTGGGTGATTTGACACATTTTCATGAGCAAGAGTTAGAGGAAGAAATATGCAGCTTGGCCCCATCGGCCACACTCAGCAGTACCGCAGGGCAGGGGTCTGCGAGGGCCAGGTGACAAGTCCCTACAGCTTCCCAGGCCACGAGGTCTGCCAGAGGGGCACTGAGGAGAACTCGGAGATTAGCAACAGATAATATGTAAATAAACGGGTCCTGGGTTAGATTCAGACTATGTGCTGGTATTTGATGACCCCTGTGCAAAAGAAGCCCTATGGGGCATATTTTAATTTAGTATGTTTTAATTTTTATTTAAAGAGTCATATTAAATATGGCAAAGCAGCGGCAGTATGATACAGAATCGTTCACTCGACAGTCATTTCACACATAACACTCAGGGTAGAGGCACAAAGTTTTTAAACTTCAAACTTAAGTGGCAGCTATGCTGGGTATTAATTTTAAAGAAAAAAGTATGTGGCCTGTCATGAATATTCTCTTCTCTTCTAGACAGACTATAGACATGAGGGGAAGATGTTCCAGAGATGTGGCTTCCAGGGGGACGTGTTTATAAAGCGACAGGGCCCCTTTCTTGTCGTGAGGCCCCCTCCCTGGATTTCTGACTGTGATCAAATAAGTTTTCCTAATAGTTCTGACTTATTTTCAAACACACTTTTCTCTGTAGTTAAGTGTATTTTGAGTGAGACACACTTGCAGACATTTAGCAAATAAACATCTGAATTGTTTTGTCCTTTGGTTTTTGAAAATGATTTATCACGTCAGCATTATAACTTTGTTCGAAGTTAGCAACTAAACTCTACGTGCCATAAAAATCATCTGACTAGCGGATGACTTCCCACATTTTTCGAAGATATTAAGAAGAAGTTACAAGTCTGTGAACTCCAAGATCCCTGTAGCCTAATTCTACACAAAACAAATATTGGCATTATTATTTTAAACTTCCATTGAGTATCTGTCAACCCCTGAAATAAATGTCATTTGATGCGAGGTAACACATTTTTTAATTTTTCACTAATTAAGACACTGAAACCATTTCTGACCCACTTTGCAAAGTCACCCACATGCATCATGCATTCATTGACAGTTCCAACCTCATTCCTAACAGAATCATTGTTCCTGAGTCCCCATATGACTAGAAGAAACATTTCAGGGGTGGAAGTGTCATTGCAACCTTAAATATAGTGTTCACCACCGTGAAAACTGCAATAACAGGTGCTCACAAAAGCCTGGTGTGATGAATTTCAACAAAGAAAAGAATGAGGCTGGCGTGGCCGTGTGGATGGCCTCACAAACACGCAGACAGACGCAGGAGGGGCATTCTGGGGTGAGTCTGAATTGTCACACCCTGTAGGCTTCTCTGCTACCTGGAGTCGTCTATGCATCAAACAGACAAGATAATGAGGATTCAAAGGCAAGTGGGAAAGAGAAAACAAAAATGACTTCACCGCTCTCACTCTGGTGATGAGAATAAAAGTAAGTAGGTAATAAAAATGAGGGAACGAGACAGGAATCCAGTTTTTAAAAAGGTCAGTCCATACGCGTCGTCTGGGCTGTGTGACACATTCCACAGTCTGAAACAGTTCATAACCACCAGTTTTCGAGTGTTCTGTTGAAGGTGAAGTTTTGGTTAAGCCGTTTCTGGTATCTTTTATAAAAAGAAAAGATGATTTTAAAAACAGTCCTATGTTCCTTCTTTTCATTATGATACAATAGGCATTTCAGTCTCTTTCCATCTGAGGAAAATTAGAAAAACGGAATCACCTAAAAGTGCCCACCTGATGTTTTGAAAACATTTTGTCCACCAGTGTTTGTTGATTCCCAAACTGAAAGGTTATGTGGCCCTTTGAAATCCTCTGCATGGGGCTAGAGAACGAGAGGTTGGAATATCAGGCCACCCAAGGACGGGGGATGGAGGATCCCAGTTAAATAATACTTGTATCAGAAAGTGCCCCCTGTGAGGTTGCTGTCCAGATAAAACCAGGTCGCAATCACGTTCAGAATTCTGCTTAGCCCCAGGGGTTCTCTCAATTCCTGCATTGAAATGATCTCAGATTAAACTCCTAGAGACCCTGGGTCAAAGGAAAATATTCCTCTAAGTCAAATAATTACATAGTTTTACCAATAAAATGCACAAAACATAAAAATTACCAGGACCACAAATCTGGACGATATAAATAAAAGCTGTCTCAAAGCAAGAGGCAAACTCCACTGATACAGAGAACTATAGTCCTGGAATCATCGACATGAATCGTAACTAAGTATAAATAAACCATTTAATAAACCATATAAAATAGATGTTCAATGAGGAGAATACCGGAATAAGATTTTTTCAGAAATTTATTAAAAGAATGCAAGAGTACAATAAAACTAAGAGCCTATCGGATGGGGTGACAGTGACAGAGCAGAAGGGTTAGGGAGCTGGGGCATAAATCAAAGGAGAAGAAAATTCCAGACTGTAATAAGGAAAAAGAGAGTAGAACACGTGGAAATAAGGGACTAGCAAAAAGTGAGAAGCACTGAGAAGTACTAATGTGACTCTAATCAAAGTCAGAGAAAGGACAGAGGGACGACGGGATTCAGCAGGGATGTTTACTGGAGGAATGGGGGAGAGAGTTCAAAACTTGAAAGATGTGAATCCACAAATTCAAGAAATTCCGCTGATTCCAAGGGGGGAAGTGGAAAGCAGTTTGCTTTGGGGGATGTTTCCCCACGTCCTACAAGCAGAGGAACAGACGCACTTTGCTCTGGAAATTTGCAAAGCCTAGATGGAGCTCATCCTGGAGCACAGAGCAGGTCCCTGTACCCTCAGGGTGACAGAGGTAAGGCCAGGACTCAGCCTCCCAGGTGGCCAGCGGCCACATGGATCTTATCTCTCCACTCTCGGGGAACTTGCGTGCATTTTAACTGGCCAAAGTAATGCTGCCAAGAGTCATTTGTTCAGTCCTTTGTCCAAAGTCTAGACAAAATCAAGTCCAGACCTAGAAGTCTCCCATCTTCTCCCGGCACCAAGGATAACAATGAGGACAGCCAAAGACAAAATAAACCCGAAATCAGCTGAGAGTAAATGTCAGATGATGTTGAAATCAGAAAAAGTAGAGTGACAGCTAAATATTCAATGGAAATCACGGAAGCCAGAGGTAGTGCAGTGGTGTCACCGAGCCCTGTAAGAAAATAATAGGCAAGCTAGGACTCTGTGGTCAGCAAAACACCCTCCAGGGTCACAGTCATTCATAAATAAACAAGGCTGAGAAAATTTATCACCCGCGGACAGAGTGAAGGAATTCTAAAAGGTGTTCTTCTGGGAACAAATAAACATTTATGAATGGAAACCCCTAGATGCAGGAATGATGAAAAATAATAAAACATCTGAACATATGCAACAATTATAATTAATAGGTTTGCAACAGCAATAATCTGTGCTGTTTGTTGGAAATACAGAGCCAATTACAACCTCGGCATTCAGGTTGGAGAAGAGTTAGTGGTACGAAGGTGTTTTAAGATGCTCTTTTTCCAGAAGGAGGTTTAAAGTAAGAGAAAACTTTAGCATGAAAGGGATGAATATCGTGATACTGCAGAGGAGCCCTTAAATGGATAGTTACTTACAAAAGACTGGAAAGAAAAAATTGAATAAAATTTCCTCTTTCAAATATATCTTGATGTAGGGGAGACCCACAAAGGCTTAACCTAGATCAAGTGACAGCACTTACCCTTTCATCTTTACATAAAAAGATAACTGTTAAAACCTAAACAGCATTGTATATGCCCAAATTCTGATATACAGGGAAATTTCCTTTACTCAGAGTAAAATTAAAATAAGTGCCTGTCATATTAGGATTGATAATAGTCCCCTAAAATACCACTAAACAATTGCGCACAGAAGTTCCAAAAACACATTATATTTGCTTATTTGCATAAAGCTAAATATATTATAGCATTTAATAAATTAATATTATAATTTAATAAATGTCATTTGGTATTTGAAATAAACAAATGCACAAAAATCCTTACAATTTTTCAAAGCATGAGAAGTTATTGTTTTTCTTTAACTAAAGACTTTTTTTGAACTAAATCAAACATAATGGAAAAGAAATAATAAAACGAAGTAAAGATTATTTTTAGTGCAGGCTACTATTCTCGAAACTTGTGTTTTGTGGGTTGGAAGGGGAGGATGGGGCGGTTAGATTTCTCAATTGATGTGAAAATATGTTTAATCATTATAAATTGCTGATACTCATGATTTTCAACATGCAAAAAGGGATATTTCATTTGTTTAGTATTTTAATACTATTTCAAAATTTGTGTGCACCCTTAGTACATATCTATGAACTACAATGATCAAAGTAAATATTGTTTTTCTGACACTCATACCTAGTAGATTTTAAAGGAAACAACTACGAAATACTCTCCAGAGGATACAATCTTTTTAAAAAATTATTATTATTATTTTTTACTGAGACAGAGTCTTATTACATCACCTTTGGTAGAGTGCCCTGGCATCATAGCTCACAGCAACCTCAAACTCTTGGGCTCATATGATCCTCTTACCTCAGCCTCCCAAGTAGCTGGGACTACAGGCACCTGCCATAATGCCCGGCTGTTTTTAGAGAGGAGATCTCACTCTAGCTCAGTCTAGTCTTGAACTCCTAACCTCAAGCAATCTATCCATCTCAGCCTCTCAGAGTGCTAGAATTACAGGTGTGAGCCACTGTACCTGGCCTCAGAGTATCTTTGGCTCTTGCTGATTCAATGCTAGAAGTATAAGCCATAAAAAAAAATCAAGATGGGAAAATTCCTATGAGGTTACTGAGCACATTATCTATTATATTTACTCTCAGAAAAGGCAACTGCTTTCAAAAATGTAAGTATCACACATACTTATAGAGGGAACATGTGATTTATTATCTAAACCAATTCAGATTTAAGAATGAAAGAGATCAGTTCTCATAATCACCCTGAAGGGATAATGGCAAACAAAATAGTTCTAGAAAGATTAAAATGTGCGTTTTCTCTATAACTAACAACTGACTTTCCTTAATGAAAGAAGAGCACAGTAGGAAAAAAAAAAACAAGCAACATCTTCATCTTCTTTCCGATCTGCTCCTGGTGGTGATCTATGGAGAGAGAAGAGGCACTGCCTTTCCTAACCACAGAATGTGTGGGTCATGTATAAGATTTACCGTCCTGTGCCAAACACACGTTGTGGCAGACGCCCCAGCTCCGTCCCCTATGCCGGAAACCTTTATGATATTTCCATGGCATAAGCAGTGTCCACTGTCAAACTAAGTAACTAAAGTTCTGCTCACACTGGTTGAACATTCAGCATTTATAACAAGTAAATAAGCCTGACTTTAACGTCAGACTCCAACAATGCAGATAGTCCCACATAAGTAGTAAATTTATTCAGCTATTGCTTAATAAATCACACATTATATTTTAGTAAATACTTATCAAACCTGTATTTGCAAGCCTGTGTTGCTAATTTTATTTTCCTCCTAAAACTGCTGGAGCTACAGCACAAACAGCATCCATGAAGTCCACCTTAAAGAATCTGAGCCATGATTCGGGCCCCTGTGCGTTTTGCCTGCTCCCCCAGAGGTAGCAGGTTTCCATTCGGAGGACAAGGGGAGAGACACGAAGGCCCTAATGAAGCTGTTCCCGGCCCTGTGGCCTGATGTCAGAACAGCCAGCGCAAACGCTGACTTCATCAGCATCCAGGAGTTCCAGGAGCCGAGGACGTTTTCTAGTTGAGCGTTGTTCCAGCTCTTTGAATCGGCTGCCAGGGATTCCTGGAGCTTGACCACATTACAATTTTCACACTTAGCAACTGTAAAATTGTTAAAGCGATATCTTTCCACACGGTCTAGCCGCTATTACTGCTAAGTTTGGCATACCACCTTAGCCACTTTCATCACTTCCCAGGGTAACCCTTGGCCATGAAATCGGAAAATCAGATCATTTTCTGGTCCGTTTTCTTCTTTTTCTTTGGATGAGATTAGATTTGGCTACGCTTGACTGACGAATCTCATTTAGGATTCAGGGAGAGGGCTGCGCCTGACCTCTTAAAGAAGGGAGAGGTGAGAAGTTTCCGGCAGTGATGAGGAAGAAAGGGCCAATTTCAACTCATCACATAAAAGCAATTAGTGCTTAATTCACACTGTGAGAAAAAAAAAAATACTTGTAAAAGTATCAAGTGTCAGGGTCACAACATTATTTAAGAATCTTCAAAAATACCAATCATCTTCAAGGGTTTTTCTCTGCATGTTTTGTTTGCCTTTCAAATTATATTTCAAGCTGTGTTCAAATGTAAAGCACAAACTAAAATTATTTATCTGATTAAGTATCTTCCATAAATAATAGGAAAAGATTTTGTCTTACTTTAGGAAATAACCAACACAGCACCCAAATAAACACATTTCCAGGACATACGAACTTCAGATTTGTTCCTTTATTATTCAGGTCTGGGCTGCTTACTTGCTGGTGTACAGTTTTGATATTACCTGCTTTGAGTGTATTTATCCATTTTAGACACGGAAAACAAACCAATAGTTAGAGAGAATGGAACTACAAGTTGGCAAAGGCCTAAAAATGAGCATTTTCATCTCTGAATATGGAAAGTTTAAAATCTCAAGTTCAGGGGTGTGTTAACACTTTGAGATCTATCTCCTTGTACACGAATTTACATTAGGCTCATTGAAAGAAGGAAATCAACTGAGTATTAGCACAAGAATTTGAACAAGTAAGTAAACCAGTGGGTCACCCAAGCCATCTTCTTTCCTTCAAAGACCATCTCAGCACTGGAAAGCTATTTGATTTAAGTACGAAAACTTAATATGCATGATGCAATGGTACGTTTCAAAACTATTAAGAAATGAGTATAATTGTGATGGACGTGTTACTTAGTTCAACGTAAGCCTTTCACATTGTATATCGAAGCAGTACCCTGAACCCCACAAATGTATCAATGTATAAAGTTATGATTTAATTAAAATAAAATATGAAAACTTGGGAGAATTGTCTATTTCAAGGATAAAATGGTTTAAAGCAATTGTTACCTCAAGCCAAGCTTTTCAGAGACTACTGTTTTTGTTTAAACTTTTTTTCTCAATAAGTGCACATCCAGAAATTATCATGGTGTAATTCTAGTTAGTTGAACAAGAACAGTTAGTTGTTCTGAATTTCTCCTTTCAGACATTTACTTTCTAATTCGCTTCCAGTCAATTCACAGCTCAAGTAAAATGCCTGTGAAAGAGTGAGATGAAATTCATTTATAAATGTTCTGTGTGCAGAGCTGTGGATCACAGTAGCTTGGAGAAAGTGCCAGGTACGTGTTGGTGAAAGGCTGGGCCATCTCCCGTCAACCGTCTGGACGGGTAAAGATTGCAGTGCAGATACCACGGGCTGAGGCGCTTTGAAATAAATCATATGTGAAGAGATTCACATCTACCTAAAAATTAAATAACTTATTTTCCCATAAAATTGGAAATCTTTCAGTATATGGCAATGTACAGTACCTACTAAAAACTCCTGGTGAAGTTTGATTCCTTTTCACATATTAGGTCTACTTCTCCACAGCTGGGCAAGACAAACATACATACACTAAAAATGTCTAAGTGTGGGCGGTGCCGGTGGCTCAAAAGGGTAGAGCACCAGCCCCATATGCTGGAGGTGGTGGGTTCAAACCCAGCCCCTGCCAAAAAGAAAAAAAAAAAATGTCTAAGTGGATTTCATGACACTTCACAAAGAATATCTTTTAGCAAAAGATGTCTCTGGTACAAAAGAAAAAAAATGATGTATACTTAAATTTTAATGTTCATTTGAAAAAGTTCTCTTCTTTATCCCTCAGCTTCTAATTTCATGTACCATTTGAAGAGGCCAAACAATTAAAGGGGAGGGGGTAATCTCAGAAATTTGCATTTCTGGAAATCTGAGAGATAGGGTTTCACTTGTAAGCATATATAAATATACATATACAGACATATACACATGTGCATATACACACACATTTACATATCAATTAAAATTTACCGTCTATTGGGTTTGCATTTTCTTTCCTGATTTTGTTAATTTCCTGAGGGCATTTTATGCGCTGAACTAAAATTTTGGGATATTTGTGATAACAACAAAACTCAGCTCTATTTTAATCACCAATCAATAATTATTTATCAAGTATGTACCAAATTCATTTTTATGAAAAGTTCACAATGTGCTCCAGGAGATATAAGTATTCCTTGACTTAAATATGATTGCTGAACAGGAAAAAAAAAATGTAATAAAACAAATATATAACTGATTATAATAAAAATGCATCCTAAATTGTATTGCTTCCTGGGTCTCTATTCCTCTAGTTTTTTTTTTTTTTTCCAGATAGTGCTAAGATTTACTGTGTATTTTATTAGTAAAATATTCCACTACATGTGCCCCAGAGATGTCTCCAACATTCAATATCATTTCATGTTGCATTTTTACTCTATAAAAAGTTCTCTCTTTCTGGAAACAATTATATGAAGTAGCTAAGTATTTTTCATGTAGCCAATACCTAGTAAGAATATAGAAAGACCACGTTTTAAGGCCAGTGTATGTAAAGGAGAGTAAGCACGCCTGGTTTCTAGGCTGCCAGTATTCATAATTCATGGTATTTCTGATGCTGCCACACAGGTCATGGTTTAGACATGTGAAGAATTCACGTCGAGGCATAAAATTTTATGATTCCCCTCATACAACCAAAAATTGACTTTTTATACTGTTTTTGCCAGTTTAGGGAAAGTCATAGTTTCTATACAGGATTTTTTGTGATCTGCATATTTAAGTTTCAACATGAACTTATTCTCATTATCTCAAAGGTATCTTGTTTTCTTTCTTCTTAGTGGCATTCTAAAATGCAGAACAGATTCTGTCCCCAGCTGGTCTATGTCCAGGACTTCCAATAGCGATGGATATGGGGCTCAGGTTTGGCAGATGAGGCATGAACAAGACACAGTGGGGAATACGCAGGGCATAAATGCCCCAGGCTTTATTGTGGACACACTCTCATGAATCAAAACACTGACTGGAAAGTAGTGGTTAAATATATGCAACCCGGTCCCAGATCCCAAATTCACCCCCACCCCACCCACAAAATTCTCACCTATCTGAGTGTGGCTATTAGGTTCAAAACAAAAAATTAAGGCCCTCTCTTCTGCTATCTTAAACAAATTTACATCTTCTCTTTTGAATTTCACTTTTTACATATTCTAATATACTGTTCAAAGCTGGCTTGCTTCATCAAGTTCTTAAGACATCTTTGGGACAGTCAGGCAAATTGTAGTAATTATTTAATATGAACTTTTATACTCAAATCATTAGGTCGAATCAATTTTACAAAGGGAAAAATACTGTATTTACAGTGTCACATGCAAGGCTAGAATAACACCCAGGTGACAATAACTCTAATTGGTACTTTCAACCTACATCTTTTTAGAAACCCTTTTTATTTTCTTGCAAGTCATTATAAAATAATCTAAAAAAAAAAACTATAGAGAATATATAACAGTGTTCCAAATGTTCAGAAATCTATTTTTTCAAATAAAAGCCCTTTTAGAATCTAATTCCTAGTATGTCAGAGCTCAAAGAATATTCTGATGGCTGACGAACATGTGAAGACGTCACAAAATTGTCCTGATATTCAAACATGAGGAAGACCAGTAGCCTCTATCAAAAGGCAGTAGCCAGGTTTTATATGGAAAACACATGTTTTTACTGATATATCAGTTTTGAAAAAGCATGAAGGTAATTTGGTGGCAAATGTGGATGTGTTATATGACCACCAGTTGAATTACTTCAACAGCCCCAAGAGAGCCTACAAGAATTATTATGATTCAGTAAACCCTTAGGAGTAGCAGGGCTAAGCCAAGGACGGTTTTCCCTCTCACCCATGGGAGTCCAGCCAAACGCTGAGGGCATGGAGAGGACCGGACAGCAGGGTTAGAAACAGCCCTGGGTAACTGTCAATGATTCCTCCTCTCTGTGAATGTAAGTACACAATAAGTATGGGCCAAGGAGATACATGGAATTGGAAGGATTAAGCTGTGTTTCTCCCACAAACAATATACTCGTTCTTGGTAAATAAAATTTATCTATGGTATTATGGTCATGGTTATCCAAGTCACATAGGGAACAATTTCATAGAATTTAGAGGATTCTAAGTACTTTCAGGATTACTACAATATTAATTGTTAATTGTTTTATCTCCCATGCTATTTGCAGGATATCAGAAACATTAGGAAACACACCACTAGCTTCAGCATTTAACTAGATTTCATTTTAACCAGGGATGACTGCCTTACATTATGGCCTGGGAAAAGAACGTGCTCCATCTTCAAGCCTCTGCGTTGGCTGAGAGCTGAATGCATTTTTATTAGGAGCTATCCCGACTCTAAGGCTGGTAACACGTGAGCTGTATGGAATCTACAAAACCTCCTGTACTGTGTTTTATTCTGCAGGGAGTGAGTGTTCTCCTGCTTCCTCTCTCGAAAGATGATTAACCCATGTGAGTTCTGTTTGTCCTTTATTTGGGCAATGGAAGGACTGGTTCTTCAGGTTCTTGTTTGGTGAGACATAAGAAAGCTTAGAAATAGATTCTAAAAATACGGATGATGTACGGAGCCATTAAAATGTACATGGAACATTCTAGGCTTGACTACTGGTACTAAAAATAAAAACATATTTAAGGAAAGGAAATGGTAATTGTGGCTGCAACACATCTCACACATTATTTATGTTGGGTACATACTTTTCTTTCACGTGGCTATTCACAACGCATCTCATAGATGTAACTATGAAAGTTTGGGGACAGATTTATTGGGGATCGCTATGAAGCAGAAACGATAACATGTTATCTAAAGCATTGAAAAATTATAGTTAGTTAAATAAGTGCTATTTACATGATTATCATAATCGCCACCCATCTGCGTGTTTACGATGTATAACCACTGAGGTTACACCAATGAAGAAAATAGAAAAAATAAAATCCCTAAACCAAGTTCATGGAGACCACTTCACTGAGTCATGATTAGGTCATCTGTCTCAGAGACCAAGCTGAGGGACAGAGAGCAATAGATATTTAGAGGTGGGTCAAAACCAGAGAAATATGCAGTAAGTACAAACATTTAATGGGGAAATGGAGGACAAAGCTAACATTTCAAGGAGCAAGAGGGCATAGCTGCAGCTACACTCTACCAACCACCTGGGGACTGAGAGGGGACTGACAGAGAAGGAGCTGCAAGGCCAGGGGCAATGTGAATTAAAAAACAAAAACCAAATCAAAACAATGACGATGTCCCCACAGTGACTCAACACTGAAATGATTCTGTATATTCCAAGCAAAACTTCTTCTTCTGCAGTCGTCAGAAACCTTATTTAAATATTTCTCCAATTGATGTGTGTAATGTAAGCAGAGTTGTATATGCATTAATTATTATTGATAATGGTAACAGATCACACATGGATCAAGCCACATTTCAGATGTATTTAAATTGTTCACAGTTCGTTGATAAAAATTGAACCAAAAATGCACATTGGAGTTAATTAATTAATTAATTAATTTAGAGACAGAGTGTCACTTTGTTGTCCTCAGTAGAGTGCTATGGCGTCACAGCTCACAGCAACCTCCAACTTCTGGGCTTAGGCGATTCTCTTGCCTCAGCCTCCTGAGTAGCTGGGACTACAGGTGCCCGCCACAATGCCTCGCTATTTTTTGTTGCAGTTTAGCTGGGGCAGGTTTGAATCTGTCACCCTCGGTATATGGGGCTGGCGCCCTACCCACTGAGCCACAGGCACCGCCCCACACATTGGAGTTATTTAGGTAAAATAAAATAGTTTCCTGGGTATTTCATCTATATCATGTCTCCTAGCTGATCACTTCGCTGGTTTTCATTTTACATACGTGGATATATACTCCCATGTGTGTACAGTATTTATTGAACACCTTTATAAACGAAGCACTGTGGGTTAGAATTTATTATAAATGAATTTAATCATTAAAGAAATCTATTCTTAGTTTCATTTTATAAGAAAGGAGAAATAAGGATAGCATTTTATTCAAGACGCTAAAGCTCGCCCAAAGCAAACTTCTAATTAAATGATTCTTAAATATAGAAGAAAAGAATTAACTTTTAAATAGGTAATAATAATTATCTTACGCAAATTTATTTTTCTGTTTTTTAAAGATGTCCTAAGGTAAAGCTCCCAGTTCTCACTTATTTTTCTTCAGTCACTTTTTTCTTTCTTTTTTTTTTTTTTTGGACAAACAGTCATTCCTAAATTTAGATCCTGCTGAATTATCACAGACATTCATAAAGCTGTCCAAAGCACACACAAGATATAGAGACCTTTTCTACACATTGACACCATTTCAAAGTAAACCCCGTAAGGATTTGGACAAAAGCACTTGAAAAACTGTGAATTCCGCAGCTGTCATGCCCGGGTGGGAGGCGGACTCTCCCCATCCCTCTGAGGGTCAGTCAGTTCCTCTTGGGCATGAAATCATTTGTTTCAGGAAGTTTCTGTGATTTTATTTCCCAACAGCAACCTCTATTTTCTTTGTAGTTCGTCCATAAAACAGAATTTTCATGGAGATTTTGTAAGCTCTTCATATTTAATAAACATTAGCCATCAGGCACAGTGGGCGGCTTTCCCACTGTGCTCCCAGTCTAAGGATCAGGTGAAACCCTTACAGGTCCCGCG
Organism: Otolemur garnettii; assembly: GCF_000181295.1. Classification (NCBI taxonomy): domain Eukaryota; kingdom Metazoa; phylum Chordata; class Mammalia; order Primates; family Galagidae; genus Otolemur; species Otolemur garnettii. The sequence goes on along the minus strand of NW_003852525.1, from coordinate 855,880 downwards.
ACTGTGACATGGGTGTTACAACCTTCCAGGAAACAACCCTGCCAGCAGTGTCTGCGACTTCTAGACTGAATTCACTCAATCTTATAGCGGCAAAACAACAATTCTCTACTTACTTTTCCATGGCTGGCAGTTTTCTTTTCCGTGGCTGATATTTTGACAGAATGAAATGTCTCGATCACAGAAAAGGTATACGTTTATGGGAGGACATTGGTTTTAAAATTTCTTTTGTATATTTACGAAAATAAAAGTCCGGGGCAGCTGCAGCACTGGTGCTTTATTTTATCTAATTCCATAAACCATTGAGGGAATAATGCCCAAATGTAATTTCTCATTCACAGAAAAATATTGGCAGTTAAGAGAAAGGTTGATTTCTCTGAAATGCTGAGCAAGGATGAAGTATTATTATTTATTAAATCCCAGAACCTACAGCTCGAACTTTTGAATCAAATTGATTATTTCTATCAAGTACTCCCCAAAACCTTCAGGGAGCAAAATGATCACTTGGTCATAACTATTGGTTCATAGATGTCTTTTCAAACAATCTCTGAAGGAAAATTCATACGTTTATCCAGATACTCATTTTGTATTACTATGGACTATTTTCTATAAATAATTTAGCATATTTTCTGACACCCAAGTTCCCTACATGTAGCCACTGTTCTGTATCTCAGGTTAATTTTATTCCAGAGGAAAAGGATGAATATTTTTCCTTAACTTGTATTGTTCTGACGTTTTCAAATAATTTTATTCTGAAAATTCTAACATGTTCCTCTGATGACACAAATATATTTTATAATCTGGCTCAGCGGCTAAGGGAACCAGTCACATACACTGGAGCTGGCAGGTTTGAATCCAGCCTGGGCCTGCCAAACAACAATGACAACAACAACAAAAGTAGCCGGGTGTTGTGGCGGGTGCCTGTAGTCCCAGCTACTTGGGGGGCTGAGGCAAAAGAATCACTTAAGCCTAATAGTTTGAGGTTGCTGTGAGCTGTGATTGACAACCCAAATATTCTGAAAGGGCTGATTTATATTAGGAATAAAAATTAAACAGAACGTAAGCACAATATTAAGTTAATTATTTAAGTTTATAATTTCAAATGAATGATGCACTATTTTTATTTCCTCAGCTACTCTGAATACATAAAGCCAGAATGTGATTTCCAATTCATTTTCTTCTCTCTGGCAGTGTTTCCTTCAAATCTGGTGTATTAAAATGCTGTGATGTCTCATTTAGCCAACTCTTGGGTTACAACCTTGAATTCTCTAATTCCTTCAAAGTACCCTTTCAAACTCATCTTTCATAATCCCACTGTCCTTTGTATCACAAAGAGAGCTCTGTGGGGGCCTTATTTTTACCACCTAGAAATATGGTAATTAAGAGCTTTCCTTCCCTGGTTTCATACAACTGCATAACCGGAAACAATGGGGTCTCCTTTTTCTGTTTCACAATTCCGTTCATGCAACAAAGATGTTCAGTGTACATGTCACAATATAATAACGGTCTAAATGGATTAAATTGCAGCGTGTGCTAAACACACAATTCTCTCTGGAAGATGTATACAGATATTTTGCAAAGCACCACTTACTAGTCTGCACGCCCAGGAGCAGCATGAAAAGTGACACCTCAAACCCTTAAATCCACTCCAAGAACTAAGACTCTTCTGAAACGCTTTCCCATAACAAATTAATTTAGCACATAAACTGCAGCATCAGCGGTGAACCATTTGCTAAATCAATGTCAAGCCCTTTCTTCCATTCTACCCACCCACCTTCTCTCTCTCTCTTATTTTTTGATGGAAATCTGGAGAAGCAGCAAGCTCTAGTCCATTTTAATTCACAGGCGAAATACTAAGCAGGGGGCCCTAGAGTTCTAAGGTGCCTGAGACACCTGTTGACTGGCAGGGCCTGGTCCTGTCTTCTCAGGCCCGGCATTTTTTCATCACTCACATCTCTGACAAGAGTGAAATTCAAGTGACCACACACTAATTATAATAAACTACTATTTGTACTAAAACCGTGACATCACTAAAGACCACAAGATAAACAATGGTTGTTTCAGAAAATCGATTTCTTTACAAATTTCTTTACATTTGGTGGTTACTTTATTTATAATATATGTTTCTTTTTTTTTTTTTGAGTGGAAAGTTTAGAAATGTATGTTTATGCGTGGTCAGTCTCTTATGGGTCTCACATAAGATAAAAACACACACACTGACCACACACGGCCGCATATAAAAACTCTGCCCTTTGATTTGCACTTTCAAAAACTCTGGCCATTAACAGAAGCTTGAAAATATTTACTTCTGAACTTCTGTTAAAGCAAAAAGGAATAAAAAGAAAAAAATACAGGAGACAGTCTTGACTTTCACAGATCCTGATAAGAAACATTTATTTTTGTCTCTTGAAAAGTTGTGGCTGTCAAATTATTTCATTATAGGAACCATAAACGGATGAACTTGGTGGAAGATTTACCACCAAACATTAAGCTCTTCGTAACTCCCTCATTTCCACCACTTACCAAGTTTGTATCACAACAGTGATCTTCTAAGTCTTAATACTTGGTCTTGAAATCACCATATGTGACAAAATGACACTCCCCAGGATAGCAAAAACATATACCGTATTTTGACCAGGTGGCATATAATGCTCTCAACACTGGAAACTGACCCCTCAGCAACTTTACTACACAAAATACTCTGTTCTCTCCACCTAGGACTCTTCCAACCCAGTTCCAATCCCTTTCTGGATATCCACTCCCTGGGGAGACTGTCCACTCCCATCTCAGTGTTTTCTCCTCACACTCTCTGCCAAGACATGGAAGCATTTTAGGAGTCTCTTTCCTCACATGAATTTTGCCACTTCTTATGCCTTTTACCCTATAAAGGGATCAACTTTATAATTAGCTTTAGTCTCAAATAACACTTTCATAAAATCCTTTTAAAAACTTAATAGCAATCTCACTCCCCCAATCTTAAGGCGGTGAAAATTCTATTAGAAATAACTATAGAAAATGAATCAAGGTTGTGGCATTTGCCAATTTTGTCCTAAATCTTTGGTTTCCAAGAATGTTTCCAGTACAGAATTCTCTATCCATCTGGAGAAACTGGTGAAGTATAATAATCAGTCTGGGCATAGTGACTATGCAGGAAATCTCAGGTAGGAGGATCTCTTGAGGTCTGACACTTGAGACCAGCCTAGGCAACACAGCAAGACCCCACATCTGCAAAATTTAAATTAAAAAATTAGCTGGGTGTGGTGTCCTATGCCTAGAGTCCTAGCTACGTGGGAGGCTGAGGAAAGTGGATCTCTTGAGCCCAGGAGGCTATAGTGAGCTGTGATTGCACCACTACACTCCAGCCTGGGCAACAAAGTTAAGACCCTGTCTCTCAAAAAATAAAATTAGACAAGTAAAAGATATACAGTATGGTGGAATGTACAAATATCAGTCTCCCCAAGAGGCATATTACCTTTGCAGTCAGGTCTCTCTGCTTTGATTCGTGTGTAGGACACTTAGGGGACACGTAGTAAATAAAAGAATATTTTCTGCAGAACATAGCACAATGTAGTATCCAAACACAATAAAACTTTTCATTAAGCCACGGAAAGCTAGCATTGAGAGTACTACAGAAATTTAAAACAGGTAGCATCTGTTGATTAACTGGTCACCCAGTGAATTACCCAAATAAGGCAAATTTGTCCCACAGTGGTGAAACGTCACCCTTCAGTGATGTACATAATTGAGAGTAAAATACAAAAACGGGAATCTGGAAGTTTCTATTCCCGCAGACACATTTCCATTTACTCCCATGAATTGTCACTTATTTTATAACTTTATTCTCTTGGGAAATCTCTCACCCTAAACACACAGGGAAAGTTCAAGAAGTTAGACCAGGGGGGCGTTTGCAGCCGCACCCCAGGGAGCCCAGACCTCGACTTCACATCTGATGTAAATGCTGGGTCCCTGGGCATCTGGCTCCACGTCCATCAGTTTGAGTGACATTCTCTCTTCACACAGAAAGAGATAATTTCACACTCGATTGAAATGGGAAACAAACCTCCCTGCTTTTCAATAGGTATGAAACCTTCCACGCTGTTGCTAACGGAGTATTTTCATAAGCAGTTTGCTTTCAATTGCACCATTTTGAAGATACAGTTTTATTAATTATTATTTTCATCTCTAAACACAAAATTATGTTTATTTTGCTGTCACTATAATTTTCATCTATTTACTTACAAATAAATATTATGTCAACTGAGTATTTCAAAATTTATATGAAAAATTCCCATTTTAAAATGACCCTTTTTAATTTATTGGACCTCGGTATTTGCAAAGTTTCTTTTTTAATTAATAATTTTAGCTACGTTCATACATGTGCTAATTAGACAGTTCATTTCAAACGTATCTATGAATTAGTGATGATTCCATAATTTTTATGATATTTAGAAAAATATGCTGTACCACACATAACAGAAGGGCATACGAGGTGAGTTACTATGCATTTATCGAGGCTTGTAAGTGACTGATGTGATGTTTAGAAACTAACAGATGAAAAGCCATTCTGAGTCAGTTAATTTACATCATTATAATTTAAACTTAATTTACTTATTATTCCTCTGTCTATAATAAAATTTAAGCAAATTTTGCATGTAACCCATTATTCATTCTTTAATTTGAAAGAGACTACATGACTTACAATCCAGGTTTAATTTTAGACAGGAAAATTAACACATGAAGAGTGGGAAGGGTGTAATTAGCCTTGACCTTGATGCTCCTTTACAAACCCTGTCCCACTTCCCTCCCACTGGATGGACCAGTATGTTACCAGGCACTAGAGAAAAAGTCTTCATGCAATCAGCCATCATTTTTATCTTTGTCCACTTTTCTGCCACCAGAAATTTGTAGAATATGCAGCACTTACCTGACCCAAATTAATATTTTTTGAAAAATTAAATACAAGTTACTCATAAGTGATTTAAATGCATGACAATGGGTCTGGGGGGTCTCTGTATGTCAGTAGACATATCTCAACAACTAACTTCTTCTCTCTATCTCTAGCCAATCTTCACTCCATCTCCAAATATGTCAGTCAAAAACGGGCAGATTCATTACAGTTTCTCATATAACACCTTCCCCAATAAAATATCTTGTCCAATCCCAGCATTTTATGTTTTGCAGTTTTTGGCCGGGGCTGGGTTTGAACCAGCCACCTCCAGCATATGGGGCCGGTGCCCTACTCCTTTGAGCCACAGACACTGCCCCAGCATTTTTTTTTTTTTTTTTTGGTACATACTTCACACAGAGGCAGCTTTGCTACCTCCAAACTTCTTCCCATAGTTTTACACTCAAAGAAATAATGGTTGTGGTTTTCCATCCTCCTGCCCTCCCATGGAGGTCAGCAAGAGACAGAGAAGGGTCCAGGAAGGGTACAGACCCTGGGAACTCAGGGTGTGTTAATCTGCAGTGGCAGGTGTGGTGGCCTGGACAGTCACAGGCCAGCCAGCTGCCTCACCCGGGCATGGCATGGATGGTCTGAGCCCTTAACACAGGAACAGTGCAGTAATCAGTAAAGGACGTATGCAAAGGAAAGTTTTATGAACAGCAAGATATTTTCTTCAGCTATAAAATAAAAGCAATTTGGTGTGAGAAGCTGGGATTTCTACTCTGCTGTTGCATTAACTATGTCGTCACTCTGTTCTTCCCTGGTGTCACCAGGAAGGCAGGAAGAGGTGATTTCCTGGACAACCACAGGACTAGGTGTGATGGAGGAGTCAGGTAGGTTTTCTAAATGGCCATTTGCCATCCCAGGATTACGGCAGGGGAGTTTAAAGTTTCAACATCATGTGACAAGGGTACAAGTCAAATTTGTGAAGTGTAGAACATAGATGTTTTGGCACAATAATCAAGTAAATGAGGTGAAAGCTATGTTGATTGGTTTAATGTAACCACATCAGATTGTATAAAAAAAATTAGCACATTGTACCCCACATATGCATGAGTGTATTCATGATCTATGTGTATTTGACTTAATAAAAAAATAATAAAAATATAAATAAATAAAGTTTCAATGTGAGATGCGTGAAAATTGAAAAAAACAAATAGGTTATATCTGGAATGCTTTGCTATATTTAATTGATGTTTCATACCATTTTCAAAATATTTTCTAATTATAAAATTAGGAGCATACTCCTAATTATGACTCTTTGTTGTGGCTGCATCTGATGAATCTAATTTTCAGGTTTGTTGGACCAAATGTCCCCTTATCCAGTAGCTCCAGTCAGCATGATTCAAACATTAATACTCCTCTCATTTTGTAATTGACAAATTGTGATCTCCAACTAATCAGGTGTCAATTAAGATAAATTCTGCATTTTATGGCCATAATAATTTCAATCCAATAATAATAAGACCTGTTGAGTTAGACCATCAGTGAAGATGTGTATGACCCTAAGAGCTAAAAATCATTCCCTGGTGGTTTTTAATTAGACGGATGCAATGTCAGGGCTGGGGCCAGACGTCAGGTCCAAGGTTCCCAGGTTCTTGGTTCCCTGTACTGAGCAAAGCTATTGGTACAGAGCGGATGGGGTGAATGGGCAGAGGGAGCCCATTCACCTTGGTAAGACACCAAGGTTTAAACATGTGGAGCATCAAAACACTAGGATGGTACAGTGATGGCTGGAGGTAGTCACCAAAATAATTAGAGAGAGCAAGAAAGGAACAGTTCATTTTATCAGTTTAGACAGCAAACTGGGTTCTGTCCCAGCAGCCACAGGCCTCCTGGAGAGAGCAGGGCACAGCTTCCAGGGGTGTCAGGGGCTTCTTGGAATTTTCCCATGGTTCTGATCAACTCCGTTCCCATACCAGTTCCGCTAAAAATTTATATCTATTTCTCCAATCAGAAAGTCCCAGAGACATTAATCAGTCCCCACAAAACAATGCTCCCCAAGAAAACCCACTTGCAATGATCAGCGTTAACTCCAATCCCATGATAGCCCAGTCGGCCGGTCCCAAGACAGGCCAAAGGGGCATCAGGACATCTGCTGTTCACCCTGCTGCTGCCTGACCTAAGAAAACCACTGATCATGCAACTAAGACTAAAAACCGCTTCTATCATTTAAAATGTAATCTCCTTGATTAACAACTGAGAAAATATTCTGATGAGCACATAGCTTCCGGTAATCGTCCAAACACCCAAATACTCAGCTTGGTCATAATCCAGTGACTTCGTTTTCAAGAAGAATGAGGCTTAAAATTCATTTTAGAACAGATTTCTAAAACTTGGATCATATTTTAAATCATCAGTCATTTATAAAAGAAAACTGTTCAATCTTTCAATATTTACTTCATTTTTTAAAATTTTGAATTACCCTTCATATTATCCACTTATAAAGCTAAAAATAAATCAGCTTATAGCTGCTATACCAATAAAACAAAATAATTTTACAGAGCTAATACAAAAAATACAGAACCAAAAAATTCAAATGAACCATCCCAATTAATGTGGCAATTCAAGTTATTTTGCTGAAACTAAAATGCCATTTAAGATGGTACTGTCTGACATTACATGGGAAATTTTCTAGTTCAACAAAAGTGATAATTCAATCATCTTGTAACTAGTCTATATTTAAAAGGCTGTGAAACTTTTAGTCAAGCAATAAACATTATTTCCTTTTGGGTTTAACTTGGTCATGCTCCATTTACAACTGCCTAACTTCATTCTTTTTCTCTTACTCAGCATAATCAATGTTTAAGTCATCACATCAGAATGAATTATCACTTGGACACAGCACTCTGCCAAGGGTGACATAGTGAGACTCTGCTTCTAACAATAAAAAAATAAATGAATGAATGAATGAATAAATAGTTTCTAAAATAATTTAGGAAAAAGTAACTAAAAGGAACTATTCCAGGTGTTCTTAAGAAAAATATAATGATTTAATAAATTGGGGCAGTGCTCAGTGGGTTGGTGGGTTCAAAACCAGCCCTGGCCAAACTGCAACCAAAAAAACAGCCGGGCATTGTGGCAGGTGCCCATAGTCCCAGCTACTCGGGAGGCTGAGGCAAGATAATTGCCTAAGCCCAAGAGCTGGAGGTTGCTGTGAGCTGTGACTCCATGGCACTCTAGTGCCATGGCACTCCATGGCACTACTTTGTCGTCCAAGGGCGACAAAGTAAGACTCTGTCTCTAAAAAATTAATAAATAATAATAATTACAATAATTTAATAAATTGAAACCAAAATTATCATTGTGATGCCTTACATACATATAAAAATTTTCAAAAGACATTAATGACTAATCTTGCAGTTGTCATAATTCCATTTGTGGGCAAAGGCAGAGAAGTCAGTATTTTTAGCTATACCTTCTGCAGCTTTCCACTTTAAATTTTATCTTTGCACTAAATTATAGAGAAACTATGCATCAGATAAGTGAAATCTGTTATTCCCTGCTCATAAAATATTTTCTCTTCCTCTGGAAAACCAAGACACAGTCATTATCTTTCAAATATCAGAAGCAACTGGCAACTGAAAAAACAGAAAAGAAGAAATAACCTCAAAGTCTTCCTGATGCTACCCTACGGAAAAAAGGCAGTCATGGGAGAACCATCCAAGAGCAGTAAGCTAAAGTGCTTTGCCACCATTAAAATTTTCAGATAATTAGTCTCCAGGTGAGTGAAGGTTACAAAGACATCTATGAAAATAATATTTGTAGCCCCTAGGAAAAGCTACAATTGAGTTCCAGCCTTTCTTGCAACTGGAAGCAGATTTCTTGAAATCTTAATTATTCTGCAGTGATGTCAAATAAAGAAAAATGATACTGGGACTCCCCTGGCGGCTACTGGCTGATTCCACAGTTTGGTTACGTAATAAACAGCTGTTTCTGTGTTGTTTCTGACCTTACCTCCACCTGTCCTGTCTTCTTTGTTTCCTCTATGTAAGAGGATGTGAAATACAAAAACTGGAATTGAGACAAGATGGTTTTTATTTTTTGCTTTTCCCCTACCTACAATTAAAATCCCGCTAAACTGTTAACCAACAGACACAAACAATTCTTATTTGCAAACATGCACTTACTTGTTCACTGAATTCATTTAAAAACATTTTGAAGCTACAGGCCAGTTCTATCTGCCACACATAAACTATGGGCAAAAATGTACAAAATCTCTGTTCTCAGACAATTTATTATTCTGAAGGGAAATTAATAATATAGAAAAATGAACTTCACATTGAATGAGAAATATTTGCCTTTACAACAGACAATTAGTAGAACCTCTCTAGAACACAGTATGGAGATTCCTCCAAGAAATAAACGTAGACCTGCCAGTCAACCAAGAATCCCCTGTTGGGAATCTACCCAAAGGAAATGAAGTCACTGCGTCAAAAAGAAACGACATTTGGCTGTTTACTGCAGGAAAATTCACAACTACAAAGAGGTGAAGTCAACCTAAGTGGCGTCAATCGTGAATGATGAAGAAAACATTTCCCTACATTTATATCCCACGGAGTACGTAGAACAGACTCAACTGTAGAACAGAAGGAGATAACATCCCCAGAAGCAACGTGGATCTGGAGACCTCTATCCTAAGTATCTCAGGATTAAAAACACAAACACAACCTATATTTCCTAATAATTGGGAGCTAAATGATGGGCAAAGAGGGGCACAATGAAATGTTAAGGAAATTGGAAACCCAGAAGGGGGCAGGTGGGAGGGGAAAAGGGCCGAAGCCTCCCCAGCAGGTGCGGGGAACACTATTCTGGTGATGGGCACCCAGGAGGCCCCACCTGAGCCTCAGAGAAGGCGTCCATGGAACAAAAACATTCGCACCTCCTTAACACTCTTGACATTTGAAAAATGCTTGAAATTTAAAAAATAAATTAAAAAGAAACCAAAAAACTCACAAATATCGTTAAAGCATTCCCTAGAAGCCAGAGAAAAAATGAACTAAAATACAAAAGAATCTAAAAGAGGCAACAATTTATGTTCATCACCTTGATAGTTTATGATCTAGTGAAGAAGAAACCGTTCTTTAATTTTAGTCTCTGTTCCAGATTGGAATGGCATCCCGAGACTATTTAAAGAACATGGACTAATGTATATATCACCAATATAATTCAGTGAAATTAAAAATGACAATAGTTTATCAAGCTTTTGTTACAAGAAGAACAACAATTTCCAGTTGATAAAGGCCCAGCAGAATACAAGCCTGATTGCGGTGATGAATAATGCATATCGCCTATGGTACTAATTAACCTCGTACTCCAGGAAGGTATTATAGAACAATAGGGGCTAATTTGAATGTGGTCCAGCACTTTTCCCTACGGCCTGCGGTTATCGACCTTCGGAACATGTAAAATTTGATTTTTATTCACATTAAAAAAGAGAAAAAAGAAAAATTTGAATATGCATTTTCCCAAAAGGCAAATTTAAAACATATATATACACACATGCACACCTTAAGTATAAATAAATAGAAATATTTGCCAAGAAACCAGCTAAAATGCCCATGCAGGACCAACCAGACGCAGTAATTCCACCAGTTTATGTGTCTTTCCATGCGTAACTAAGAATTTTCCATCCTCTTAAAATAATAAAATAAATTATATAAACAAGATAC
>NW_003852525.1:840905-845088 GCF_000181295.1 Otolemur garnettii | reverse complement strand
GTTCTTATTTTAAAAATTGTCTTGCAAGAGCTTGATGAAAAAGATTATTTCCTATTTGGGGGCAGGCAGCATCACACACCACTCTCTCGTTATCCCCAAAAGGTCAGACGTAATAAAGCTTTTCTCTACTACATAGAAAAAAGTCTCAGAGCAAACACAAACTGCTATGCCCCAAACCGAACTCCTAGTAGAAAAAGGTCTCTACGACATTTATTAGTAACATATTTGTGCCCGAAACTACTGCTATCTTGGTTCATAAAAATTTTTGTTTCTTTTCAACAGCTTACATGTATGGAAATGTAATTCTTGATGGAAATATTTTGTATTTAAATTATTTCTCTATGAGAAAAAAAGCATTGAGTGCCTACGTATTGAGATTTTTAATCAAATGAACATCTATCTTGTGAGAATACTGTAACAAAAATATTTCTATTTAAATATTTACTTATCATTCATGTAATTATCATATTTCCCCTTTAACTTGTTTTAAATGATGTGGTGGGGAGATTGAGGCAAAATTAGAGGAAAGGAGAAAATCAATGCTTATAAAATACTGTACCCTACACTCCATTACCAAAATGAGGGAGATGTTAAGAGCAGAGACCCTGGGACACATGGCATAGGCTTCTATCTGCTCTATACTACATGGTATAATCCTATCTATGTTTCTCTCTAAAACTTAAACAGAGTACCAGTATAATTGTGTGTATGTGTTGGTATCTTATATAAGTACAGCAGAGTCTCCACAGTTGGCCACCCCTTAAGGTGACCTGATTTTCACAGAGCAGATACGCCCTGCCCTTCATGGTTGGGGCAGAGGCCTCCTTCCTTTTTTGACCAGTTTGTCACGGGCCCTTGACTGCTCCACTCACAGAGGCTCTGCTCTCTGCAAGGCTCAGAGCACACAGAGTTTGCTATAAAAGTATGTATGGGGCAAGTACCATTCAATTAATACCATCATTTTGTCATTAACAACAGAGTAAAAAGGACAAATTTCTTATCTAAAAACTTCCTCCATCTATTTAACCAATATTTATGAGCCAAGCTGTATCTTCATTTACCAACCCTTTGGTGCCAAATTAAGAGAACCAAGTGCCTTCGTTTGGAAGAAAGAGGCAAAAGTAATAACAACGGCCAAACAACTTTCTCTAAAGGAATTAAATTAAGGGTCTCTGAAGGGGAAAAAGCACTCACATGAGTGGAATAAATTTTTATTAGAGAAGAATCTATAATGGAGGAAAAAGATAAAGCAGAAAACTGAGAGGGGATAGAAGTAGAAGTAATCAAAATAATATAAGCAATAAAGCTTTAGGAAAAAATTATGAATTAGAGGAAAGAAAAAGCGGAGAAAAACTTAGTTTTAAATCTTACATGGGAGTTTACTGTCAGACTTTTTCAAGATCAAGTACCGCTTCAGTGCAGAGAAATATTTCCCAAGTGTTTTTTAATTAACTTCAAAAGCTAAAGTCGTCAGTGCTTTCCTGAATTTAAATAGTCTGTGTTCACTTTTAGTAGCAGACAAACCGAAATGGCAGGGTGCAAACAAAAAGACACAGGAAAGATGAAATATCTGTTGCAATCAGTCCTTATCCATTGCTAAGCCCTAGTGAACTTTTAAAAACTATGGCACACATTATAAACTGGTTGGACAAAATAGAAAAAAAGGAATATATACCTTCCTATAGCACGGGGGAAGAGACCCTTGCTTTTCACAGGACAACTGAAAGGTATGACTTTCGTATATTCCAGGACCATGGTCCTTTTCTCATCAGCTTTGATTCCCTTCCCTTGTACCTCCAGACGAAAATAACTTACCACCCCCCTATGGTCTGCTTACATGAACACTGGGCCAGTCTTCCCTGTGATGATAACCGGTTGCCTTTGGTTCAGACTTTCACCTTCATTTTCCCCGTGATGATAACCGGTTACCCTTGGTTCAGACTTGCGCCTTCATCACTTTTCCAAAACTCAGATTTTGACCCAATTCTGGGCTCCCTGAGTGTTTAATTTCTTCTTCCTTCAGTTGCTCATCAAGGCTTTTTTATTAATGTTCTCTCTATTCCTATAACAAGCATTCACTCACTCACAACATTTAGGTTGGTCTAGTTTATGTATCTCTTAAAATGAAATCAAAATTCTCATGCCCACACTCAAAGGAACAACACCCAGGAAGCTTCTTACTCTCCAGAGGCCTTGACGTGTGGGGCTGGCCTTTTGTGGACTGGACCAGCTGATGAGGCTACCTCCTGCCAGGTGCCCCCTATGAAGAAGGGCCAGATCACAGTCCAAGGCCTTGTAAAACCAACAATAGTTCATTAAAATAATAAAAACAGAAACAAACAAACAACCCCCCCCAACTGAATGGGGTCACTTCTCATTAGAAGGGCATTAGTTAAACTTTTAAAGCTCACAAGCTTGTGCTGAGAATTTCCCTTGTGTGGAGTACTCAGCAAGCTCTGTGAGTCTCCAATGTTTAAAACCTAGTCCAGGTTTTGAAATTATTGTGGCAGCGGTGAGAGCATTTTTTAGTAAGAGCTGGTTGCTGGCCTGGGTCCTGAAAGCAGCAACAACTCAGGACTGGAAAAAAAGCACAAAGCAGTTGGACGAGAGACGTCGGGGGCTGCCTTGGAGTGTGGTTTTGGTGAAACTGCTAGCAGATGTCTCTCTCTTCTCCACAGTGGCAACAAATCCTCACTCTGGGTTTACATTCACTTTCTCCTCAATAAAGAGTGACGTTTCCCCAAGTTTAAGTGCATAATTCTATCCCTGTTGGTCCCCGTGGGCCTGGAGAACAGCAGCGTGACTGAAGTTGGCTCCCTCATTACTGCCCCTCCCCGCCCCGACTTTGTTACAGAAAGCTACTGCTGTCACAAAACCAGGGGCCTTCACTGTGGCCACATTTCATTTATCTGGGCAGCAACACTCTTGAAAGGCCCTTGCCCAGCTCTAAGGAAAGTCTGGGAGACAATCAAAGGCAGTTAAGCAAACCTGTGTTGACATATTAAATCATGCTTGAAGCCAGAGAGCAAAAACAGACAGCTCACAGGGGCTTCGGAAGAGCGTCTTAAATAAATAAATAACGCAGGTCAGTCTGGTTCTAAAAAAAGAAGCTTTTAGCATTGGAAAATATTGGGGATAGGTGAATACTGGAAAATTGCTCCTCGAACCAAGTACTTAGGCTGCTTCCAGAGGGGGAAGCCCAAAGCCAGTTAGTGTGGTCAGAAGCAATAAGAGGGAAAGAGAGCAAAGCTCGGCCGACATCACAGCCTGTCACTTTTCTGATCCATAAAACGAAAAATAAAATTTTCATACTCTCGTTTTTTTAAATTTTAGAAATGTCCAATGCAATCCCTTCAAAGCGCACTGAATTCATCAGAGGACAGGCTCTGATGCGTATGGAGTCGGGTGTTATCATTCTCTTTCACAGCCACACAGCGGGGACCTCTCAGCATTCACCCCCAAGTCTGGTGTCTGCTCACAGTTCCATCAAAGAAATGGAGTTATCCATCAGTCAAATTACCATGTGCTCTAATTGTTACTTCCCCAAACAGTGGCTCTTTCTTTCTTTTCCTTTTTTTTTTTTTTTTCTTCTTTAAACCGTACCTTAATGGCACTCAAATGAGCAGGGCACCCTCCAACTCAGAAAAGATCAAAGCATATCAACAAATCACTTCAAATCTTGGGGCTGAGACCCTACTGGTGAGCCATAAATTCAGATAAAGCATTTAAACACCAAAGGGAATCAAACACTTGAAGAAGGTAAGATGTGATCCACATGCATGACCAGAAACAGTGACGGATATAAAAGCATTTTCATGTAATATGAACCGGTTATGAGATCACGGATAGTTTAGAATTCACATTTTTATTGTTGCTGCAAATGATACCCTTTCTAAAAAGAATGATGCTGGTATTAGTTAAGTCCGTGCCTCCTGGTTTAGAGTAACTGTCTCGTCTTTCTGGACTAACATATAAGTTAGAGGCAATAAATTATACAATTTCAGTGAAAGTTATACTTACTTTCCTATGAATAGCATAAATGAGATTTAGTGCTAGATCAATTCGACAGATTATTAGATACAAACTAAAGTACACTTCTTCTTAGCTACGTTAGATAGTTTTGTATGCTATGCTCAAAAATGGGTTAGGGTTAGGGTTAGGGTTAGTTAGGGTTAGGGTAAGT
>NW_003852525.1:821401-840339 GCF_000181295.1 Otolemur garnettii | reverse complement strand
ACACAGATGACATAATTTAATTATGAGTTTGAATCAAATGAAATTTAATTTTGTGTTATCACTTAGGAGCCTCTGCTAAAATTATTCAGAACAAAACAATCTATATCTCACTCCTCTGTTTCCCAGCTTCACAAATCTATTTCCTTAGCACTCTTTTCTCAAAGCCCAGATAATTTTTTTCCTTAATTTTTATAAATATTATTTTTTGGTAAATTTTGAAAGATTGTGATCAGAGAATATGGAAAGAATGCAGGGGGATTTTTTTCTAAGTCTTGCAAATCATTTACTTCTAACACTACTTACAGAAGAAAAATCACACCCTTTTCTCTGTTCATTACGACGTTAAAAATGAGAATTACAGAGGATGTTAAAAATGACAATGCATATTAACAGATTAAAGTTACTTTATTTGCTAGACGTTTCAGACAGCATAACTAGTATTTTTCAGACATTAGGTATTTAGTAAAAAGAATGTGTTGAATAAGACTTACATGAAAAGTATCATTGAAAAACAAACCATTCTTGATTTTGGACATAATGAATTCCTTTGTATTTAAGATTTGGAGGTGTCTAAATGAAGAAATTTATAATTCTCAATACTTTCATCTTCCTGTAGGTCCACAGTAATTTTTAGAACTTTAAAGTTTTAAATTTGGAGATTGTATACTTAGGGAGCTATACAGTTTGTGTTTTTAGATATAATACTCTCAGAAGTTATATAATTACAATCTCTACGACAAAACTAGATTAAGGAACATCTTGAGGAAGAGAGATAAATATGCAATTAACTCATAATGGCTCTGATGCACCATGGACAGCGTAATATTTTGACATATACACAAAGGGATTAAGATAAATACATTCTCATTCTTGCCCTTATGTATTTGAATGGCCCCTAATTTATCTGTATCTCAGTTTCCTAATTTGCAAAATAAAGGACAAAGGAGCATTCACTTTAAGAGTCCCTCATATCAGCGCTACTCATCCTTGGATGTGGCTATGAAATGCTAAGGGCTCTGGCTGACCACAGATTCCAGGCGACCATGATGATCCAGATGAGGCCCATGTGTCTGGTCCATGGCGGCGGCTGAGCAGGCAGCCCCTGGTGTGTGGGCAGGACCCCTCACAGGTGTATACTAACATTTAACACTGCACAGGGGAGGGCAGGAGGGCTCAGGTGGTTCTGTGATGGGGCCACAGTAACACGGTACCAAATGGGAGAGTGAGTTGAGCTGAGGCCTGCCTCACCGTCCAGCCCAGCGCCCTCCATTCCCTGCCCAGGCAGACGCTTCCTCATGCTGTTCACGGATCAGTTTTTATGTGTGGAGTTTATTTAGACATTTTAGACAAGGGTCGGCTACTTTGTTTTTTATCATCTGCATTCATTTTTGAACTTACAGTGCTTCAGAATCTGATAACTGACACTGGAATTTCTGCTACATCGTACTGAGTGAATTTTCAACATTGCTTTGTTTTATATCCACGATTTCTCCCCTGAGAACTGGTCTGACTCATGACGTCAGCTAAGTCTTTTGCTGGTCTCTGAATAACAAGGAGAAGACCAAGTAAGAAAGCAATGGACAACATTTTGTTTTCTGACACGTTTAAATGTGGATCCTAACTCGGTTCTGATTATGTCAATTAAGATATGTAAGATATTAAGCCATGTAAATCTCTTGGTAAGATGTTTATCATTAAAATATTTTCCTGATTATTACCTCTGTATAATAATTTATCCTGACAAAAGGAACTAACCCAGTGTATCTCATTTTAATACATGTTTATTATTCAGAGGTCTTTTACACAAGTCTGATTCATTGGAACATGAAATGTAATTATTAATTCTCCATCCATGAGATCTTAACGGAACTCAAGTCCACGAAGCCTGAAATTCTTTTGCATAGTTACAATACCGAGTGTGTCACAACCGTCACAAAACATCCTGGGGACCAGCCCAAGGCGAGCAGTACAGATTATTATGATTCTTGTAGACAAGGGGGTTCGCATTTATGTTTATTCTGATCTAAAATTACAGCCTCAAAACTTTCACTAATATACTTTCTAAGTGAAAAAGTTGGAATGCAAACCAAGGTTAAAGGTTTGACCAGAAAGGATTACGAAGTATCTGGTTCTATTTTTTCCCTTCATTTCCAAGTTCTACTATTTTTCTATCCACAAATAACAGCATACACTACTGTTGAATCAATCAAACAAATTCTCTTTTAAATAACTTTCTTCAGCATGGTGCCTGTGGTTTAGTGGGTAGGGCACCAGCCCCATTAACTGAGGGCAGTGGGTTCAAACTCAGCCCCAGCCAAATTGCAACAAAAAAACAGCCAAGCATTGTGGCAGGTACCTGTAGTCCCAGCTAATGGGAGGCTGAGGCAAGAGAATCACCTAAGCCCAGAAGTTGGAGGTTGCTGTGAGCTGTGTGATGCCAGGGCACTCTACTGAGGATGGTAAAGATTAATCGATTAATCTTTTTACAAAAAAAAAAGAGTAATAAAGATTAATCAAGTAATCAATATTTTTACAAAAAATAAGTTTCTCCATCCCTTCAGTGGGTTAATAATTATAAATCACTATCCACCAACAGCACTCAGAAATTATTTTCTGGATTATTTTGTGCTTGTCATGTTTGTGTTTGACCACAGATATTTATTAATAATCTTACCTTGAAAAACAGTGTGTTTTAGCTGGAAAGTTTGGAAATGAGTAGGTCTTTTACTCTCAGCTATTACTATGCAAGCACATTTTTAAAAGTATAAAAATCTTAGGAAAAAGAGATATACATAAAATAAATGTATTAAAATAGAACTCACACTTGAAGTTCCCCCTGCTACACTATTTCCATACTTTTCACAGTTTTTTTTTTTTTTAACCACATCTATGCTAAGTATCACCTCAGAAAAACCAAACAAAACATTTTTATTGCCCTATCCAAAATAGCACACTTTACCCCAAGGAACTCACGTCACTGTGAGAAATTCTCATGAATTTTAACATGAATGTGAGTAGGGATTCCCGTCTGCCCCCACACACATCTGCGTTCCTAGGACACAGCCCCACACAGGCAGGACACAGTGTCCTAAACAACCGTAACTTAAAGAATGAGTTGTAGTATCTAACTGTACAGCAAACCTTTCTTTCATTTTTTTTTGCAGTTTTTGGCCAGGGCCAGGTTTGAACCTGCCACCTCCAGTATATGGGGCCTGTGCCCTACTCCTTTGAGCCACAGGCGCCCCCTGCAAACCTTTCATTTTTTGTCTCTAGCAAAGTCTTCGTAAAGGAGGTTCTTTATATTTACTCAGCTCTATTCAACTAACGGACAAGAATGTAGAATTTGATAAGTGTAATTGCTCAAGAACATACTACTACTTAGAGAAAGCTGGATGTTTTTCTAAGCTGTAGCCACCCTTTATTTTTTAATAAAAGACACAGGTTCCTGTAAATACACTTTATCTTTACTGAGAGATACAGGGAGCAGATGAGCTTCTCTGAGAGTGCTGGGCACTGTGCAGAGTGGTCTGTGTGCAACACGGGAGTCTCCCAAGATTGCTACAGGAAAGCGAGAGACGGAGAGATTCGCTCACCGGCAGAGGGCTGCGGAGCTGGTAACAATCCAGGAATTCTGACTCAGAATCAATTTGCTCAAACTACTGGAGGATGTTGCCTCTCACAAGCAGCAAATGCCCCACGATACTCAGTCCAACTAGGCAAAATTCAAAATGTACATCTCTTTCATTCTGCCAAATTTAAGGAAAAATGCTGACTTTTGCAAAGGTGATCAGCAGTCTCTAAATGTATCCACAACACACTTTGTTTCGGCAGCATGTCTGCCTGTTATGGAAAATATCTGAATTCACAGGTCTCAACTAGGGGTGCTTTCGCCCCCAGGTTCCATCTGGCAATTTTCACAGGTATTTTTGACTGTCAGAGTAAGGAGTGTGGTGACTTACTGTATCTGACACGGAGAGCCCAAGGAGCTGCTAAATATTCTACAATATAGGACAGCACCCCCCCCCCAACAGCAAAAACACGTGGTCCCAAACCTCAATAGTATCAGTGCTGAGAAACTGATTTGGGGGGCTAAGGGGGACAGAACTAGGTGCTGAGTGTGGTTTAAAATCTTATTGGAACTAACCTACAACCATGCCAGGGAATAATATGATGAAAAAAAAGGTCATGGATTTTACTATTCTCACCTGTAATCCTGCAACTGGATCCACTGACTTGAGGACTTAATTATCTTGGTGGTTCCTCACAGAAACGCAAATCCTCACACTCACTCCCCCACATACACACCACCTGCGCCATTGACGTTTTGTGACTTTTCATAATGCCCATCCTTTGTTCAAGCCTTGAGACTAATGCAGTCACACACCAATTGGGAGGGGTCCCCGTTCTGTATATCCTATTCTCCAGCATGAACAAATACAAAAGAACATTAATGGGGTCCCTCCTGCCTGACATCCCCCTAGTTAAAATGCTTTCCTTTTGTTGTATACCAAATAGAACCAAAAGTTAAATTCTTTAATGTTTTTTGATAATGAGCCTAATTTAAAATAACTGGGCTTTCCAACGCACAATTACATGAACACCTAATGTACTCTATTTCCAGCCAACTTTGCTCCAGTCGTAAATGTGCACCAGAAGCGTGAACGGCCAACCTCATACTCCCTGCTGTGTCTGTGCTGCTTCTGATCAAGGCTCTCTCCTGAGTAGGGTATTCTCACTACATCCTCCTTGCTGTGCAATCATCTCTCAGTCGGACAATTAATAAGGGCTTTTCTGCATGGTCCTTGACGTCCCCGCCCACCCTGTATTTTAGCTTGTACTATATACCTTCCTGGCTCTGACTGGTTTTGGCAATGACTCACAATCTAAATCTCTTTCCTCCATTTGATATAAGTGAAACTATAATTATCTAGGGCTAATTTCAAATTACTACTTCATTCCACCAGCAACTGCTAGAGATTAACGGCCTTGCCTTGCGTCTGAGCGAGTCAGCAACAGAATCACGGGAGCACTCAGCAGGCAACGTTTGATGCCTGTGAACTCAATTGCTTCTGTCAAACAAATTCACTTCACCGAAAAGCAGAAACTTCCAAGATGGGTTTTTGCCAGCCTATTTTGTACTCAAAACAAAATTTCACATGACTCTTAAGGTGGAAAAAACAGCAGGAATTTCATCAGACATAACAATAAGTAACAAGCAAGGAAACATACTTAGATAAATAGATTTGGGACATTATTTGTTTCTGAAAATAAAAAAAAAAACATTTCAAAGAAACATATGTATATAATTAAGGCAGATAATTATACAAAATCGAAGCACATCTTACAAAAACAAATGCACATTATATTTTAAGTTAACACCATAGAAACCACACCATCTTATTACCTTATTACTCTTCACCCAGACGGTCATGGGTAAAGTTGTCTGTTTTTCTTAACAGAAGTCAAGTGAGAAGAAGTTGTATGAATATGACAGATCACAAATTAGAAATTTGACCGGGACTCTTGAATGAGTATTCTGGGTTGGGTGTATATTGGTGAGCTGCCTGGGTCCATTCATGCTCTAGAAGGCTCTGGGTTAATCTCCCTGGGCCCCACACATGAACACAGTGGGACAGTCACTACTCAGTCACCTTCCAGCACATATTTAGGGAATAAACCATTACCACAGATGCGTTAAAACTTCAGCCTCCTAATATAGTTATTTCCTTAATTAAACCTTAATACAGTTTGTTTAAAACTGATAAAATGTCATCACATCATGAGATCATCATTATAAATATATATCAATATGCTTGCTTTGGACTCTACAGAATTCACTAAGATGGCCTCTGTAACAGTCACTATATGAGGTGCCAATCTCCTATGATTTAACACCTGGAACTTGAGAATTTGGCCTGAGAGTCTTAAAGAGACTTAAAGAGAAAGGATCAATTTAAAAGATGCATCAGTTTATTAATCCATTCATGGGTCGATGGGCACTTACATATGCATGAATGTATTCATGATCTATGTGTATTTGACTTAATAAAATAAATAAATAAATAACTAAAAATAAGAGATACATCAGGCTCAGTGCCTGTAGCTCAGCAGCTAGGACGCCAGCCACATACACCTGAGCTGGCGGGTTCAAACCCAGCCCAGGCCTGCCAAATGACAATCACAACAACAACAACAACAACAAATAGCCAGGTGTTGTGGCAGGTGCCTGTGGTCCCTTGGGAGGCTGAGGCAAAAGAATTGCTTAAGCCCAGGAGTTGGAGGTTGCTGTGATCTGTGACGCACAGCACTCTACCCAGGGCAACACAGTGAGACTCTGTCTCAAAAAAAAAAGATACATCAGTCAATTTGCAGCCCAAGGAGATTTCCTGCAGGTAAATATGAAGGTAAAATAAACTGAGGAAACACAGTATTTAAAAACACAGAATACTCTTAAGTCTTTGCACATTTTCTTGCCTCTCTCCTGAATTCACCTTCCCTTTTTCCCGCCTTGTGATTTATTCCCCATTCCTTCAATTAAGACACACTCCCCGCAGCATTAAGAAGTGTGGGGTCTTAAGGGGGAGGGGAAATCATTAATCAGCTTGCAAATCAACAAACAGAAGCAAAATCCTAACTCTAAATGGTTCGTGAGGAAAAGATACAGAAGTAAAAACAACAATGAGTCTTGGCCGAGTCACACGGAGTCTAGGACGGCTTTTCTCAGAGACTCTGGGGCACAGGTCTGAAGGATCAGCACAGGCTGACCGGGCACAAAGCGTGGAGAAGAATATTCACAAACTCAGAGGGAGTAAATGGCATTTGAGAAAGTGAAAACACCAGCACAGTGAAGTGCACAGGGAAGGGGAGGAAGCTCAGTTAAAAAGAGTCGGGAGAAAGGGCTCCTCTGCCCATGACACCCACCAGGAATCTGGGGCGCTGGAGGAACGGCACGAAACTTGCAGCCTCCCCGCAAACAAATTCCCCGCATGTGAAGAAGAAGAAAAAAAGTATAAAGTGTATGTAGTGGATGTCTGGGTGATCACTGTATAATTCTATCAACGGTACTATCGATTCCATCAACATAATTTCAATTTAATAAAACTTTCAATTTAAAACATTGCCTAATAAAATACTGGAAAAAAATTAAAAAGAGTCAGGAGGGAGAACAGGAAGAAAACCATGTAGTTGCAACTGTGAAAGATTTAAAGGAAACCACTGAAGTGTATAAATCGTGTGTGTGTGCATAGGGCACGGGGTATTGGGGTATGAGACTAGCTTTGTGTTTTTGTATAGGTGATACGTGTAACTTCTTCAAGGTTCAAAAATAAAAATTTTATACGAAGTTATATTCATTATAATCAAAAACCAAGTTACAGCAAGGCTTCTTGTAGGAGGAAAGAAAATGGAGAAGTAGCTAATTTTAACAGATAGCTGGGCAGTGATTTCTGTAAATCTTTTGTAGGTATTGGAACCAGGTAGTGAGTGGGAAACAGGTGTCAGAGTTCATTCCTAGGCTGGCCTGTGGGTAGGCCCAGAAGGGGAGGTTGGCCCCTGGAAGGTGTGAGGACAGCACATTTTGATGGCAGAGCGAGTGAGAGCCTGGAGGTCTCCTCACGTCACACACACTCACGTACCCATCCCCCTTTACACACTGCACAGACAGGGATGCTTTAATTCTCCAAAGCAAACTTTCAGCATTTCTTTATTGATTCAGTGTCTTAGTCATTCACGGAGATCAGTTATTTGTGGAAGAGGAGGAGCCAGCACGTAAGGTCTGTGCATTGTAAACACAGAAGTGTTATCTGCATGGACGTCAAGGCATCCAGTTCTCTAGCCTGAGTGTTCAACAGCTGGCACGACCCTGCACTCACAGTCTCTACCCAGGGCAGGCCAATAAACACACAGATTGAGACAGAATCCAGTGAGCGAAGCTTCTTAAGGTTCAGTTCTCCTAGGTTGTTCCCACTGTCTATCAGGGAGGCTTCCACGTCTCAGTTATCACGAGTAAAGTGGAAGGAGAGAAAGGAGGGACGTGAGTTCAAGGCTCCCACCAGGAAACCCCGTCAGAACACCCTCCCCCACCCCGTATGTTCATGATAAACACCAGCAGAACCCAAATTTACCCCCCAAATATACAGAGGGCTCTTATACCCTCTGTTAACAGGAATGAAGACAAAGATCACTGCGGTTTTGAACTAACACAGCCACATATTGTCGGACATGGTGAAAAAAATAGCTTGTGTGACTTTACAGTATCAATGAACAGATTTTTAGAAATCATTAAGATCTACTTCAGAATATTTTAGATGAAAATGTATTCAATAGATTGGTTTTAATTCCTGCATCTGATGAAGTATGTATAACCTCTCCTGCCACCAGCAAGACTGCTCAGAAATAAAAGGTAATGTTGGTTAGAACGTTCCTTAACGCCAATCCTGAACAAGCTGTGAGTTTTTTCTCTGACGAACTTACAAGATTTCAGGAACATAATTTCAATTTAATAAAACTTTCAGCTACCCATGTGCATATATGTGTACACGTGGACGCGTGTGTGTCTGATTGTGTATATATATATAAAATCAGGTATAGAAAACTGTAGGTTACATGGAAAGACGGCCACGGAATTAATTACAGATATTAGGATAAGGACATAATACGGGAGCTGACCTCGAAGAAATAACTGCAGGTGAAATACAGCGTGTTTCTGGGGAGACTTGATGAACCAAAGTCATTATAATTCATAGGTGATTTCCCTGGTTCTGTTTCCCTGGATCTGAAAAACAAGCCTGAACAAATGCCTGAGTTTGATCAGACAGTATAGTGGAGAGTGAGGAAATTAGGGCCCCAGAGCTACTGGGTAGGGCAGAGGGACGGCCCCCCATTTCATTCCCCCTCAGTTGATATCCCCAATTCCAATCACCTATTTATTGCGCCCACGTTGTAGTGAAAACAAATTCAGGTACATGATAACATACAACTTTTCTTAAAGGGGAAAAGTTAGATTTTCTTCCTATCATCCGTTCTTTAACACCAAAGTACCATCCTGTTCCATAAAAACACCGATGAACTTTAAAAGGCCAATTCACCACACTCTGGGCAAAACCAGGGCATTTTCAAATGAACAGAAAAGCATGCATGATCGAGTTTCAATTTAAAAGAAAAATTAAAACAGAAAAGCGCCTCCAATTGCAAATTGCTTTGGGATGACCTTTTGTATCGGCTTTATCTGTAAACAGTTATTTTCGTGGGGCACCACTTATTATGCATT
This sequence comes from Otolemur garnettii, assembly GCF_000181295.1. Taxonomy (NCBI): domain Eukaryota; kingdom Metazoa; phylum Chordata; class Mammalia; order Primates; family Galagidae; genus Otolemur; species Otolemur garnettii. Next base: position 831,071 of record NW_003852525.1, on the reverse strand, counting down.
TAAAATTGATCTATAAATGTTTAACAACAAGCATGTAACAGCAACCATATGTAAACAGAGCAGGGAACTGATCCTGCCAGTTCGCAAATGTTCTGCTGCGAACTTCACGTAGCTGAACTTATTTCTGAAGCGTTATTCACAGGCAGTTAAAAGCCTGCCCCAAAACAATTCTCATCTAAAATGCTGCTTTACGTGTAGAGCGCAAGAGTGCAAAACAACATCCATTCCCCCGGACAGAGAACAGCAGTAGCAGATAGTAACCATACAATAAAAGTGAGCAGTCCCCTCCTTTGGGCTGTTTGAAAATAAAACTTCTGAAAGCAAAATGAATATAAAATACTACAGGCCAAGTCAGCTGCACCTATGAGCGTGAATGATGTAGAGCCAATAAAATATCACGTTAAATCTCTCCCAGTTGCCAGAAATTTTTAAATTCTGGAAAGAGAGAAATAATCTCCCCAAATGAGCAAAGGGCACGGTCCTGCGCTCGCCCCGCCAGGTGGACGCGCACCTGCCGCGCAGGCTCGGGCTGCGCTTACCTTGGCAGCTGCCGTTGCGCTCCTCGTAGCCGGCCTCGCACGCACACCTGCCGATGGGCACCAGCCACTCCCCCTCGGCGCTGCAGTGCATCTTCGGGGGCTCGTCCGTCACCGAGTGGTTGACACAGGAGCCTGACACCTCCAGCAGCTGGGAGGAGTCCGCCCCGGTGATGGTGTCCGGGAAGACGGCCAAGTGGCGCACCACCGACGGGCACTTCTTGTAGTAGACGCGCACCGAGACCAGCGCGATGCACGCCCCGACGTCCTGGAAGGCCAGGTAGAAGCCCCTCCGGCTCAGGGGCCCCACGTCGCGGACCTCCGTGTTCAGCTTGAGGACGCGGTCGCCCAGGTCCAGCTCCGTGAAGCTCTCGTCCGCCGCGATGGTGTCGATCTTCACGTACTGGTTTTCCTTGACGTTCCTCCCGTGCTCGTCGTCTGACTCGAAGTAATACATGTTAAACGTCTCCTTGCACGTCCCCAGCCCTCCAGGAAGGCTGTTGCAGTCCCGCAGCGTGAACTTGAGCTCTATGAAGATTCTGGAAGCACCTTCGTTGGAGATCCAGCTGGTCAGAAGCCAGTTGTTCTGGTTCTGCTCCATCACTCGGCAGACTTGGTATGTGTGGATAGGGGCGTAATTTTCATCCACTTCACCAATCTCTTCCCACTGCACAGAATAAAATAGGAACATTAAAGAATTCCCAAAAAGGGGGGGGGGAAACAACCAGAAAAGACAGCAAAAATATGATCAAAGAGAAGGAATTCAGATACAGCCACGTCTGTGGGATCAATATACAGTATTGATAAAAGGAACTTGATAGAAAGTATTGGAGAAGAGAATTATATATATATTTGTTTGGAATGTTAATATTTTATGGGGTACATGTGCTGATTTTACATACAATTTGGAATGCTTACATCAGACTGGTTAACACAGCCTTCACTTCACTTAATTATTGTGTTAAGACATTTATACTCTACTCTTAATAGATTTGGCATGTACCCTTGCAATATGCACCACAGGTGAGGTCCCACCACTTACCCTCCCTCCTCCTGGGGTTCACCTTCCCTCTCACCCTGCTCTTCTTCCCTCCTTCATCCTAGGCTATATTTGTGTTTTATCTTTCATCTGAAATTGTGGGTGATTATATGTTGGTTTCATAATAGTACTGAGTACAGGGGATACTTTTTCTTCCATTCTTTTTTTTTAATTAAATGATAGATGTGTACTTTAATGCAATCATGGGGTATACAGTATGGTGTTTTCATCTACAATTTGAAATATTTTCATCAAACTGGTTAACATAGCCTTTATGTCACTTTCTTAGTTATTGTGTTAAGATGTTTATATTCTACTTTTAGAAAGATTCACTTGTACCCTTGTGAGATAAACCATAGAGGTGATCCCTCCAATCACCCTCCCTCCACCCATCTTCCCCCCTCTCCATATTCTTAGACTATAATTAGGTTACAGCTTTCATATGAAAGCTATAAATTATTTTCATAATAGGGCTGTGTACATTGGATACTTTTTCTTCCATTCTTGAGATACTTTACTAAGAAGAAAATGTTCCGCTCTGTCCACGTAAACATAAAAGATGTAAAGTCTCCATCTTTTTATGGCTCCATAATATTCCATGGTATATATACATACCACAGTTTGTTATATTTTTAATTAATAAATTATTGTTCGTTATCTCCAACATGACTCAAGATAAACACACATTAACATACCCCAGGGAAAAAATAGGTATGAGTATTTCAGTGTGAAACTAAAGGAAAATTAAAGGGGGATGATGTGAACCAGAAGGAGTGTAGGTATAGTGTAAGAATGGTGGGTCTGTAAATAAAAGCATAAAGTTTGAGAGGAAAAGAAATACTCATGAAAAAGAACAGAGGAGTAAATCTGGAGCATAAGCAAGAAATATGTAAACGTGAAAACATTCATTTATTTAATTCTGTCATGCTGCAAATAACACATCAACGTAATAAAAGTTGAAAGAAAATTATTTAAAATGAATAAAAGATATTTATTTTGTCTATCTCCTCGGGATGCTTTCAGAATTTGGATAACTAAATATTCATTTATAGATTTATCCACAGATATAAACATGGAGATAAGTATAAAATAGAGATAAAAAGTTTAGTTAGTAAGATGGATAATCTCGCCAGTCTGAAAACTGACTAATTTCCTGGTATGTCCTTGGAAACGCACCAGTTTTTTTCTTATGAATACATTATTTTATGCATAACAGCCTTAAGATTTCTGAAGATATACAGCTATGTATAAAAGAATTAATGTAGTTTATATAGTTTCTGAAATGTTATTTGCTCAAAGAGGCATCATGAAAACTATCTCTTTTCTCATAAAATACTCCTAGTTTTGAGAACCTCAGTGTAACCATGCCCAGAACAGGACAGAACCAAATTTGTATCCTTCATTAAGATGTCATTATAATTTAAGAAATTTCTTCAGCCCATGTGTAAGTATTTGCATACAAAAACTATATTTTTGTGCACTAAATATTTTAATTCCATTTTAAATCTTTAAAATGTCCCTGAAATTCACAGAGCAATCAAAACATACTAATTTTTCAATAAAGGTGTGATTTCAGACGTTAAGTGTTATAGATAATAAACTTCATAAAAACTTCTTTAGGCATGAAATTACACATAGCATTATTTATTGATTCCACCAGCTGCAAAGATGGGAAAACTGTGGAGGCACAAGAAATGCAAATCAATCCTAGGCCCTTGGTAGCCCCCGCTGAAGCCTCCTACCATCAGACAGACACAAGTCACAGGTGCTAGTTGAGATCAACCTGCTGAGGTCCTCAGATTCACCAGAGAGACACGGGGATGATACCTTGCCTGACAACACTCACATTAAAACATGATGCAAAGCCTCAGTTCTTCCGTCTAATTTAATTTTTGTTCTTTCCCAAACTGTATGCAAACTCTACTTAGCCCCCGATTTTCTAAACCAGCTGTTGACTTCTGCCTTCTGTCATTAAACTACTTAAATGTTCTTCCCTAAAAGATTTAGTCATCAGTCTCTTTATTAGAAATGACCTCTAAATGTCATGATTAATATTTGATACAAAACAACACCTTAAATAACCAAATAAAAATGGTAAAAATTACCAATTTACTGTAACAAGATTACTTGAGTGCATATTATTTGAATTAGCAAAAGGTAAAACAACATCAAAAGGCTCTTCTCCAAAAGAAATGGAAACACTGCCATATTTTTTTCAAATATTTATTTCATTATATAAGATATATAATTTAACTTATTATTTATATATTTAATTAATTAATTTTTTTCTAGTACACACAAATGGGTTTTAATGTTTTTTTTTCTTGAATTACTTATAGAAGACCTACCTGCTGCCTTATATATTCTGCCAAGATCCTGTTAAGAAGTAAAAACAGACAGAATACAGCATCTTCCTAGGTTATGAGCCAAGCAATTCAGTCTCGTCTGTATAAAGTCCAGGGCAACAAAAATATTATTAAAAATGCAAGCCACCAAGCACTTGACAAGACAGCTTAATAGTTTCTGCTCCCAGGTGATAATTCCAAAGTCTGTGTACAACCATTTGGCTTCTCTGGATATTCTCAATTAAGAAGAAAGAAACTGTAATTTTCTTTGAGTTTAGAATCTGTCATGGTACGATTTCATTTATTTTTCTTCTCAAGGATCCAAAGTATAAATGAAGGCTCACGTTTTACATTCTCAATGAACAAACAGACTTTAAATAATTATAGCAATGAGCCACTCAGAGAATCAAAGATATAATACGCCCATCACCCATGTCCGCTCTCACGTAGACAGACATCCTAAGACATAAACAGAACTATTTCATTTATATTAGAATGACTGTCTGAAATAAAACTTTGGATTCTTCCAGGGTCTCTTCCCTTTTAATACAAACAGGCGTTCTTGATATTCTCTGCAAAAAAAATGAGGTATAAAAAAGAAGTAAGGGGGAGAAGAGAAAGTAACCCAGAGCTTTGGAACGTGGCGCCTGTTTCTAGATGCTTTGACAAATGTCAAGGCAGGAGATGACAGGACCTTAATGAATGGCACGGATAGAAAACAATTTTCTGTTCAATTTTGTTGGGTTTACTATGATTTCATGGTTTAATACGAATATTTGCTGGTACGTGATGACGACAGGTGGTGAACGTGGATATTTTGGAAGTGTCTGCAGTGCTGCTTATCCCGTCCTGGCCCCTGCCCGAGGCCCTTCCTTGGAGCCCCAGCTTTGCTCTGAGCTTGCTTCTTCCCTATTTTCTATTCCTTTGCTTGAAGACAGGAGACCTGGTTACACAGTCAGCACGGGGGTGGCGAGGGGTGGGCTTGATTTTTCTCCCTGATGTTTGGGCTTACTCCTTTTCTCTCAGAACACTGAAAATTCCAAACCAGCTGCACTCTAGACTCACAGCTGACCAGGCAACCCGTGTTGTCTGAATACATCAGAGACATGAAAAAGAAAACTACTTTCATGTCCCCAGTGTCTGATGGAGAAAGTAATTTCTCCTCCCCAGGCTCGCAAGAGCTCTTTCCCCCTGCCCGCCTCTCAGAGCCCTGCTGGCTTCTTATCCAACCTCCTCCTGCCTGTCTGAGGACCACCACCCTCACTTCCAACCCCACTGGCCTATAAAATCACTTCCTTTCCTTCAGAATGTGAAAAGCCTGACTCAGGACATGCGACGGACACCAGAACCTCCCCTTCCTTCCCTTGTGTGCCCAAACCTACACTAAGAGACGTCATCTGAACAGAGTCCATGTTGACCTTTCAACATATCAGAGGTACCCATTGTCCAGTTACATTTTCACTATTAGGTTTCAATGAATCTTGTTTCTATATCAAGATAATTCCACCGAGGTTAAGGAGCAGTGGTGAGAAGCTTTTTGTAGACTCCAGAATGGAAAGACTCCTTGGTCTTGTACAGAAGAAGACTTAACCAGCCTGAAGACCCAGGTTTAGTCCTACCGGTTACAATGTCTTCATATCTGAACTGAGATCCAATCTGGAATCTCTCCAGTATAGTTATTCAACATCTACTATCAGAAGGAGAAAGGGCCTCAAAGATCTTATTATTCACCTTAAAAAGAAGAAACTCAAGACTAGACAATGGGCAAGCCTTGCTCAGGTGCACACAGAACCACAGTGACCCTCTGGGCCTCTCTGCCACGTCTCTGCCTGGATGTGTAGATTTGTGATGGGATTCTCTGATTCTCTGTGTCACCTGCTCCCCAACTTTACTGTAATTAAAACCATGCTTTATGCCCATCATGTAAATATAAATAATTCTTTCTTCATATAATATTTAATGAAAAATATTTTTATTTTAGTATTCAGAAAAACAAATACATTTTTCTCAGAATCTGACACTCCAGGACACAGACAGGCACTCGATGGCCATTTTATAATGAATGAACTCTCACCAAACACACTCATGTCCCTCTCTAGGCCATAGACTGAGCTAATTTGAAATCTGAAATAATTCAAATGTGGTAAATAAATGATTATATAATTTGTGAAATATTAACAGCAAAGCTAAATATTTCTCTGTAAACTGTCCAAATTTTGTAAAATAAAATAAGTTTAAAAATGCAGACTTTTTAAAAATTTCAATAATTTTTATTAAAAAGTTCTAAGTACTTGACTAAAGATAATTTCCCATTCCAATTATCCACATAATTATGATAAGTTTAGTTTTGCATATGAACCCGTGAAACTTTCAGTTGCATTATATTTTATTAATAACAGCATAGTTTAGATATTTTATTCTTGAGCATATGTTTTCAAAACAGCTGTTTTTGTTTTGTCCCTCACTAAACTTCCTCACCATTCACACAAATTAACAGCCTGGAATACAGCATATTAGTCAGAGGCACTCCGCCTCATTTCACATTCAGTCAAATAACTTTAGAGCCGTCTTGGGGATATCCTTGGCAGGGTGGTGTAAACATCTTGTGAAGAATTCACTGCCTCCAGCCTTACCGTGACATGACCAACTATAATTTTCTAGGAAGACCTTGTTTACCCCTTACATGTTTCTTTGAATATAAGGATTATAGTTCATTATCCTTTGATATCACATTTTTTATTATAATGTCTTTTGAAATACTCCAAAAGAAAATGAATTCTAGGCTTCAAATTTTATGCAAAACACATTTAGATGCCACCTGTTAAGATTCTCCACATGTGGGGTGTGTGTGTGCGCCTGTGTGTGATTGTGTGTGATTGTGTATGCCTGTGTGTATGTGTGTGTAACTGTGTTATTGTGTGTGTGTCTGTGTGTGGTCAGATCACATTAGAGCCATCTTAGGGATTTTCCTTGGCAGGGTGATGTAAAAACCTTGTGAGGAATCCATTGCCTCACACCTGACACGCAGTCACACACACACAATTGCACACACACTACAGAACAGCATAGAACACAAATACATCACTCTGCAGGAGAGTAAACTGAGGCCGGAATGATGGACAGACTAATCCGTGCCAATCAATATCTGATTGTAAGGAATGTTTCCCCCTTTTTAATATTTTTTTTAACAGTTTTTGGCTGGGGCTGGGTTTGAACCCTCCACTTCCGGTATATGGGGCAGGAGCCCTACTCCTTTGAGCCACAGGCACGCCCCCCTTTTTAAAATGAAAGTGCATGAAATGTGAGACCAAATGAGGTCACTGAAATCAACAATGACCCAGTTCTGGGTGTTTACATTTTTGTCAGACAAAACCTTTTGTGTAAAGTCACAGCTTCCACTGTTCCTGCTCAGTTTCTGGACTTTGGACGTTTGCTCAAGGGATTTTCTGGGCATCTCTGTTTCCATGCACACCCCACAAGGAAACATCTCTTAAAAAACATGTAGCATAGAGTTTTTGTTTCAAGAATTCAATCTCTATAATAGCAATAGTTCTTTAGTAAAATAAATATGACAAAATGTATCAACTGTCAGCAAAAAATATTTGAATCAGAATTTTGTTATGTTTCCTCAATAATAGGTTAATGGAAAAACAGACTTACATCAGGTAGGAGTTTGAGTTGCTTAAAACATCTTTAAATCCTTGAGGATGATGTAGCAATATTGCTAGAAATGACTCAATTAATTTTCTGTGTCTGAAATAAAACAGGTTGATTACTTTATTGCCTGTGGAATAGCACAGATATTTATGAGTTCAAATCCAATTCACTATAAAATAAAATAACTTGAGAAAGGCAGAGATTAAAACTTTCAAGTTTTTATGAATGTGTTCCCAGGGAAATCTGTAGACAAGTGGACATGGAGATGCAACACTGAAGTCCAAGGTAAAAGAGATGGGTGGAGCTTGTGGCTCAAAGGGGTAGGGTGCTGGCCCCATATACCAAAGGTGGTGGGTTCAAACCCAGCCCCACCAAAAAATAAAAAGGTAAAAGAGATTTTCTCCCTGGGCAGGGTGGGGATAGACATTTTGCCCATTTCAGGTAGCAGTTAGTATATATATATTTAAAGTAGATCCTTTCTTCTCTTATTTGATAAATAAATTACCTAAGGCCAGTAAAAATAAATTGGAGGTTGGGAAAATCCTAATAGCATATCAGATAAAATATTCATATTTAGAGAAGAAGTTTAAAATTGAGTCCAGAAAATTGTTTTTTTGTTAAATAGGATCATTATTATAATACACAAGCCCCCCCAAAGGAAACATATCTATTAAGACTCCACATATATCTGTATATATCTACTGCTATTCTACTTTCGAGTAAAGATGTATTAAATAGTTTCACCTTGCTTAAAAAGATAAAATGTGTCTTAAATACTTTGAGTTTTAAAATTTGCCACTTTTCCTTGAAAAATTCACTAATGAAAACAAACTCAAACTTATGAACTAGTCGATAATAATTTTAAATGACAGACTGAGGTTTGTAGGCATGCCTGAAATTAACAAGTTAATAAACGGAATAAAATCATAAATGATTTCATTAGTCCTTTATCAAGAGCAGTCCCATCACATACGGTACGTATTATGTAGTTCATCAGTTATTTTGAACCACGACTTAAAATTTTAAAAGCTACTAAGAATAAACAGATTTATAAACCACCAATCTAGTTTAATTCCACTGTAATACCACTCTATATTGGAACACCTCCGAGCGTAAGCCATAGTAGCCCCCACTATACTTTTATCATATTTTGCTAAAAGATGGTCAGACCAACCCTTATGTGACATAGAATAATAAAATAAATAAACTTCCATGTACTTTACTAAAGTTTACAGAGTTAGTGAGTTTGTATCTTTCTAAGGAATGACTGTGATCTCAATTATATATTTGATTATGCAGTGTACACATTTATCACAGAGGCTTTAAAATCTAGAGTAGTGAAATATTTCTACCAAGCTTTAGGATTTCACGTGGACACCTGCACACACAGTCACTCACAAACAGGCTGTAAAATATTCCTTCATAACAGTGGCTGTGAGGCATCAGAGATGACCCTCTTAGTGTTACGTAAATATATACATTCCCCAAACGTGTAAAATTAAAAAGTGACATTTTTGCACTCCTGGACATAAATACGGTCCCAACAGCTCTAAATTCTGTGGGGAAGGTGTCTTTTCAAAGCAGTATGTAAGTTTCAGTAAAGGAGGAAAAAAAAAGGTCTCACTTGGGATTCCATTCGAGGAAAACAAAGTGGATTAGCCTCTGGTACACTTAATGTTTCAGGCAAAATAAATACAATTATACCTTGCAAAACAGGAGGGGGTTTCCAGTAAACCATTTATTCATGCAGTCTGGATTATATATCCAGTCTATGAAACATATTAGAAAGTATAATACCGCCTGTGCTCTCTTCTTTCTTCTGCTCTCATTTTTCAGCAGATAATATTATGCTTGTGGCACGGCAGGGACCAAAGCACCCATAAATCAGTTCCGTCCCTCGCATTAATCTTGCTCTTGTAATCAGTGGCTATTCAACACAAATTTCCATCTCATTTTTTGTTGGGAAATAGCCACATTAGAGCTACGGGCTTATTAAAGTTTAAGTGATTATATTGCCATAACACGGACCAGGGTCCACTTTTCATCTATTTGTTACAGCGGTATTAGGGAAATTCTGTAGAAATGGAGGCAGC
>NW_003852525.1:819325-821218 GCF_000181295.1 Otolemur garnettii | reverse complement strand
TCACCAGCCCCTCCCTCCTCCTCTCCCTCCTCCCGTCCCCCACTTGAACTGAGTTGGGTTTTTTCCTTATGCCAAATGTGCTAGTTCATCTTCTGGCTTCATAGTAGTATTGGGTACGTTTGATCCATGCTTTTCCATTCTTGTGATACTTTACCAAAGAGAATGAGAAAACAACTATTTTAAAAAAAAAATTCAGAATGCCAGTGATTCTCTCCTTCTCGGAGGTGGAAATAAAGGAAGAAACAAAGCCAGGCTCACGTCAACCCCCCTCCTGTGTCTGTCCAGCCCGTGTCTGGTCAAAAGGCTAATCTCAACCAACAAGACCTCTTTGAATATTTGTATATCTTTCTTTTCTTTTCAGAAAAGCCAAGAAACTATCATTTTAATGTCCCCAAACTTACGACATATCGAGCCTGTCACTTGAAACACCACATTACCACTCAAAAATTAGTTAAAAAGAATTCTCTTGCCAGGGGCTCTAATTAATGGTTTTCCTGGAACTTCAGAACAAACCTGTTTTTCCTTCATGCTAGCTGAGTGGTGTCTGCTTTCAGCATGATTGGTCTTTATCTTTTATTTTTCATTTCAGATGAATACGAAGATACAAGCCATTCAGTCACACAGTCTGCCTCTGTCAGGCAAAGTCCAAGGTGTAGCTGAGCCCTTTACCAAGGGGTGTTGTGGGCACCCTCACATCGTGCCCCTTAGTTGAGAGCTCACCAATCCCCTTCCCACCTCCCTGCTCCCCACACTGGAATTTAGCTGTGTTTTTCGTTCCTTTGGGCATATAGTTCTTTTTCTATTGGCTTCATTTAGCATTGAGTATATCGGTACTTGCTTTTCATTCTCGTGATCTTTTACTAAGGAGAATGTTCCTCAACTCTATCCAGGTAAACGCAAAGGACACAGAGTCACTGTCTTTCTATGGCTGTAAAAGGATTCTGTGGTCCATGTACACCAATTCGTTAATCCATTCATGTCATGATGGGTGCTTGGGTCAATGCCACATCTTGGTGATTGTGAATTGAGCTGTAATAAACATTTTAGTGCAAATATCTTTATGGTAAAATGATTTTTTTTCTTCTGGGTAGACACCGAGTAATGGGATTGGGGGATCAAATGGAAGGTCTACTATTAGCTCTTTGAGGATTCGCCGTACTTCTTTCCAAAGAGCCTGTATCAGGCTGCAATCCCACTAACAGTGCAAAGAACGTTAATTAATTGTATATCCTTCTTACCAAAAGTAGAAAATGTTTAGAGATATTTCTGCAAGGACAATTACAAATTTTTAGTGTTTATATGTATTGATCACTATTTAAGTGCAAATTTAGTTTGACCAACATCAAACTGTAGCATTTTATACAGGGCATTTGATTTACTAATATTTATGGAAGTTTTCTTGTGTTTCTCAATAATGCCAATATATTGTATTATACTTTGAGTACTTTTTATGTGAGAATGACTATGAAAGCATGATTATAAGAATCCAAAGAATTCTAGGCACATATAAAATCTTTATAGTATTAGTGAAGCTATTAACAGCACAGGGCAGAAGGCTTTCCCCTTATGCTTCCTGCCGGGGTCTTCTGCCAATATTTTTTCCATATCTTCCCATTTGTCCCTTAATCATTTTGAAGCCATTTTCTGGGGTGAGCAGCCACAGGTGAGAGTAGCAAAATTAATTTTTCAGTGTGATTTTAACCTTAACAGTAAGACGAGCTATTGAGTCTTTTTCTCTGCTTAATATCATAATCCTTTCACCAGTACGTTCTGATAATACAAAACACAAACAGAACAAATGCAGATAACAGGGAGGTCTAATTATAGCATAGAAATTTAGAAAGTTTTCCCTAATATGGCTTGGATAATCTTTGGGAATTCCACAGTTGTTTG
>NW_003852525.1:804249-818245 GCF_000181295.1 Otolemur garnettii | reverse complement strand
CAGAGGTGATGAGCACACATGTGGGAGAAGAAGGAGAGGTGAGAGCTGACAGAGCCAGGAGCAGAGGCCACTGACAGAATTAATGATCAGATTTATCTGACTTCAAAGCTCCCACACCATGCTGCTACAGAAAATGAGGAAAAGAGGCTGGGAAAACAGTCCTTGTCGGGCAAACCAGCAAATGCCGTCAGTGAATTCTCTCCGCTATTCTTCCAAAAGCACATTTATCTTTGATTTTCAAAATTCTATCCTGCAACTTATTTTTTGTTTCTAACTTTGAATTAAAATGTAAGAAGTTATTAAAGTAATATCACTCGCAGTATTTTTGAATGCAACTCAACTTCCACTAAATATTTCAAGGAAAATAAAAGTGTTCTTTAGGAAGACAGTGATGGAGGTCTTTCTCATTTATCTCTATCCAGGATAGTAGATTGAACACTTGCAGAATTCTGCGTACAGCATCCCTTCACAGAAGCACAGATGCAGAGGAAAGCCACACAGTTAACTGTCCTGTTTAGTTGTATATGGTCTTTCCTACACCTGTAGTTCGAGGTAACTCTTTTATTCATGTCACACTGAGCCTTCCCCTAAATATCACCACGTTTTGGGAAATTCTAAGTTATGGTATCGGCTGACAATTGATCAGGTGGTGATCCCTCAGGGAGATATTGTATCATAACAGCTTAATTTTTGATTACTCCCTTTGAACAATTTTTCATGGCCATCTAATAAATAATCCCCTATCAGCTTACACAGCTGTATCTCCTAATAATCAAATGGATTCATTCTCTTGCTTTGATGACAAAGAAGTCTGGTCCATTTGGTATCTCCTCCCAATTTTTAGAATTATGCCTGGGGAGCTGTGCAAATTCAACCCCCATTGATTGAAGGTATGTGCAGGGTAAGAGTGAAGATGTGGTGAATGCACGTCTGTGAGTTTATAAGGATAATGGATGAAGGAGAAAAGAAACGGCCGAGCCAGTTCCCTTACACCCACTGCGGTGCTCAGCCGGGTGCTGGGTCTATAGCAGGAGGACGGGGGAACTTTTGAGGGACAGTTTTTCTCCTTTCTTTTTCCAGAAGCAATTTATTCAAAGAAACACTTGGCATGTCAACTCTAAACGCTGCAAGCCTTTTACTCTAGCCGCTGCTAGAGTAAAAAAAGCTGCTGCTTTTTTTCCTTTCCTCTCAGTAATAACCACCACCAGAAGAATAGCAAAGAAAGAGAGAGAAGGTTAAATGCAATTCTGGCACATGTTATTAAGAGTCAGTCGCACCAGCAAAGGTTTTATAGTGAGGAGAATTGGATTTAGTGGAAAGGGGACCACTTGATTCTCGGTGAATGTCATTTATCTGTGTAACAGAAATTTAGATAAATTTCATTTATCTAATTATAAATTTCATTTATCTAATTATCAGTGGGAAGTCACAGGTGGCTAGCCCATGGCGGTCTCAGAAGTTTCCAAAATACTGGTAACTCATCAAAAAATAGCATTTAAAAGCTTCAGTAACTTATATCAATACAAGTAGCATTTATATCATGTGATGGGAAACCTTGCTCTAACTAATTTTTTCCTTTCTCCCCCTAATATAAAGTAGGATATTAAAGTTATGTAACAGCATCTGAAATTCCTACCTAGCTTGAAACAAGATCCTTATTGAGCTCAATGTAAAGGTCAAACACGGGGCCACAGAGTCTCTTCCACTCACTCCCATAAAGAACATGGGAGCTGGGCAGCATCTGTGGCACAAAGGAGTAGGGCGCCGGGCCCCATATGCCGGAGGTGGTGGGTTCAAACCCAGTCCCAGCCAAAAACTGCAGAAAAAAAAAAAATGGTAAAGAACAGGGAACCCTGATGAGTTCAGTTCACACGCCAGCTCACATGGCCCAGAGAAAGAAAGTGATTCAAGAGACTAGGAGCAGGGAAGCTTATAAGTAGCAGAGTTTCATTAATGTTTTGATTATATTTAAGTACAATCCTCCTAAAAAATAAACTGTCTCAAAATAAAATGACTAGACATTTAATTACTACAAAACGTAATGAAGCACACACTTCCTGGAAAAATTTAAAAAGCAGAGAAAAAATTTATAGCTCTCGCTATTCATAATTACATTTTTCTTTAATCACAAATCTCAGTGTATTTTTAATTCATTAGTTTTCCCAAGAATGAAAGCCGTGTTTTAGAGCCCACCAGGACACAGCATCACAAAAGCATCGACACTTTCTTGAAGATTTCTCTGTAGCCGGTTACTTTATGGTTTGTACAGGCGTAGTGTGGACAGAGTTTACTTCTGCGATGATTTTTACAGATAAACTAGTAAGCCCCTAAGATGCTGGTTTTACGTTCTTCTCATGTTAGCTGACAAAGTCTACACTTCAATTCATTGGAAGACGATTGCATTTATAATTCTGGTAAGTTCCCATTCAAGAAATCTTATTCACAAGCTGATAAATCAGCAAAACACACCTCTCTCTTAGACACAGAGATTTGCCCCAAAGGAGGCTCATAAGAGAAAAACGACTAATTGTGACCCCCGATGGATGTTCCCCATTGTACACTCACTGATAACATGCTACTGTATAGGCGTTGATACGAATCTATTATGAACAGTTTAATATTTTCTACATAATCAAAAAACTCTAAGAAAGAATCTGAGATCTATACAAGAAGTGAATAGTCTTCATACTTTCAAAAACTTACATATAGACAAATATGCAAGCATATTTTCTAATGTATACTAAAGAAAAACATCAAATAAGAGGCTTGGTATTTAATAACAGAATATAGAATTTTATCCAAATTATAATTGTAACAATAAGGACAGATAACTACAAAATATGTACAGCCACAATAAATACCTGAAATTGATTTATGAGGAACAGTTTTCCACAAATATCTCTAAATGAAAAACGAGCAATGACTAAGGTAATTTTCTTTAGCTTTAAACCGTTTTGACTCTTTTTTCCCTTCAGCTAAAATACCTTAAAACTGGTAGAATTAAACCTTCAGCATGAGATGTACTGAGAAATTCTCATTACTGTGTGTATTTGTGTGTGTGTGTTTATACACACGCACATACATGTAGGCCAGTTTTTCCTAGGTATCTATGTGCAAAGAATTCTCACTCATTTAATGGGGTCACGCTTATATAAACAAATATTACGTATTCATCTAATTTATTTATTTATCTAACACACACTCACACGCACACACATCCGGAAAACATCAGCTTAGTAATCTACGTGTTAAAACATGCCCAGGTGTTTTTTTTTTCCCCCCTTTATTTCTTTCTATAATATTTATTCCTTGTAATATATCATCAACTGTTACTGTTTTAACTGTAATATCGTAAAAGTTCTACTTCCTTTTATGCCTCTGCTCAGTGTGGATAACCTGGAACAGGGTTCCAGACACGGGTTTAATTATTATTAGTATCATAAGCATCTCTGGGGTTAAAATGCAGATTCACACCAAGTTTTAATCACACATACAGAGTCCTGAGAATCAAGAATATACATCTTAATAATATATTATATTAGTAATTGTTAAAACTGTATTGGTAATGTAATATGAGAAAATAAGACATTTCTCATGTTTTAACCCAGAATATCAAAACAACCCAATGAGGAAGCTATGACTATTGAGACGGGAAACCCAGAAAAGTTAGTGAATTGTGGAGCTGTGATTCTGCAACACTCCTCAGAGTCCTGGCTCTGGATCATCTGCCACATACACGGTCTCTCCCGACGGAGCCTAACATCTAACCAGATTTCTATAAAAATCTCTTACGAACACCAATCCAGAAAGTGTGAATGACCCAGCACTCTGGATCATGGTTACTTATAGTAAGACAGTTTCTCAAAACAAGTGAAAAATTCCTTAACAGAAGGGGGTATAATATATATTCATCTTTTGAATCCTTTAGCAAAATACTTCAGTATTCAGCAAATATCTGTTGCATTGACTCTTTAAAAGTTCTCCAAATAGAAATTTACCAAAACTGCCTGGATAAAAAAAGCATTATAGACCAAACCCTCCTTTGTTCAGACGGCCTATTCTTCAATATTCCGACCTAAATACTTTCTCCTACACCTAAGTGCATTTCCTAAGAGTCTCCAGTGTTTTATGAGAAACATGTCCATTCTTATCTTCTTTAGCTATGCTATTTCTTTTTTTCCTCTAACATTACTGTTTTTACACATCTTTAATCTCTTAGATTTATTATTAAGTGATTTACATTTGTGAGCAAACGACTTCCACGCATTTGGCCTGACTCAGAAACACGGGTAACATTTTTGTGGTGTGTTTTTGGTATGTTTTTGGTGTGTTTTTGGATCTTTCTTCTCTGTGGTCCTTACATTTAATTAAGCCAGTTACATGTCATGGAAAATCATTCAAAATCATATATCTGTAGGTGGATGTAATCCTTTCCTTTTATAAGATACAAAGTTCGAAAAGATATTTCCATTCTTGTAAGGTTTTATGTTTATTGCTGTGAAATAAAAGCAGATCATGGTCTTGGCTGAAGTTTTGTTTGGTTTTATGCCGAGACAAAAGATGTTAGATTTTCTGGAACAAAGAGAAAATAAAGAAGTGTTCTCAGACGACATCCTGGTTAACTTCGGGAATCAGATAACGGATTTGCCTAAACTCATATGAGGTTTCCCAGATGCCTTCCCAATACATGGAAGAAGGTGGAAAACTCAGGTGATGCGGCCCCTGCTCCTTGGAGCCACTCAAGAAGAAGGGTGGGAATTGAGGCTGAAGAACTGGGGACACGCAGGCTTCAGCAGCTCCCGCGCACCATCAGACATTCTTATGTATTTCTGTGAACAGAGGCATCATTCTTTCCATACGATACAAAATTCCAGGAAGAAGAGAAACGGGATAATTGTTAACCTCGGACAATGGTCTTGGATAGATGATCTTCCCTTAATCAGGATATAGGCTAATTTTAATGATGAATACTGCAGTGATGCTCAGGGTGGGTGAACAAAATAAAAAACCTGGGGCACATCCCTTATTGACAGAAACTGCCTCGTCCTTCACATCTCCCCCATGACAACATCCCGCAGCCTGGAGAACACCCCATCCAGGAGCAGCAGATGTCACTGTGTCCCTAAGTTCTCAAATTAAAGTTCACTTTGAGGCTTGGTGCGTGTAGCTCAGCAGCTAAGGCGCCAGCCACATACACTGGAGCTGCAGGTCCTAATCCAACCTGGGCCTGCCAAACAAAAATGACAACTACAACCAAAAAATAGCTGAGTGTTGTGGTGGGCACCTGTAGTTTGAGCTACTTGGGAGGCTGAGGCAAGAGAATTGCTTAAGCCCAAGAATTTGAGGTTGCTGCAAGCTGTGATGTGACAGCACTCTACCCAAGGAGACAGCTCTGTCTCAATATATATATATAAAGTTCACATTAAGTTCTCAGATTAAGATTTCACTTAGATTCAATTTTGCTGAAGTAAAGGAAAAAAGTATGATTAAACCTTACAGTGTCTTAAGGTTAAAATTGTTCAGAACCAACTTGCTCTAGGTATCCTTATAGTAACCCTGCATAAATGTCTTCTTTTCAGCTTGCTTTATTTCTTTTCTGATAACTCTAAACAGTATTTTATTTAGTGTACTCTTGAAAGATGAACTTATTCTTTCTTTACATTTTTTGCATGGTGTCCAGCCTTCATGAAGTGTGCAATAATTGTTTGTTGCTGATCTGAAGCACTTCACTTGAGTTAGTTGAGTTGAATTTTCATAGAGATGGTATGATATTATGATATAGCTCACCATTTATTCTAAATATATATATATGTCCAAAAATAAGATATTAGAAGATAATATTTCATAGACTGGCTTTACTTTCACAAAAATTAACGGTGATAATCATGTCATTCACATACTATGACTATCCTGCAATTTGGCCGTGACACAATTGGAGATTAGATCCTGTTTTCAGCGGCAAGCTTCCCTTGAGTGGTTCCTTAATCTTGCAAACATGACACCAAATTTTCTGTGGTTAGATTTTCCAGATCTTGTTGAGAGTGTTATAGTGAGGTTTGCAGCAGTTTTGCTGTGTGGTACTGATATTATAATCAGTCGGTAATGGCAGTAGTATGAGGGCGTTACTATACTGCAGATGAGGAGACAGCAGATGGGGCAGGGTCCGACCCAAGAGGACACAGACCATCGGTGATCAGCAGAAGGGGGTCCGTTCCACCCTCGTTTCCTCCCTTGCTTCCTCTCTCCTTCCTTCTTGTGTAATATATGGAGAATCCTTTATTTTCTTGCCTCAGGCTTTAAGCCACTTACACCCTTTATCCACATTTTGAACTCAGTAAAACATGCATGCACATTCAGAGCTTCCCAAACATTCCATTTTCTCCCCAAAGCCCCCCTAACCTTCCTAGGTCAGGGCCAGATCTCAACATGTGGTTTCTGAGGGTTGTGGAGCTCGGGATGCGACAGGGGACATCTGTCAGCTCATCACTGCCTTGGCCCTGAGATCACTCATGCTGCTTGCACCCAGCACTTGGTCAGCCCCGGCCATTACAGTTGGTGAAGATTAAATCTAATAGCTAGTGTCTGGGTAATTACACTGAGCTAAAATAATGACTCCTAACACTACAAGAGTTTTTCTACAAAAAGTTACACCTTATTTGTTCACATATGTACCTGGGTGGGTTTACCAAAGAGTTTTCAAGGCCGAGGCAACATGGCACATTTGGAAAAACCCAGGATGAAAAGTCAAGTGTTCTTGTCAGTGAATGAAAATGCAAGTTTTAGGTCATTCCCAAATGCCAGCAAACGGTATAACTAAGACCACTAACTCTCAAGGAAATGAGAAAAGATGAGCACATCTTTCATACAACCAAATCTCTTCCATTAAAAGGCTTACTCTTCCTACCAGGATGACACGTGTATTTTTTGGTGTTAGAATTACCCTTTTAAATGGCATCACATCGATAATAGGAGGCAGGTTATGGGTTTTGCTTTAGGGTTTCTTCAAATTTAATTTTCAAGTTGCTGTTTGAGGATGAGCATAACTGTTCTGTAATTCTTGGAGATTCTTATTGGACATTGTTTGTGAAAAAACAAATAAATTAAAGTTGCCTCCTACAATGAACTTGGTCAAGCCTCTTAGGTAACCTGGGTAGAATATCAGAACATACAGGTCATGAAACTTTAATTATTAATGAGAACAGTGTCACTGGAGAGACTCAGCAAACAGTTAAACCCTTGTATTAATATTTAACTTTAAAACCATAAGATTCATTACATAATAAATTTTATCAACTGATTTACATAATATGGATTTGCATACAGGAAATGGTCCCATATTACTTGCGAATAACCCATTTGAAACTCAGGAATCATTTCCTCACAATAAAGCAATTCTACTTGTATAAAGAAAAGATTGGTTCTTAGACCATAAGCCTCACTAAGCTTATCACCATATATAATTCATGAGTATATTGTTTTCTTTTCCATGGGAATCACACTCACAGTTATATCTGGGGATGTCAGATTCTTACAGCTCAGAAATGTGAGCCACAGTCTCAGGGACCTGAACCCACATAAATGAGGAAGAATTTCTCTTCCAGTCTCAAACCTATACCATTTATCTCTCCTTTAACTTAACAACATATTGATTACCCACTCTGCTATGAAGATGCAACAGCGAACAGGAAAGAAAACTACACTCTTCACATCAGGAAGAGCACACAACCGCCGGAGTCTAACAGGTGATGTGATACATTAACACCAGGTGTGTGATAAGTGCGATAATACAAAGGAAATATAAAACCTCTCTGATAGTTTTACAAGACAGCTGGCTGTATGAGGCAGGAAGCTCCAGGGTTTTGGAATTCTGGGCACAGTCAGAATAGACACAGCATGGAGACTATGGCATGAACCCTCGGGGGCCAAGGACTTCTTAATGACCGCCTGGTGGGGGTAACTCCGCCTTGTATTCTCCTGGCAACATCACATCTATCACTATGTCATGAAACTCTGCAACAGGTTTCTTGACCCCATCACACCCATGCATGGCTGTGAGTGGTGCAGGACAGTTACCTCATTCTTAGAAATAATTGAACTAAGTGCTTTAACATAAATTCTAAGCAAAACGTTACAAAATGCCAAAAATGCATGTATTTGTACCAGCAGTAACTAACAAATAACAAGCAAAAGAACAAGATAAAATTCATGATCTAACAGCTACCTAGACATTCCACTATTACCAATTATAGATCAGAGAAAGGAAAATAAAATTTTAATTTAAGAAAGACATTTAGTTAGACCTTGATGACAATACCAGTAAGAGTTAAGTGGAAGGACTTGTGCGGCTTCGGAGATAAAATAATTTTAAGATAATAAAATTTTTAAATGCAAACCCAACTTTGATAATGCTCTAAAATAAACAATTCAACAATTGAAGCTTTGCCATCATTATTCGGAACTTCCTCATTATTGGCTCATAAATCCACCACAGACTGTGCCACGGGGTCCACAAACAAAAAGCAAGAACTTCCATTGACTGTTGTTAAAGGGTAAGTTTCCTTTAGCAATCCTAACAAAATAAATACCACTGCTATAACTCAAAATATTTTAATAAATTTGAAGGCTGACTTATTCAAGGGCACTAACTATTGAAATCATTTCCTTTGTTGAGGAACCTACAAATTCAATAAGGAACAATGATATTTAGAAACACCTTTTGTAGAAAGAATTATCATTGGCACAGAAGAAATTATCACCTCAGATTTCAGCGTTCATCATATGTGATTGTTCTTGTTAACTATTGGGCTGATGCTATCTAAGACTTAGCTAACTAAAAAACATTAGAGATAAGTTATCTTTTATTAAAGAACATATTAAACTTTACAGAACATAGTTTAATATGATAGAAATATATGGAGCTTTATTGTAAGACTAAGGTAGCAAAGGCAGTAACAGACTGAGATAAATCTCATGAATTTATCTTTTTCTAAAACCACTAGCTCATCACCGAAAACATATAAAATAATCACTTATCCTTTTAGATGACAGTACAGAAAACATACATCTGTAGGAGATTTCTGCATGTCATATCCGCACTTCTTTCCAAGAGCAGATACAATCACACAGGTGAACCATCACCTTCTCCAGTCATCAAATAATGCGGCTATCACTTTTGAGTGTGTGAAGACATCCTCCAACATTTAAAGAGTGCTTGTATCTCTCTCTGGGTTCTCCTGTGCCATCCGTCAATATTCTCATCTTTCAAAGCATGCAGTAATTGACCTACTTTTCCTAATTCACAAAAAGGAGCCATTGTAAAGATGAGCTGAACTCGAATGTCTCCTCTTGTGTGGGTGTATCTACATGAAAATACACAGCCCACACTCTAATAATTGATTCAATCTCCCGCTGAAAATAAATGAAACTGTCTTGGCATCTCTCACTTAACACAACCAACTTCCAAAGCCCAGTCTGTCAGCAGTCCTTTTAATATTTATTTAAGAATGTGTTTCAAAAAATATTAACTGAATCTCACATACAGCTGAGTTTCACACTGGGTAACAATTTTTCATTTAGAAAGAAGGCGTTAGGTAAAAATCAGGACTTGACATTTAAATTTATCACTGGCAATGGAAGAACAAAATGTATTAATGGAATGAAATAACAAAACTACTTCTGAACTTTTAAGGTTTTATAAATACTAGACTGGAAGCTGTAATGTATTATAGAATATAAGAAATGCTGAATACGTCTCCAAAAATTCATAGACAGCATAACTATTAATTATTTCATTATTTTGATCAAATACTTAAAGGTTACTCATTTGGATCTGGAGTGCAAATTTCATCCCATGGTAAACTTTTGTGAGACTTTACTTCTTTAGGATATAATTGCAGGATGACATAATCACCAGTCCTAGAACTTATAAAATAGTCAACCAATGTCTTTGCTTCCTTTTATTTTGAATGCCTATCATAATTCTAGCACAAATTTTCTCAAGTGCACATTTTTAAGATGAATGAACTAGCAAATGATTCTACAACTATATCAAGAAACTAAGTTCGAAGGCACGATTCCAAGGTCACAGGGAAACCTATGAATTTCAAAGCAAAGCTGTATTTGGAAAATCCATGGTGGTTCCCATACGATGCAGTAGATTCAGGAAAAAGATACGTTTCTGTTTATCAGACATTAATTTAATATAACTTTCTGTGGGATTTTACGTAGCTGCATTCTCTGTCCATCATGGACCAACAGACCAAATTATATAGACTTCCAGTTAAAAGATACACCCAATAAATTAATTAGCTTCTCATTTATGCGAATTAAAAGAGAATGAATTTCATTGAACACCTTGGAGAAAAGTCGATCTGACATCCTCTCCCACCCCTGTGTGCCCGTCTAGACATCTCTGTCTCTCTATTACCAAAGTGGAGCAAGCCAGAAGCAGCCACACGGACACCCTAATTTCCAGGGGCAGGCTGGCCAGGTGGTACGTGGTGCCTTAGATCAAATTCCCAGAATGCATAGAAAGCACGCAATTAGGCACTGCTCCATGTGCCATGATAAAGGAGAAAAAATACCACTACTCCTGTTTCCCTGAATCTCCACATTCAGATAGGGTTTTAAATAAAGACGCAATTTGTTTAGATTAAAGCGCTTCCTGAATTGCACTCTGCTGAGCATTTTTCATGAAAATGTTCATAAGTATAATGTAAAATGTTTCCTGATAATTAATAGGAGACAGACTTGCGTGCCCATGAATCTAATTAAACGTGTGGCATAATACTGCAGGCAGAGGAAGCTGCTTACTACCATTTAATTTAATATTTTCCAAACTTCTAGGTTCTGATATTCTAAATCCAAATTACTACCATTTAATTTAATATTTTCCAAACTTACTTGAGTACAGAACCCCTTTGAGTTAACACAGTTGTTCCCCATTTCAGACAATCTGTAATAAAACATCACTTTGCAACTTATTAGTTGCCAATTCAGAAATTTCATTTATTCGCCTATAGCTACCAGCATCCTAAACATTTGTCTGAGTCCTGTTCAGTAAATGCAGATCCACTTGCTCAACTGGAGTTTGAGCAAGAGAGAGAGAGAAATCCCCTGTTACCAATTCCTTTCCCTGTGTTTGATCACAGTATACCTTTATCACTCCTTCAGAAAAATAAAAATTAGCAAACTTTCACCTGCATTCTCAAACTTCACCGAGTCCACACCTGAATTTTCCAGCTGACCAGCCCACCCAGGACCATAAGAAATGATTTCTTCATGAGATCCACACAGATTCTAACTATGAACTAATTCTAGTGACCTCAGAATAACCGAAGCACAAACACCATCCACTAGAAAGAACTTAATATTCAGCAACTGTGTCTGAACAGATTAGTAAACTGAGTAATTAAAGTTTGGCATGACTCACATTTACTGAACTCATAGGGACTCAACTGTCATTATTGTTGGGTGCTGTTGCCGCTGCTGTTTTTGTGATGGTGGTTCCCATTGTTTTATAGTTTCTGAATTCATTTAGAAAATTCTTTAATGGATATTGGAACATATTGGCCATACGTGGATTATATCACAAGGAATTCTCAACTAAAAAATGCTATGGACTGTTTATTTTTCAAGCTGACATCTGAAAATGTGAGGAGGCTGTATAAGAATCTTCATTTTAATATTTTACTGATTGCATATACAATTTTGTTATCTTCATTTCTATGTTCAAGGGACAGCACAATATTTGTAGATGTCAAGATCTAACTTCTGTACATTAATAAATAATGCTACCATGGAAATTACTGATGATTGGCTACTAGATACACTATCAATATCTGATATGATAGCTACCTTTAACCTTCTAGATTACGATATTCTAATAGTGCTTTCCACAACCACAATAAGCTTCCTGATATTAGCCTTGAAAATTATAGATGTCGTTTTAATCATAATAACTTTAACTTGTGCATTTTAAGTGTAAAATAATTCAAAAATTATAAGGACAGCTAAATCAGTTTACAGTCTTTATTAATAGGCTTCAAAAATTTCATTATTCAGTCTAGCATCAAAACAAAACAAACCGTGAACTAGAGAACTTGTCTGATGAAGTGTCTGCCCATTCAGGGTTCTACTTGTGGTTATGCCTTTAATTCTGCAGACTGGAAGGATTTTTGAATAACCGTGAATTATTTTGATAATTTATAATCACAGCAGAGCCTGTGGTCCATTTGCATATTTATCACACATTTGCATATTATAATCAACTCATGGCCAGCAAAATTCTCTTTAAAATGAAATTTCTCCAATAGTCTTGCCAGCTGTCCCCTTTGAGGTATGTAATGTGGAGTGCCATGTACGAGGATTGAATCAGACTTTCCTGTGGTACACACACACCACCTCCACGATCTGTGTACTAGATCAAATGTTAAGAAATAAAGATTTGGAACGCATATACTTAAGGAGTTCAGAATCATGAACTGTGTCATTAAATATCCATGGTGACATTTCGGAGGTGCTGAAATTATGCACTGAAATTTTGCATAAGGAAAGCAATACAGATAGGAAAGGCTGCCTCCTTTGTTTCTCTATTTTTGTGTCTGCAACTTGCTTCCACGCAACAGCCGACTTTGGAAGCAGCAAAGGGACTTCCACAACCAGGTCAGAAACCACAGGGGTGATTTTCTTGGGCTCTAAGGAAGCCATGAGCTAATAGGATGTCATTAGTTTTATGCCTACTCATAATAACCGGATAGGCACAGGGCGTAAGATTATGATGCACTCCCAGTAGCATGGAGGGAGAGAGGCACTGTGTTATAAAAAGGAAGGAAAACAACTGAGAGACACACAGTCAGGGACTACCAGGAAGGCTGCAATATACAGAGAGTGGGACAAGTGTTACTCGTGAGAGCTTAAACAGATCAAATAGACCAACCAGATAGACTCAGTGAGCGCTGGGAAAAACTCTCGTGTATGGCACAGCCCAGGCTACCGAGACACAATGGACATCCCACACTGTAACAACACATTTCTCTGCAAATTTTGAGAACAAAAGCCTTCACATGGCTATTTTTGTAACTAAATCAACTTCATAAGGAACAACTTTTTATTTATGGAAATATTTCCCCATCATACTTCCTAAGAGACACCCTAATTGAGATAAAGCCCAGATGCTTTATTTTTTAAGCTGCTTTCTTTACTGCGAGGATGGCCCCCGATGGTGACATTTCTACTGAAAGACTCTGCCCTCCTCCCCCATACAAGCTGGAGTTTGCATCATTCATGGACAGATGAACCAAGTGGAACCCATCACAATCTTTCAATGTGGAATTCGGAATATTCCGGGTCAGTGTAAGCTGGTCACTGTAATACAAGAGGTCAAATTTGGAAGGAAGGCCATGGGCCAAACGACGCAAAGGAATCTGGTACAGAGAGAAGAGGATAGAAACAGATCAGGAACAAAAACCGGAGAGAGAATGCAGCCCCTGGCTGGTTCACGGGAGCTCTCCCAACCCTTCAACCCGCTATGTCAAGAATTTAGTTGTTCCTCTGAATTAACAATAAGTCCCTTTCTTTCTCTTTAGCTGGCTGAAGTTGGTTTTTGGCACTTGAAACCAATTGAAATTTGGCCAACAGAATAACTAAGCAACTAAACTCTACTTAACTATCTGAACAATTTACAAAGTTAGAATGCCTCTTGTAAACTATTTTATTTTAATAATTTATGAAAAAGATAATTCATCCATGCCTTGACTATTTAAGAGAAACATCACTTGAATTGTTTCAAAGGCCAAGTTTATTTTCAGGTATCTCATGGTTGTAGTCCTGCTCTTGGTCAAGGTCAGTGGTTCTTGGGGGGGGGGGGGCAGAGCCAAGATGGCAGCCAGCAGCCAGCTTTTTACAGAAGCTCCCGTCCAGAAGGAGGCTTAAAGGACAGAAGTTTAGCAAGTTAGCTGATGGTTTGGAGCAGAGCCAAGAGAGAAGATTGAAGAGC
>NW_003852525.1:764394-803579 GCF_000181295.1 Otolemur garnettii | reverse complement strand
TTGTATTATACTTAATAAAAATAAGACATCCCCTGAAAATGAGCCCTAGTGTATCTTGAGAAAAGATAAATATAAGACAGTGTCTTATTTTCGGGGAAACATGGTACCTGATACGCAGGATGTATTTTCATTGTTACAAAGGAGTCGTGACCCACAGGTTGAGAACCGCTGGTTGAGGTAAAGTGGTGCATACCAAAAGGTTTTCAGACGGTGTTCAGCTTTCAGAGATTTGTGTAATCTCACCGTCAAAGAACACACAACACTGTATTTCTTTCGTCTGCACTTGAGAACGGATTCTTCCTTCACCATGGAGTTTTCTTCTTAGTTGCAGGTAGTGTATGTTCTTGTTTTGACTTTCAAAACTGAAATTTTTCATCAGTCAAAAAGGATAAAACCTTTTAAGGAACATTATGTACTACCAAGTAAAATGTCAGGATGATTTTTTGGGAAAAACCACTCAGGGCTTTATTAATAAAGACACTTTATTTAAGAAGTGAATCTACTGTTTCATCTTTTATTTTTTACTTAAATATAAATCAAACAATAAATAGGATGTGTTAATTGTCAAAACATAAAGACTTTATAAATTTGTCACAGCCACCATCTACCTCTTGAGAAGAATAAAAACAAGGACCAACAACGGGAATGCCGGTGACACCCTACTATGCGCTCAACATAGGGCAGGTGTAGTGCTGACCCCACTTGGGGAACCTATTCTGATCCGTCAAACAACCATAGGCAATGGGGAGAATTATACCTAATTACGGACAAGGAAACTGAGACATGGGATTTAAGAAACTTGCTATACATCCCCTTGGAGCCAGATTCGGAATCTGCATTAGGTGATTTCAAAATCTCCATGTTAACCTGACTGCCTCTACGGAAAGAAATATTTACATATATTAGTAACTTGGATCCGATTCAAGTTTTGGATCCGATTTGGAGAGAGAGCCCCAAAGCTGAACACATGTGTTAGTGCAGTTTTCATATTTCACAACTCCAGAGAACAGCTCTAAAATCTCATTCTTAAAGAGAGAAACGGAGTCCCATCCACTGCTGCTGTCTCAGTGCTCAGCATGTAACAGTCATTTGGTTTAAAGAATTGTGTAGTTAAATAATTAAATAAAGGCTGAGCTAAGAATACATCCAATGAACAGAAACTTCCAAGGTTCGAATCCGGCCCCGTCCCAATTTTGGTATTTTTATTTTACTATTTCATTTTTATCTTAAAATGCACAGCTTTTGGGGTCCAAACAGTCACCATTTCTTAAACATTTAAATATATACTTGAGTATCAATCAGAATAGATACCATTAATGTGAATTTATATTTAAAGCAGAGGGTGGCGTGCTGGCAATGAAGATTCAAAGGTCTTCATTGGGGGAGCAGCTTACGTTATTCACAAAAAACAGGTAAAGTAGAAATGTCTGATTTTCAATGTGTTCAGTACCCAATAATTGCCATATGAAAGCCACAGTAATGCTGGGAGTGGTCACCCTTCTGTAGGGTAATAGAAGATTCAACTTTAGCTGGACCTTGAAAAATGGATTATTATTAAGCTGGGTCTTGTGGAAGGCAGGTATGGAGCATTTCAAGTAATTTGTGCAAAACAGTTTCCGTAGAATGTTACCCAAATCCTTTGGAGAGTTAAGGAAGAAGTAAGTTCCTTTGGAGGAACCTGTAGTAGGGTTTATAAGATCACAATGAGCACAGTGCTCAGCCCAAAGGACCAGAACTCCAGGCTGAGCAGTTTGGACCATCATTTTCTGCAGTGATGCAAGCACCAGACAGCACAAAGGAGAGAGAGAGAATAAGGCGACGCTTCAAAAAACTTCAAACGCCAGAGGAGTCTTGTGCGTCTCTCTGCCCCTGCTGCCTTTAATGGATACAATCAACAGGAATGCAGGATGATTACAGTATATTTCTTCTCTGTGGGAGAGGGAGATTATGTACTCCAAACCATACAGCATTTGCTTGCAAAATTAATTCAAATTGACTTGCATGGGGGCACTGTCACATGAATTGAAAACCGCTGAAGGATTTTTTTTTTTTTTAAAGGCTCACGATAAACAGTAATCAAACCACTTGGAAAACTACCTGGTGTTTGGGCCCCAGGGACCTCTGCAAGGCCCAGTTTTATTTAATATTTTCATTAATAAGAGGAAAAATAGGAGTAAAAAAAAAAACAAAACAGAAAAAGCGTTCTATTCACGTAGGGAAGCCAATTTAAGTATCAACAACACAATTTTTTTTTTTTTCAAAAGAAAAAGGCCCAGGCTTTGCAGGGATAATATCACCTGGCAGAGAAACATTTAGTCTGAGAACTACAAATCCCTTATGCATAATGAAGAAAGTAAAAATATTAGGCCCCCATGTGACACAGTGAGAATGGCAGTGGGCAATGGTCATTGGGTACATGTTTGTACAAAGGTGCCTCATGTCACAAGAGCAGTAACAGCAAGTTGCAGATGACATTTTACAAATGGTCTGAAACTCCATTCAGGTTGAGGTTCTCTGCTTGTTTTACAGACAGGTGGGAAAGGAATTCCAAAATGGGAACAGGTCAGAGGATTAGGAGTTGGACATGAAGCTAGACACAGTGATGGGCAGGATGCCACAGCTGTATGCACTGCAATCTGTGGGGAGACAGATGGGGTGAGGTGATGGGGGGAGAAGGGCCGAGCAGTGTGGTCTGCTAACAGGGAGGAACGGGGTTTGTCCAGGACGTGTATTTTTGGGGGGAAGTTACTTAAGTCAGGATGGAAAAGGATGGAGCATTCGACTAGCCAACTATAGCTTGGTGGAAGAAGAGACATCAGCAAGAAATATTATAGATGAAGACCACTTCCCAGTGTATGAGTCTCTCTACAACATGAGAAAAGTATTCTGAGAGCCTCTGAAGAGGAAAATACATCATCTTACACGGACTTTAGCCTACAGTACGATCAGAGAGACAGAGCAAGACTTAATGAGCAAACAATGCCTGTGTCCCTCAACCCTGCCCTGCAGGGATACCCGTGACTGTCGCTAATTCGTTCCACGTATTTGCATACATTCAAGACTAAACGCAACATTGGTCTTATACGAAGAAGTAGAGCTGGATATTTAAAAAAAAAAATTCTTCATAATTGCTAAGTTTCCGTGCGGTAAATCTAAATGCAAAATTTTGTGTTTTCCAACGTTTGGTGTATACTAATGACTGTCTGGAGTTCCTTAGATTATTTATCTTAATTATGTCATGGATCGGATGTGCTTTTTGTTTTTCTGAAAAAAAAAATAATGAATATAAAGCTACTTGGAACCAGGATTGCTCTTCGTTATGCCGGCTTTTGGTTATAGATTATAATATCCACTCCCTTTAGAATTCGCCTCTGTCACTGTCCCAATGAGAGCTTCTCTGGATCCACTGATGGGCTCTTTTTAGCCACTTCCATGCTCTTTTAATCTTTATCAGCCTCCCTGTTCTCAGCATGGGCCTGAAGGCTTAGCACTGTCTTTCCTTTCCTGCACTGGGAAGCAAAGCCAAATTGACGTTCTGGCAAAATTCTCCACGATCTTCATCAGCACCTAAGACATTCTGGGTCCTCAAATATTTGTGCTCATTCTTTGCCTTTAATTTTGTGCACAGAGAATCATTCACAACACACACGCACTTTTGCAAAAACCTGAGTATCACAACCAAACATCCAGTTTAAGTTGTTCTTGATTCAGGAGAAACCACATAAAGCACTAATGATGTATTCACAGTCCATTCTGAGTAATGGGACCGTGAGTTATTATCAAGGTCAAAGGCAGAGCACAGGCTCCCTATCTCAGAGAAATAAGAGAACAGAACAACGTGATAAGAAAACAAGAAAAGCCACCTGCTCCTGTTTTGAAGTGTCTACAGTGGGACACGGTGGCTTTTTTCTTTCTCCCCCAGGCACAGAGTAAGTTACTCTGCTCCATTTCAGTACAAATGTGACCTAAGTCAATATTCTGATGTCTCCCTCAAATGAGTAAATTATTATGAATGATCCTACTAGCCCCTAAGATCAACACAAGAAAGGATTATAAAATAACATTTATGTTCTTTATTTGACTGAGGAAACAAAATTTAGCAAAAAATAAAAACAGGAGTTGTATAATGGCTCAGCGGCGATACTCAGGGGAGCTGGAAGGTTCCCCAGGTGCTACCAGAAGCACAGACTGCCCAGGGGGGAGGCCGGTTCCACCACAGCAAGGGAGGGAGGTGTCTACTGTGATCGTGTATAAACAGGGAATGGAAAAAAAGAGCAATAGTGGAATTTCTAAGACGTAAAACCATAACCCGTTATAAACAAACACCACATCATTAATTTTATTCTCATGAGAATAAGCCCTAAAAATGCTTGCTGAAAATTTCCTAGAAACAGTGATGTTTACACCATGCTTAGACTATACAGATTTATCCACATGAAATGTTCTAGAAGATGAATGAGATGACTCTTAAGTAATTTAGAAGGAATCAAAATGCACAGAGAGGCTGCGTAAATGTAAGGCCAGGACAAAAAAGAGACAGGAAAGCCTTAAGTGAGGAAATATTTATTTCAGAAAGAGTGTATTGGGTCCGCTGTCATCCAGCAAAATCATTCAATCAGAAAACTGACACAAATATACTGATAGGAAGTTTTGAATTCTATTCTAAATCCTTCTATAATGTCAATTAAAATGAGATTTATATGAAACATAAACTTTTACATAATCCTTTAAGAACAATTATATTCTTAAAGGTTTCATTTCTCTTTTTCTGAAGTTTGGACTTGGGACTTGCTACCAAACATTTGACACTTAAAGAAAAAGTGGGAATCTGCAGAAATGATGTTATTAATACACAGACATAATTCCCCAAGTCTCAAAATTTGGTATCAAAAATAAAAGAAGGATACGTATGGCCAGAATAAACACACTACCAAGCCACCAAAATACTGGAGAAATACTAAAGGTGCACTGCTAGGAGGGAATCAGAAAAGGCTGCCCACAGTGCAATTCCAACCATAGAACATTCTGGGAAAAGGAAAACTGTGGAGGCAGCAGATAGGACAGTATTTTCCAGGATTTGGAAAGAGGGAGGCAGGGAGGGATGGACGGTGGACCACGGGGTTTATCACAGTGACCCTGCTCTGCACGACCCTGTAATCACAGGTACATGTCATCATATATTCTGTCAAAACCCACAGAATGTAACACCAGAAAAACTGAATTCTAATGTGAACTTGGAATTTTAGCTAATAAGGTCTCAAACTGCACTAGTTCTAACAAATGTAATTCACTGATAATGTGAACAGCAGTGACACAGGACAGGAGGAGGTTGAGGGGCATAGACCATATTTTTCTGTGTATAATGTACACATTTTTGCCCAAATTTTTTAGGGAAAAACAAGGATGCACATTGTATATGAGCAGTGCAGCTGGGAAGCGGGGAAGCCCAGCGGGGCCACCTGGAGCCCTTGTGTCCTCCCGTCTGGGCCAGACAGCAAGCTGGGTTCCAGGCAAGGGAACCCCGGCCACAGAGGCCTCTGCCAAGCCCCACGACTGGGGAGGGGTTGGGGGCAGGTATGGCAAGGAGGGCAGTGGCCATGGGGGGCAGGATGGAGACCCAAGGCCTGGCTGCATGGGGGGGATCTGGAGTCCCACACAGGCCCCAGAGACCTACCAGGCTGCCCATGGACCAATTAGCCTCAGAAGTTCCTTCCCTGCAGGCCTCACAGAGCCAGCTCAGCCGTAGCCCTGATGTGGTGGAAGGGAGGGGCTCCCTGGAGAGAGGAGAGGGAAGGGCCAGGCTTCACAGAGCAGGTGTCTGCAGGACTGTGGTGACCTCTGCACATTTACCAGGGGAGGGTTAGATCTCCCGAATGTGTCTCCTTGGGCTGAGAGCCAGGCAATTTCTTGAGTGGTATTTTCCTGAAATTTTGGACCAAAAATGTGTGTGTCCATTGGACACGGGAGTGTATTCTACACAGCAAAATACGGTAAGTATTCTCTATTTCCTGCTCATTTTTCCGCAAACCTGAAAAAATAAAGTCTACTAACTTAAAAATATAAAATGGTCATAAAGTTTACAAGTGTTATAAAATACACTTTGACGAAAACCTCAGTAACAGGGAAGCTGCAGAGCCCATCATGAGAGCTATGGAATCTCAAGGTAACCCCAGTCCTGGAACCCGGCACTTCTAGTAACAGAACCACAATCATTGTTAGAACTGTGTCCTTCACAGACGAGGCTGAATAGTTTGATAATCTTGATAAAATTTTACAAGGGGCTGATCTAAAGGAAAAATATGCAGTGAGATTCAGAGTTGAGGTTGGTTACCCACCTGTTACCTCAATCACACCCAAAGTCAGTCTGCGTTTTACATTTTGTTTTTAATTGTTGCCAAGTACAAATTCATCATTGTTTAAATTGAAACCCTTTTCTACCCTTAGTTTTATTCAAATTGAAATCAAACTCCTATGTTCAACCCTACCTCGGTGTACTTAAGTATGAACATTCTTTAAATTCCACCTATTTCATTGAATAGTCGGTGTGAAAGGGCTAGCTGAGGGCTTATTTCTTTTAGTGCTGTTTTCTGGCAATATTTGTACATAAGTAACACAGAAGCAGCTTTTTAAATCAACCATCATCTGTCCTACTTTTTTTATTTGCTTAGAGGTCATATTCTGTATTCAAATATATTTGCTTGTTTTATCCTAAAAGCACCATGAGAGAGAGGATCTGACAGCCTTCTACCCTGCTCAGCAGATAGGAAATATAAGATTCACAAAGTTCCAAAAAAATCACAGAGCGAATTCCAGACATAGCTGCGAATTAAAAAAATTCATCGTGTTAACTGTGTGTATTTGGGAAAATATCTGTTGAATCTGTACTGTACATTGTTTCAATATTTATGGTGTGGTAGTGAGTAGTATTCAACCCATTCTGTCCATTTAAAATTTTCAGGTCAATTTTCAATTCCTTTTTAGTATGAACTAAAAGTCAGGGGCCATCCAGAACCTAGTTAAACCTCTAGAGCAGAGGTTCTCAACCTTCCGCATGCCGCAAACTTTTAATACAGTGAAAAGGGGTTGCAACTCACAGGTTGAGAACCTCTGCTCTAGAGCAGTAACTTTTCAGGGGTGTGCCAGGAGAGGATCTTAGGTGTGCCACAAAAATTTTTAAAGCTCAATAATTAATTTTCGAAATCAGTTCAAAGCACAGTAAGTATATTCTTTTATTCTTTTTTTTTTTCATCAACATAAGTTAAATGTGCTGTGGAAGTTTAACTACAGGTTCAAGTGTGCCGTGAGGTATAAATGTTGAAAAACACAAAGACCTCCCCATTTGGAGTCGCTTGTCTCTGCTCTGAATTATCAGCATCCTGGAAGACCTGGGTTTGAAACGGCCTCTGTCTCTGCATAACCTGGGGCAAGTCAGTTACCAATACTGAAACACATGTACTTCATCTGAAAAAGAAGACCAACTACAGCTCTGTGTATTGTCATTGTTGACAGTAAATGTCAGGGCATATATAAGGTATTTAAAGTGCATTTTTCCAAAGTAAAGGCAGAATTAGAAAGAATGATATGAACCTGCAGGTGCCACAACACCTCTCTGCCCCTCCTGCACAACTACAGAGAGGACTGGACAGGGGACACTTTATCTACTGTCCTGCTTACTCATTCTCGGAGTTAGGATGTTCCCTCAAGCTCTAGGATGGGAGGACTTTGGCGTGCCTTTTTTTTTTATCCCCTTGCTGCTGTAGGCCCAGGGGCTAGAAGAATGATTGGATAATACCAGGTTCCCAGTAAATATCTGAATGAACACAGCAATTTTGCATAAAATTTCTAGCACTTCTAGAAACGACCAGGATAAAAAAAAAAGGCAAAGAAAGCTGAACTCACTACCATAAGGCAGACACAGGCGGCACAAACACACACACACAGATACTGCCTGCCATTTATACAACAGCTAAAAGAGTCGCCCGAAAGCCCACATCCAAATGGGGTGTCTCGATTAAGGGAAGAGTGGAAGGAACCCATCCCAGCACGTGACACTCAAAGGAGCCTTTAAAAAATTAAGCCCCCTGAACCAAAAGAAAATTCTGATGGTGTAATATCCATTTTTTTAAAAATGGCTTTCCATTTTGTGTCAAGATCACAGACTTGCAGGTAAGTGAGGGAATCGTGTCAAGTGGAAAGTGAATCCAACAAAAGGATTGTTTATTCTCTTAAAAACAACAGGTCTGGCTCGGCGCCTGTGGCTCAGTGAGCAGGGTGCCAGCCACATACACCAAGGCTGGCAGGTTCAAACCTGACCCAGGCCTGCTAATCAACAGTGACAACTACAACCAAAAAAATAGCTGGGTGTTGCGGTAGACACCTGTAGTCCCAGGTACTTGGGAGACTGAGGCAAGAGAATCACTTAAGTCCAAGAGTTGGAGGTTGTTGTGAGCTATGATGCTACATCAGTCTACAGAGGGTGACAGAATGAGACTCTATCTCAAAGAAAAAAAAAAGAACAAAACAAAAAAAAAGCAGCTGCTCTATTCAATTTTGGATTATCCTGGCCATGGAAGGCTCCTGGGTGTGGCTTTCTAAAAGAGGCAATTAAACAGAGAAACTAGAAATATGTATTTTATATAAAATTTCCTATCTTTGCGT
The DNA here is from genome assembly GCF_000181295.1 of Otolemur garnettii. NCBI lineage: Eukaryota > Metazoa > Chordata > Mammalia > Primates > Galagidae > Otolemur > Otolemur garnettii. The sequence goes on along the minus strand of NW_003852525.1, from coordinate 794,921 downwards.
GCTAACCATGAGTTCATATACACATACTTATATGCAAAAAAACCCCAGAAAACAGAACAATAACAACAAAACCCACAATGCATCGGACCAGTAGATCTCTCAGCATGAAAACAGAAATGCAATAGAAGCTCAAAGGAAGGGTATTTACTGGCTTCCAGTACATATCAAATACTTCTCTAGACTAAACTTAGTTAATCTTTGTTGCAAAAGCTATGGAAATGAAAACAAGAAGTCTGGGAGCTCACGGGGTAATAAAGGGAATGAACACATGGCTGGCCGGTGGCTCACACTGTAGTCTGAGCACTCTGGGAGGCCAAGACAGGTGGATCGCCTGAGCTCAGGAGTTTAAGACCAACCTGAGCCAGAGTGAGATGCATCCTACTAAAAATAGAAAAACTAGCTGGGCATTGTGGCAGGTGCATGTAGTCCCAGCTACTGGGGAGGCTGAGGCAGGAGGATCACTTGAGCCAAGGAGTTGGAGGCTAATGCGAGCTATGATGCCACCACAGTACTCTAGCCTTGGCAACAGACTGAGACTCTGTGTCAAAAAAAGAAAGAACAAAAAAGAAAAAACATAGAGTATTCCAGATGCAGTGATTGCCTCTAACACAGTTCTGCACATGTGTAAAACTTTGAAGGATGAATAGTGACGTTTCCCTTAAACTCCTGACCAATTTATGGGTCTAAATTTGGGGTAGGACTTTTTTCTGTAGTCCAGAACAAGAGTTTCTCCTTCTTCAGGAAACAAGTATAATCATTCCTAAGGCCTAAAATTTAGGATAATGTCCTGGAAAGGGGGAAGAAAGTGTTAACAGCTTTAATCAAATATTCATACAATTGCTTCTTTATTTTTTATAAATAGTTTTGAATTCCCATAAGACAAATTCAATTTAAGTTTAATATATATTTATCAAATATACAATCTGTCTTGGGCAAAATGCCAGGAAATAGCCACCCCACTGTGTATAAAAATTTTAATAAGACTGGCTCAATTTAAACTAGGAATGTTATTTAGAAGAGGCTATATAAAATAACACAAAACTAAGTTTTCCAATAACATAAGAAGAGAATCAACTATAAATCTGTAGAACAGAACAACCACTTAGATGACATACAGTAAATATTTTTTGAAAGAGAAAAGCAATAACACTGTTATATTAGTCTTACTGAAGAACAGGGCCTTGACTCACTCAATTTTATATAAGTCACGGATGCTGGTGTAGTGTTTTGCATACAACCAATATTTATGGCCACATATTGAATAAATATCAGAGTTAAACTACAGCAATAAGCAACTCATACTATTCCACTTTGAATTAAAATGATTTTAAAAGCCCTATGAAAACATAAATTCAAATAGCACTATGTCATTGTTAATAAAATACATTAAATCATAATATTATATCATAAATAAACTATTCTAAAATTAACTGTTGTTACTTAAAAAGCCAAATAACTCATCACTTTATATGTTTCTCTCTAAAAACAGAATATGAAAAAATAAAATTTAAAAGGAAAATAAAGATGTTCTCTCTGAAAAATACTTGGGTTCCATATGTGTACAACCTATTTCTAAGATTATATGGCCCATGGAAAAATGTTCATGGTTATTTATATTTCTATGCTCTCTAATTTTCTCTGAAAATGTCTTGATTTTTCTTCATTTTTGCAGGGTAGATTTTCTGAATAGGGAATTCAACAGCTTTTCTTGTGCATAAATTTGAGTATGTGACACCACCGCCTCTGTCCCCCATGGTTTTTAATGATAAATCAGCTGTTAACAGTGCTGAAATGTTTCTCTTTTGCTGCTTTCAAAAGTCTGTTTGAATTTGATAGCTTAATGTGACGTTGTGGGTCTTTTTAGTTTACCCTACTTATGTTTCCTGAGCTTTTAAAATATATATATCAATGTTCTCCTTAAAATTTGCAAAGTTTAGATCCATTAATTCTTCCAGTATTTGTTGTGACCCTTTTGACCTCTCCTCTCCTGAGACTCTCACTGGACCTAATTTGTCCTCACAGCCTCTGAGGTTCTGTTCTTTCTCTTCACTATTTTTCATTCTGCTCCTTGGTATGGATGCTCTCAGCTGTCCTGTATTCACGTTTGATGATTCTTTCTTCTGTCTGCTTAAATCGAGTGAACTTTTGTCTCTTCTATACTTCTCACCTCTAGAAATTCTATTTGCTTCTTTTTTGTAATTTCTCTGTACTGACATTTGAAGTTGATCTATCATTGTTCTTATACTTTACTTCTTTAGAGACATGATTTCCGTTTGCTCTTTCAACATATTTAAAATTGCAATTAAATTTTTGTGTAATAAGTCAAACATCTGGACATCCTCAGCACAATTTCTACTAACTGGTTTTATTCTTCATATCAGCAATTTTTTCTTTTTTTTGCATATGTTATAGTTTTCATTGAAAAATAGACATACCGTATAATGTCATGTGGCACCTCTGCAAATTAAATTCTCCCCACTCCCCAGGGTTTGTTGTTATTTATTTGTTTAGTGACTTTTCTGAACTAATTCTGTAAACTCTACATTCTTCAATGGCCATGGGTAATCAGTGAAGCCACTGCGTGTTTGGTTAGCTTAGTTGACAACTATTGCTCAGACAGATAATCTTTTTACTAAACCTCAAGGCAACAAGCATGTTATCTTTGCTGAATTTCTGTGTGTGTGTTGGCTCATTCCTTCAAAATTCATCCAAGTGGTTAAAGACGCTGCCTTTGTATTTACTTTCTGCTGGTGCAGAGGCTCAAGGTAAGTCAGGTAAAAACGTAGGTCTTTCTCAAGTCCTGGCCAACCATGTGTGCACCTGTGTGCACCTGCACATCCCCCGTGTGTGGGCTTCTATCACAGGTTCCTAAGAGTATGCTGGAGCATTTTAAAGCCCCTGTGGACAGCTCATTTTCCAGATTTTCCTTTTAAGTTCTTTGGTTAGGTACCCTATTGTTTGCCCTACTTTTATCCATCCCATCACACAGAAGAAAAATCAGGTAATCGCATCTCTTTTTAACAAATGCCCCCCTGGAAAATGCTTTTGGACAGAGGAAGCTCCAGACCAGATCAAATCAATGGTGTGTGACCAGGCAATCTTCCAGGGAGCATCAGACAGTCAGATGATGATTCTCTCAGACTCCATTGCTAAAGATCCTCCCACACAGTCTGCTCCCAGGCGGCCTTCACCGTGATGAAATATCTTTGCCTTTTCAAGGCTACTTCAGAAGTGAAGTGTCCAAAAGGATACAAAGCAAATAAAAATGCCACAGACGTTGCTATTTTTAATTTTCACTCATTTTTCTTGAGTAAATGTTCCACAGATTGGTCCAAGCCTTTGACTTATTTTCGAAGAATTCCACAAAAGTCAATTCTGACAATGTTTTCCAGTTTCCTCGTGCATTTTACTGACAAGATATTTTTGGAGGCTTTTATTCCACAATTTTCATAGACATTATTCTGATAATCTGCATTTCACCTAAGATAATGTCACAATTCTCACCATAAATGGTATAGCCTACTGAAAATATATTCAAAGTATGTATATAGATATTTCTTCTCATAATTTTACATACTTTAGACCATCAGTTTCTTTAAGATGTAATAAAAAATTTTCCCTCATTTTGTGTTTAAGTGACATAACATGAAATACACAACCTGAAAACCACACACATCTCTCACATTTAAACAAATACACATTCACTAAATTCCTCTAAATTAACTGCTCATTATTCAATATCAACACTGGGTACACCTGTATCAAGGAACATCACACAAGAAGCTCCAAGAATTTGAAAAGGATACACATTATTTAAAAAACTCAACAAAAGCAGCACTGTGCTAATAAATATTTTAGAAAGAAAAAGAAAGCATCAGGTCATTAGAATGACTGGAAAAAATACCATTTCTTATGCAGATATTATGTCTTTATAAAGAAATAAACCATGTTTATGTAGACATCATATGAACATTGAGTAATTCTCTCAAATTTCTAGTTGCAAAAGAAATTACAAAATCATACTTTCACACGTACACTCTGTCAAAACTCTTTTAATCTTTTGAGTGGCAAGAGAGGAAAAACATAAAACTAAATTCAAAGAGAATATCATATATGTGTTTTCTCAGAATTCTAAAAAATTAATTTCAAAACAACATCAGCCATCTGCTCAGAAAGAAAAAATTTTAAAATATTTATATAATAGATCATTTTTGGCATGTGGAAAAAATTCAGAATACAAACTATAAACATAGGTTCTTACAGACTGGCATCAGCCTGGCATTGATGTCTACAGGAAAGCAGATAGGTCAAGGGTAGGAGGAGAAACAGAAGGGAAGGGAAGGGAAAGCAATAAAAGAGAATTAAATAAGGCAATTAAAAGAAAATTCACCATTCTTTTGACCCTCGGTGTATCTCGGCCATGCAGTATTTTTTTTAGATTTTTTTTTTGTTTTCTTTCTGCCTTGCCTGTATGTTCAAATGTCTCAACAATCGACTAGTATTATTTTTATATATTACACCTTTAAATGAGCCATAATTTTTATCAACCAAAAATCAGTGCAAAATGGCTAAAAAACAAGAAGTTTCACTGATAGTGCAATGTTAACATATAAAATATTACGTATTAGACAATGAATACTATTTATTTTATTTCCATAACAACTTTCTTAGGAAAGGACTGATTAACACATCTGGTTTTCTCATTAATTTGTGAAAAAAAAAATAGCTTTGGCTATTGAGGTTGTGATAAGCATATTTGTTATACAGTGTATTTGATTACTTAAACCAGAATTAACCTTCCAGGTCCTATATAATATTGGTGTGCATAATTTTCAAAATTAATTGTATATGTACATATTATAGTAGTTGTAAGCATCCAAATTGTTTAAATACTTTTTCATAAAAGAGAGAATTGAAAATATTGTTTATCATTGGTTGTTCTATAACAAGTTTCTCCAGAGAATTAAGAAAATATTAAAGTATCTATTAAGTAATAAAAGTCTCTCAAAGCCTAAATTTTTCTTAGTGTAATGGTCATGCAACACATTTAATATTTTAATATGATGATTTTGTCCTAATTTTTTACTCAGGTTTTCATTTTCCATCTGTTTTAAATTGAGCAGAAGGTAAAGGAATGTTTTTTAAGATAATTTATGTAGTAAGAGTGTCAGTATCATAAATACTGAGATACTTGTTGTAAAAGTAAGAGTTACCAAACTTTTACCCAAACACTTTAGTCTTGGTGTATACCAGTAAAATAATTTAGTTTAAAGCTTATGAATTTTAAAAATATCTAGGGCAGCAGCTGTGGCTCAAGGAGTAGGGTGCTGGCCCATATAGTGAGGAGGTGGGTTCAAACCTAGACCCCAGCCAAAAATGGCAAAAATAAATAAATAAATAAATTATAAAAATATTCCAATGACAACATTTTTGAAATGTTTTCAGTGAAGAAAAATTCAAGAATTAGAAAACCACCTTTGAATCAGGTGACGAAATGGTAATCTTAGGAATTTTGAATCTCAATGGGACATTAATACATTGGTCCCAACTTTACCTGTGACCACAGACATGTTATCCCTTGTACAATATGACTATGATGGTGGCAAATCAGCCCCAAATTGAATAACTTTTTTCACATAAACTAATGATGAGAGTTTCTTCCTTGCTTCCATCTGACATGTTCCTGATGCTGAAGGAAGCTTCATATCTCCCTGTGCAAGGTTACTGAGCAGGAAAATGTATTTTGTACTCGGCTGTTGAAACCCGTCCCCCACTTTCTCTTTCCTTGTCAGAGTGAATCTGAGGTAACTTCACCCCCCCAACACAAACGCCCCCCTCCTTTCTTGCAAACAATTACGTCCAGTGAAATGTCCCCGCTGTGTTACATTTATCATGGGAAGCTTAATTTTAGAGAAAATTTCATAAGTACATACCCCATTTTTTGGAAAAGCGATCCATCCCAGGTCCCCCATGACAGTGCGTGAGTCCAGCAGATTCACTGAAAAGAGAGAACGCAGAAATGAGTGGTATGTGTGACACTGGGCTCCTCGTCCAGCTGTGTCAGCAAAAGGGCACAGTGTTCAGAGAACCGACCTTAGATTACGCTCTCAGTATGGGGAATACTATGGGTGTAACTTTTCACAAAAACAGCATTGAGATGGCACAACAAAGGAATAATTTTGGATAAACATTTGGAGAACAATTATAGCAAAAGTCATTACTCCACATGTATTTTGCCAAAGAATAATGAAAGGAGACCAGTAACATAAAAAAGAAAAAGAAAAAATAAGAGAAAAGCCCACCAAAATTAAAGACTTATCACGCTGCCTCTTAAAAGACTCTGCATCTAAGTTTTTGGATTAAGCTGCAGCCATAACATCGCAGCTAAATGTATTTTATTTTCTTCTGGAAAGCTGCTATGAAGCAATTAACAAATAATTTACATTAAACAGCAATACACTATGCCTATGCTTGTAGCAATTTTTTGTAATATTAACAGAAATCTGTAATCCAAATTGCAAGTTTAATTAAGAAATAAATCTGCACACCCTTAACCAAGACAAGGAAATTGCCGCAGTTTGAGGTTGTTGCTATAGCTGAGATCACTGCACTCCCAAAGACGGACTCGTCTGAGATGGGGCCACAGTCTAAAACGTGTTGCCGGGACAATGGTCAGACGGATTCCACCTGGAAATCCTAAGGTACTGGAAACTCCCATGATAGAAGTTTGAATGTCATCATTACAGAAGGAAGTAATAGATGAATTGGCATGCAAAAACACTCCCACACACGTTCACACAGGCATACACACACACACACTCACACTCGAATACTCATACACATTCATATGGGTGTGCATACACACACACATTCACACAGGTGCGTGTGCGTGCGCGCACACACACACACTCACACTTGAACCCTCATAAATATTCACATGGGCACACACACACACTCAAACACACCCACACATAGTCCATGTAGTACCCATATTCTGCCCTAGGAAATCAATCTACCTTAATGGTACTCTCTAGTCTAAAAGCTTTAGACCTGGATCACAGACCATTATTTTTCTGATCTGCAATTCCTCACCCACAGGGATCCACTGGACCCACTGCACACTGACCTGCTGAACCACTGTGATTAGCCCAGCACATGAACTCAAAGAAAAAAAAAAGAAAAGAAAACCACCTCAGTTCAAGGAAGCTTCAGTACCTGTGACTAGAAATAACCACATCCAAGAGCCAGCACCTAGAAATGCCACCAATTCTAAAAGAAAGATTCAGATTCCATTTGTCAGGCACAGTGGCTCACACCTGTCATCCTAGCACTCTGGGAGGCGGAGGCAAGAGGGTCCCCTGAGCTCAGGAGTTTGAGACCAGCCTGAGCAAGAGTGAGACCCTGACTCTTCTAAAAATAGAAAAATTAGCCAGGTGTTGTGGCAGGAGCCTGTAGTCCCAGCTACTGAGGAGACTGAGGCAGGAATATCAGTTGAACCCAGGAGTTTGAGGTTGCTGTGAGCTAGGCTGAAGCCACAGCACTCTAGCCTGGGCAACAGAGTGAGACTCTGTCTAAAAAAAAAAAGCAAAAAAAGGATTCTACCCCCAAGTGCAAGTCTGGGCTATTAAAGGAATAAACTTTGACAGGCTGGGGACAGTGCTGTTCTACTTTATAAAAGGATATATAATAAAGTTATTATGACTGAGGAATTAGGATCACAACTGAAATGAAAATTTTCTAGATGTCACAGAAATGATGTGCCTTTAGCCCCTATCTAGCACTTTATTTTTCTATAGCACAAATTAATAAGATAAAAGTACATTTGTCAACATATATATCTTATAAACTACATTACGTCTATAACAATATCAGTAACATTAAGATAAACCAACAACCTACACTGCATAGAAAAGCAAAAATATGCTGCATTTTACGTGTCCCTACACAGGCTGTCATTGGTAAAGATAGCTGTTTATTCTCTACTTCCTGAGACCTTTTAGCTGTAAAAGTGCATGCCATATAATGTTTGGATAATTTTCAGCCTGCTCACATCACACTGCTTTAAAGAATAATAAAATAAATCATTTGTGGGCTCAAAGGAGTAGGGCGCCGGCCCCATATGCCGGAGGTGGTGGGTTCAAACCCAGCCCCGGCCAAAAAACTGCACAAAAATAACAACAAATAAAATAAAATCTTTATTAAAATAAATCATTTGTGAAATTAGTAATTTCTTAGAGGAAAGATGATCCATCCTAGAAACTATTGTTTTAAGGAACCAGTACAAAACCAAATTGCTCCAGCACCGCTGACCTTGCAATCCTGCCAGGCACTTCATGGCCTTGTTCAGTTACATCTACTTGTTTCCCTTTTTATTCTATTGCTGCCTTTTCTGGTTTCCATGGGAATAAGGCTACGTTAAACTTAAATGTCCTTGTCCTCATTTTAGTTTTTCTGGGCCACCAGGGCTCTGTCTAGACATGACTAAACATCAGGGGAGTCCAGAATCTACATTGTTCTGTTTATCCACCTGCAGGAGTCATCTGATTCACCTTTGGTACTGAGCTGCAAATCCGTGTGGATCAGATAAACCGGAGCAGGTCAGCAGACTGCGGGTGTCACTGTGGGGTTGGCTGACCTGGACCTGGACCTGGTGCGCCTGCAGCCAGATGAGCACAGGAATCCTAGGAATTCACAGCCAGCCTGCCCTGAGAAGCACAGCATTCCTTGCAGACAGACCTCTTAGTAACATGTAGATTCCAAACACTCATTATCTCCAACAAATTATAGATGATTTTTCAAAGCGTAGGGATCCTCGCTTGAATTAGTTTTAATCTAATTCTCTATTTAACTTTATTTTTCTAAAAATCTATATATGTAGAAGTAAATGAATGACCTCAAAAAACTAGCTCCACCGTTAATATAACTTACTGGGTGTTCTCACTATGGCAATCAACCTCCATAATACAGGAGAATGAATGCAATAGAAATCTAGGTACCCTTACGGTGACCAAGTCCATAGGCTTTCCTTCTAATAAACAGATTAGGAGGCTTACAGAAAATACGTGTGTGTGGCACTCTCTGCTACTGTCCAAGCTTGCTTTCTCTCTTGGGACAAATGATTTCATAAAATTCACTATGCAAAAAAAGTGATTCACATTACCATTAGTGAATTGAAACTTCAGAAAAGGAGTAAAATTAGGTGTTTTAAGTAAACACTTGCAGATTCATACAACTTTGTTTATATAATACAGGATAAATTAAGAGTTAATGCCCTAAAGAAAGGAGCTAAAATGCATATATAAATTATTAAATGTGTATCTTTATTTTACGGCTAAGCTTTAAACATTAGTGCCTCAGATGCCCTTCTCCCCTTCTGAATTGCTACTTCTTCATTTATCTGGAAACATTTTTCGCAACTACCTTCTTCAGGAATCATCTCTGATCCTCCCTTACCTAAATCTTAGGTATTGTCACTGAATATCCTATTAGGATCAAATCGGTACTGCTTAAAAAAATGAATGTGCAGAATTGTACTGTTTTTTTGAAAGGACCCATGTTTGGCTCATGCCCGTGAACCTGGCCTGAGCTCAGAGCAGCTCAGTAGCTGTTTGTTTTGTGGATGAGTCATTGGTCAGTGGGAAAACCAAGAGGTGCAGCTAATCAGCGTGCCCAGCGGTTCTCAAACCGGACATCTGATAATGTCTGTGTAAATTTTTTGAGTGTAAAAACCAGGGCAGGGAAGAATGTGCTCCTGGCATTCAAAGGAAGGAAGCCAGGCATGGAACCAAACATTCTGCAATGCCTAGCAGAACTCCCAGCAAAGAATCACCTTGCCTAGATTTCACTGGTGCCAACGCTGCAAAGTTCTGTTATACAGTTATGGACACCACCAGGAAACTTCCACCTTGAGAGTTCCTCATACAGTACGTCATTAACAAGCTCTGTCCATTAACGGAAGTTAGATACATGAACTCATTCACTATGAACTAAAAAAATATTGCTATTTGAAGAAATAAAAGAAAAAAACAAAAAAAAAAATAAATAAATAAAAGAAAATAATTTATCTTATTAAGTACCCCAAAAGGTCAAGTGGCTGACTCATGCCTGTAATCCCAGCACTCATTAAGGCCGAGGTAGGCAGATTGCTTGAGCTCAGGAGTTCAAGACTAGCCTGAGCAAGAGTGAAGTCACATCTCAACCAAAAATAGAAAAGTTAGCTGAGCATTGTAGCCAGGCACCTATAGTCGCAGGTACTCTGGAGGCTGAGGCAGGAGGATCACTTGAGCCCCTGAGTTTAAGGTTGCTGTGAGCTATGACAACATCATGGCACTCTACCCAGGGCACAGAGTGAGACTCTGCCATAAATAAATAAATAAAATAATAAAATATACAAAGACTATTCGGATGACACAACATTCAATTACTTTTTGCACAACCAATATCATTATTACAGGTGTTCTCATCTGTAGTCTGTTTCTCAACATCCATGACAGCACACATGAGGAAGTTCTCTGGCACCAATATTCTTAATGCCTCTGTTTCCCTTGCTAGTTACATAATAAAATAGAAAGATAAAAAGTTCATCCTATAAAAAACAGAATAGTAGACATATAATATATATAAATGTGAATTTTCAAAAAGTCATTTCCCAATTTCATTACCAATTTTTTTTTCAGTTTTTGGCTGGGGCTGGGTTTGAACCTACCACCTCCGGCATATGGGGCCGGTGCCCTACTCCTTTGAGCCACAGGCACCACCCCACCAAATTTTTTTTTTTAAAGAAGGATTGGCAGGAACAGAGCACAGTCACTAAGTATCTTCTGTGTTATAATTACAGTAATTAAATTGTTCTGAATAGTATATATGCTTGTTGTAAATTACAATGAATACAGGAGTATTGATCTTTATTGTACAACTTAATTAAAACTTGTCCAGGAAAAGCTACTAATGAATATAATTAGAGGAAATATTTGATACGACAGTTACTCTGGAAGACATTAATTAGATATTAGAAATTTATAGAAAATGTTTTTTTTTTTATTCAATCACTTATATTTTAAAATAGAGACACATGATTAAGCGGAGAGACAACCTTCAAGGTCATTTCCCCTCAGCCATTGTATAATTACAATGAAGACAGACATATTGCTTGATTTCCTACTCAGTAATTAAGAAGACTGATACTCCAGGAGAAATAACTTTAATGGGGTCAGTGAGTATGGACTCTATTGCAAATTCCTAAAGTTAAAATATAGGAGGGAAGGCACTACACTAATACAGGAACTTTTTAATAAGTAAGAGTCACTTAGCTGTTTGCCCAACCAAATTACAGGCTGTGACAGAAACTAAATCAAAGTCATTCTCAGTATGCTTAAATTTTATTACCACCCATTAACAATGTCAACGCTTTCTTAAACAGAGAAAAGCATTTAAAGAACTTACTTTCAGAAAACGCAGAGGATTGCTAACTCATTATTTTCGTTGAAATTTAAGGGGAGCAAGGAGAGGACAAGTGAATAAAGTAGTGAATAAAGTGGAATAAGCACAAGAAGATTCCTAAATACGCAACTTCACACATTCTAACCATTGGAGATCAGTCTGAGTTAATAATACAAATACGCTCGTCCGCGATTATAACTTTCAAACAATTCCAACTTGTTCATATCACTCTGACTCCACTGCTCTTCCCTTAACAAACTGACAGCATTGGAGCAGGAAAATGAAGTGTCAGGTTCTCCCAAAGGACACAGGGAAATCAATGCATTTTCAGACTTTGCAGGTTCAAGACAGATGGAGGGCATTTCACCCACCAGCCACCATCCGTGGGCAAGGCTGTGGGAGGACGTGGGATCCCTGAGGGGTGGAGACCGTCAGAAGGGAAATTCCTCTTTTCTATTATTTCTGTCTTCTCCATGATCAGTACATTAACAGCACGACTATAATGTTGGGTGAACCTCCAGGAAGTATAAAAAGAGAACCTGGGGGCAGTGCCTGTGGCTCAAAGGAGTAGGGCGCCGGACCCATATGCCATAGGTGGTGGATTCAAACCCAACCCTGGCCAAAAACTGCAAAAAAATAAAAAACAGAGAGAAAGAGAGAGAACTTGGATTAGCAGCAGACAGGCTGCCCTTCCCTTTCTCTGAAGGCCTTGAGTCCCAGTCCCACTGCACACAACAGACCTCTGACGGGTACCTGCTTAGTGATTTCCCTATAACAGAAAAGCTACTGGATTCAGTTACAACAGACATTTAACTCATCTGGGGGCACAAACCTCAGACACACAGTGGTCCAGCTTCTCTCCATGGTCCCACTCAGCACAGATACCATTTCTCGTTTTCAGACTAAATTGTATAATTTGACAACTGCTGCAGGGAACAAAGAACTGTCGACAAAACGAGAGCAGAGAAAGCAGACGTGTGTTTATCACCGGAAAACTAAATTTGTCAACTTGGTAAAAATTACAGGACAGGTTCAGGGGTACTATGTAGAGCTCTGGCATCTCTTGACTTAAAAACAAAAAGCCAGACCCACCTGTATGTCCACAGACAATGATGGGAGAACATCTATTTCATTTGCAATGCTGAGCTACCAGTGCACACAGATTATTGTAGAAAAGGAAAAGATGTCTAAAATAAACTTAGAACTAGTGTCCACTGGTTAGTCTGTGCAAAGTGCTTAAACAAAGCTAACACCTGACTCCGCTGATGGCTACATTATGACTCAGCCACAGTCCTACATCAGGACAGAGCTCAGGGAATGAGCAACACCAGCTGGTTTCCAGTGGTGACCTTGTCAGGAGGAGCAACCAAAGTCGTCAAATCTTAGATGCTGTTTTCATTCTAAAGAGAAAAGTTGGGTGGCGCCTGTGGCTCAAAGGAGTAGGGCGCTGGCCCCATATACCAGAGGTGGTGGGTTCAAACTCAGTCTCGGCCAAAAAAAGAGAGAGAGCGAGCGAGAGAGAAAAGTCAACACCAGATGACAGAGAGGCTTGACCATCGTCACAACACAGAACACCCTCTCTTCATCATTATTTCTGAACCACCATGTCTATAGATGCTACGTGATGTTTCTTTCCAAAACGATATATTGTAAGCCCTCAACACTTGAAATAAATATGCTTATTCATAATTCACTTTGAGCTGCTCCACTCCCCATCAAACTCTAAGACTCTTTAGTACTGGGGTTCTGGTTTCCCTGTGACCTTGAGAAAAATCTTCCTTGTAGGGCCTCAGTTCTCATCCCTGTAACATCAGTAAATAACACTGATAAAATTGTATGTGTCTGTCCTTAATATACATGATCATTGCGTAATCCTAACAGTGATCCTTGAGTATGTGACTTTCCCCACTTTGCAGATCAGGAAATTGAAGTTGAGAGAAGCTAACTAAGGCCTGGCCCAGGGTCCCAGAGCTCATAAACACACGGCGGGAATCTAAATCCGAGTCTATCCGACTCCGACGTCCTCTCTCTTGCTTCTATATTACACCTGCCCCCCGTCCAGCTTACTGAATATAAAGGTGTGCTCCTTTGAGACTCTTAAGTTTTATCAATGCATTTTATTAAATCATTGAACAGTGAATAATATGTTACAGAAGCCAAGATCACAATGCTCTGATCGTGTAGTACGGAAGATGGAAATCCTCAGGTGTATCCCTGCAAACTGCGGAAATCACAGTATTAAATTTCCATTCTAAGATTCCAGAAAGCAGAAAGGTAACCAACAAAGTAATAATAAACTGTTGCTTCTTAATTTCTCATTCTGTTCCTCATTCTGCTTCAATCTGCTAACTGGAGTGAAATACTACAGGTATATTTGTCCAAGCAGACTTTGTCCTTTCAAGTCAAAAAGCTCATCAAAGCTACTGACTGAGAATAGAATGAGACACGTATGAAAAGCTGAGTCTTTGTTTGGAATGAATACTTACCCCAGTCCCTAAACACTCCTAACAGTGGATGGAAATACATCAAACTTCAAAAAGAATCTATATAATCTTCAGTTTTCCAGATTTCAGCATTGGACAAGTGATGATTAGAAAGAAACACACACTCAGGGAGGGAAACAAACTCACAGTCGCACGTACAGCACTCGCCAAAAATAAACCAAGAACTGGAAGACCCAATAGTCCCTTCCGCAAAAAGAGAAGTGACTTGGATTTTTGCTGATGACTTACTATTTTGTGTTCACCTATTACAGCTTAAAGTTTAATTATGATGCATGTGTACCCTCATATTAACTCGAAATGAATAAAAAAGAAATTTAATTCTGATACAAACCCAACATCATGATTCTTTGTTATCTAAAATTGTTTTAAATGACATTGCAAGAAATCTTTGAATGCCAGCCAAAATATACGGTAATACAGACACAGTGCTACCAAAATACAACAAATACCGTACTAAACAATTATAGGTGGCTGAGTATAATCATTTTAGCACCAGATCTAATTATCCACCTCAAAAGGGACACCAGCATTCATAATAGGGGCAAAATATTTTTCAATCAATGTATTAAAATAATACATATTTTAGTATATATTATTTAATATTATATAATATAAAAATATATTTTAATACAGGTCATTTCATATTATTAAATATTATTATTTAATATTCAATGTATAAAATATGTATTAAAATATACCCTATTAATTAATAGAGTATAAAATTGATGTAGTAGTAATATTTTTGCCTCGTTAAGCTGGTGCCTATAATCTATTTTGGTCAAAATACAAGCATACTAGTTGGGTATTTGTCTCTTTAACAAAGGTTGTAAAGGAAAAGAAAAAATAAAGTAGACAAATTAACAGTCTTTTCACTTTCTGTGTTTGTGGCAGACACTATTGTATGACTAGTAATCACTCGCATCCCTTCTCCTTGTTTGATATTAGAATCTCACTTTTCTCTGGAGTAACAATATGTCCCCTACTAGACATACAATGAAATATGACTGGTCTTGGCAAAGAACAATCCCATTGCTACTGTCTCAGCCTTCACTGACCCTGATGGTCTCCTCCGGCCAATTGAGATATAAGCAGAAATCTGCTCACCGGTTTCTGGGAAAGTTTCATTGTTCCAACTGCCCAACTAAAGCAGCAGACACGATCCGAGGCTCCTCCCCTTCCCTGCCTCTTGTTCTGATTGGATGTGATGCTGGCAGGTGCATCAGGATCCCTGTAACCACCAGGCCATGGGCACCAGGGTGAGGCCAGGAAAATCACAAACTCCTCTCTCGATGCTATTCAGCCATCAGTCAACTACCCTCCAACTTCCTTCTCTAACATTAAAAAAGCACAAACTTTTTCTAACTACTTTTGGACACTTGTTTATTATTGATAACCTAATATAATCCTATATATTAATAATGCAGATAATATAATTAAAAATTGAGGGAAAAAGTCCAACTTACAGCCTTAACTTTTGTTCAAGTGCTATGGAATATGACCCCTGCAATGAGGGTTCATTGATTTGACAAATACTTACTGAGTATCTACTTAAGTGCCAAGAACTGTTCTCATCCCCAGGGATACATCAGTGAATAACAGAGGAAGTATCTTGCTGACTCCTCAGCCTTCCAATTGCTAACACCAGAGAGTAGAAACTTGCTCCACTTTATATTACCTGTGAAATAAACCATCTGTATCTCCTGAGTCAGATGTTCTTAGGATATCTAAGTTAGCATTTGGAATTCAGAGATCTATACATACACACATAACACACACACATATACATTTATACACGTTTTCCAAATTAGTTTAATATTGTCAGGGATGGTAAAAGAAAATATTAATCAAAGTATTTACTTTGAAAATCAATTTCAAAACCAATGGCTATATTACTGGTTATACATAAATCTATAATTAGAACATCTTTGAAGTTTGGTATTTGCTGTTACAACTGTGAACATCCTGCGTTTCTTTACTGTAATACTGTTACATGACCATCTATATCACTTTTAGCCTTAGGACACTTTGATATTTTCCCTGTAGAGATTAATAGTTTTAAATATCTATTCAGCATTTTCTGAATCAGTTATTTATAAGTAATATATTTGCGCAAATAAATATTCAGGTTGTTTTTTAATGTGATGTTTCTATGACCCGCATTGGAATCATCTGATTGTACTTTTTTTTTTTTTTTTTTTTGCAGTTTTGGGGTTTGAACCCACCACCTCCCTACTCTTTTGAGCCACAGGCACGACCCGCATTGGAATCATCTGATTGTATTTTTTTTTTTTTTTTTTTTTTTTGCAGTTTTTGGCCAGAGCTGGGTTTGTCCCTTCCACCTCTGATACAGGGCACTGGCACCCTATTCCTCTGAGCCACAGGCGCGGCCCCACCTGATATACTTTTTAAAAAATGTAAATCCACTGGCTCTTACTAAAACCAACAAAATCAGGATACTAAGTGACGCCTAGGAGACTGCATTTTGGAAAGTGCCGCTGCCCCACCCCTAAGTGATTCTCACGCTCAGTTAGAGGTAGACAACAATAAACATGAACTGTGCTCTGGTGCAGTAAGGAGAATCTGCCTGTGAAGAGCTGGACTGGTTCTGAAGCTAAGTCTGGATCTGTCTATCCGTATCGCCGCAGGCTGGCACCCGCACCGGCCCACACATCTCGCTTCAAGGGCCTCTGCTCTAAGCAAGGGTTCTACAACAAGCTTAAAGATCAGGATTATCTATGGATCATCTAAAACAGGACTTTCACAGCCAGACGTGGTACATTTAACAGTGTTCTGAGGTTGGTTCTGATGAGAACCTCTGGGTTAGGAACCATTGTTTAAAGTTTACTACATATTACAATTTGTTTTTCTGGTAGAGTTTTGGAAAGCTGCAAGACAGGGTTCCAAAACACTGGTCTTCTGCATAACATCCCTTTGACATTTTAACACAGTGGGGTTTGAACTGAGCTCACAATGGCCCAGAGGTTCTGCAAGTGATATCTCAGGGGCACCACAAATAAAAAGAAGGAGGAAAAACACAGCAAGGAAACTGAGGAACTGTTGCTATCTGCCTTTCATGTACTGGGGCTTCCACTGTGATTTCTTTTGAATGGGAGTTTCTGTTGCTGCTGAAAAGAAATAAAAACAAGTTCGAAAGCTTTGCCAACATTACACACTTGGCCTTCTATGGTGACTTATAGAAGAGCCAGCAGATGAAAATCAGTCTCATATCCTTTGAAAACTAAGACTATTGTTCATGGCATCATTTAAACAAAAACACTACCAAGACCAGGTTCACTCACACTCCAGACTCAGAAGAAAAAAAACCAATTTCCTGATGAACTGACAGGTTTTCTAGCGGGAAATGAGTGCTGTGTAACTGAAAGCTTATGCTTGAGTTTTCTACCCAATTGCTTTAGTGTTGATGATAAAGTTTCTTGATAGGCGCTTTTCATATATTTCTTCTTTCTTCCTACATATATTTACATTATTTTTGTTAACTGATTTTCTTATAAAATGCCTTATACAATTTTTATAAAATACTATTCCTTGTTTGAAAAATGATACGAATAAATAATACACACATAACAACACCAAGCACATTTAGATAAATGTGTTTTCCAGAAGACTGGGTAAAACCAAGAAGTCCCCATCAAACACACTTTTTTGTTGTTGGTGGTTGTGTTTTTTTTTGCAGTTTTGGGGTTTGAACCCACCATCTCCCTACTCTTTTGAGCCACAGGCACCACCCATCATCAAACACACTTTGATTTTCACCCTGGCAATGTATGTGTTGCGTGAAATAGTGCAAATTAACTGAAATTTTACTAAACTCAATTTCCCTCTATGCACTGGAACAATTATATCAATCTCACTGAGTTGTGAGAGTTAAAGGAAGTTATGTGGTAATACAGAGTTTTCATAGCCATCATCATTTTTAGCCCTCCCATCTAAGGAACGATTCATTCCAAAGAATTCTTATAACTTACCAAAATCCAGTATTAACTCTCTGATATTTTTCCTATATTTGTTACTATTTTAAATAGATTATTTCTGGAGAGATAGTTAATTAAACACACTAACCAAACCAAACAATACTTTGAAAGTTACTTATTTTAAATTTCAACTGGCTCCCATATAAATCTGTTTTAGTGTTATTCTAGTCTCAAGGTTGATGGCAACCACCTTCATGCTATTTTCTCTGTAATATTGAGAATTCCCACCAAGTCATAAATCTAAAGTACTTCATAAAGTGAATGATCCTGCAAATAATCCAGGAAATCTAGAACAAATGAAAGAGTAAATCTATCCAGTCCCAAGAAACTTAGACCATCTAGAAACAGATGTTTTACATTAATTGTCTTTATGGAGGTAAAATTAAGTTGGTCATAATGTAAAAAAATTTATTTTATGTTGGCTGATAGTGACTCGAGTTATATGAATTCTGGGAATTTATCATAAGCAAATGGGGGGAGGACAATTTGATTAAATTATAAAGAGACACTGACCACAGGACCGCTGACCATCATCGGACCGCTGACCATCATCCCCCAGCAGCTTGTTAATTTCTCTAGAACTTTCTTCCCATTGATACTTTCTTTTGGAAAATCTAAAATAACACGTTTTATAGACAAATTTCTTGGTGTTAACTTACTTTGGTTGATAAATCATAAAATCTTTTCGTTGGCAACTTCTCAGTTTAGAAGAGACTCTGTAATACCAGAGATTTTAACTCTACTAGTTATGGATTTAGGAAAAGAGCCATCTATGTTGGCTCCACCAGCAATACTGTGATGAGGTGAGACTGGGCGTGGTTAAAAGCAACAACTTAAAAAAAAAAGTTAGTTTATAACATTGATCCTTTACCCCGAATGTGTGTCGTACAGCATACTTCACTGAAGTGCCATATGGAGACCCAGCTTAAGAAAGGCATAGCTTGCTTCACATGGCTGTTTTTCCCATATATGCCATAAAAAAAAAATATATATATATATATATATATATTTATTTATTTATTTCACTGCCAGGAGTTTGGGCTGAACTTGCTTTGGTGGGCAAGTCGCACTTTCTCTGTCTGTGGTGAATTCTCAGTGCAGGAGGAACATTTTCCTTGGTTAACCTTTACCTTTTACAGTGACCTGATCAAGATCAGAAAGGTACTGACAAGTAAAGTACAATTCCATCTCCACGTGAGAGGCCACACCCAGAATAAAAAGGGACCCCAGCCTCAGCCTCAGGGAATCAGTCTGCAGGGAAGGACGGAGGTGGGTGTGTCCGACTGAGCTCAGGACTCCAGAGCAGGGGGAGGGCCTCCCCCCAGGAGCAGGGAAGGAGAACCAGGGTGGGCCGGTGGGCAGCCAGCAGCCGCTCACTGGGAACTCCATGCCCACCTGGGGGTTAGGCCTCATCCTGAGGCCCTGGAGGCCACTGAAGGGCTTTTCCAGGAAGCACATAAGGGGTGCTTGAGTTGCTGAACTGAAGCCAAGTGTTTTCCTTCTATCATCCCCGTTTACAGTAAATGTTAGATAGTGCTCACTGACTAACACAACTAGGCCTTGCTAAATGCTGCAATGCTAACCAGGCTATGTTTTACCACTTGCAATACTTAACACGTATACTTAACTACAGACAGAACTTTCAAGAAGTAGGTTACTGATGTGAACTCAACTCTAAAGCATACTGTCATAAAAACCTATTTAACTGACAAGAAAACACAGGCACAGAGAGGTTGTCTAGCTTGTCCAAGGCCGCACAGCTCTAGGTGGCTGGGCCAGGCTGCTCTCCAGCCCCAGAACGTGGCGCTGATTCTGTAGTCATCAGATATGGCTTTGATATGAGTTTTGGTTTTTTAATAGACCAAACTTTCCCATTTCACTTTCTTCATTTCATTTTATTCTTCACCAATAAATTGTTTTCTAATTTCTCATACAGATATTTTTATAGAGATCCATGTGTAATAATATATTTTATAATATAAACTATATTAAAATGATTACAAAATATTTAATATAACCTTATATGTAAAGGTCGGAAAAGAAGAACCCAAGAGATTGGCTTGGATAGGAGATGAAAGGTGAATACATTTTCTTTCTTTTTTTTTGCATTTTTGGCAAACATTACAAGTTAGGACAAAATTTTATTGTCAAAGCTCACTTCAGTTTTGAATAGAGCAGAAAGCAGAGATTAGCGATAGATCACTGTGTAAAGCTGAATTTCTCAGCGGAATGTTGGGTGTGCCAAGTTACATCTAGAGTCTGGTCTTGGCTAGACATGGGGAGCTGAGTTGTTTATGGATCAGACTAGAGTTACAGAAACAAACTGAGAAGGTAAATCATATGTGCCCTAAAACAGGAAGGGGGAAGTGCGTGGGGCTCAGAACAACGCAGTGCCATGATGCTGGCGGGGTGAGTGAACACAGGAGCACAGCCAGCCGCGCCCACCACGTGTGGAGAGGGGAGTGAATGGACCTCCGAGTAAGCAGGGTAGGAAGTATCTCCAGGACCTCACATGGATTCCGTAAGGCTCGTCTCACTTAGAGCAACGTCACACACATAGGGAATCAATAGCAAGCTTTAGTCCTGATCACGCACACAGGCGTGTTCAGGAGCGGGCAAAACACACACATGTATTTTAGGAGCAGGTTTAAACATGACACGTGCCAAGCTTCCCTGAAACTGTTCAACTTCAAAGGATGTGCTTTTGTAGAACTATGTTACATCTTTTCTGAATAGACAAAACCCAAGTGTACCTGTAAGCCATATTTTTAATTTTGTATGTAATTGAATAGATCAGAAAATTGTGTATTGGAGACGCAAAGTAGAGGGGTGAAGCTATTGTACCATCTTTCTGTTTCGGGAAACTTTGGAAGAGGTAATTCTCACAACTCTACTTTCAGAAGCATCTTTCAGCTCCTATTGATGACTTTTCCATAGATGTTTTATATACATGTGTACGTATATACAATAATATATAAGAAAATCTTGGGTGGTGCCTGTGGCTCAAGGATCAAGGTGCTGGCCCCATATACCAGAGGTGGCAGGTTCAAACCTGGCCCTGGCCAAAAACTGCAAAAACAAAAAAAAGAAAAAAAATCTATATGTAGTCTTAAGGGTGAAACTTATAATATTATGCTAAGATGAAATATCCAGAATACTAGAAGATATTTCTTAATATGTCTTCTGACTCATAAAAGACGCCTGCCCCACCTGTGGAAAAATGAGGTTAAATGCAACATTCACAACCTATGACCCTAGGGCTGATGGTTTTCACTTCACCTTCTAACCAAATTTTAATATTTGATATTAAATAATGGGAAAATCCAGGAGGAAGTTAGGACAAAGTCACGTGGTCGATGTTTGTCCTAGATAGCTCTATGCGAAATTTAAATATACAATTTCTTTTCTTAGATTGTTTTCCCAGCCTAGATTCTCATGAATCGTCCTGTTCGAGGAAGGTGATGAGCTGAGACTCTGAAATGACACGTCAGACACCCTCTACGTTGTCACCGGAAGAGACAGACCGACATTAGTTGTGGGACCATTTCCCTTACTCTAGGGGTTTTACTAGGCCACATATGTGCATTATTATTTTATTTTCACAGAAACCTAGGACTGTATCTTTATAATCTCCATTTTAATTATGTAAAATCTGAGGTGGACGGTTCAAGGCCACCCCACTAATACAGGGTAGAGCCAAGTTCATGGTCATTACCTCTCCCCATTCTGAACTCCCCACAGAGACACAATTACTGGGACAATAATTAAAATTAAGTGACAGGGCCCCCAATAGCAGGGCTACTGTCGTGACACTGAAGCACTAGCCAAGTGTTCACATGACTCATGTTTATGTTAAATTTGCAAAACTGAGATATTTTTTATGTGCCTATTTTGGGGGAATTTCCCTCAAATAATATAGGCATTTATTCTGACCCTTACCAAGCAAATGAGCATTAACACACATGGAATGTGGGGAGAATTTAAGCAGTTTTATTCCCAGGCTTCAACTACAGCTTCATAATTTACACTTTCTACCAATTAGAAAAGTGTTTCATTTGCTCTCCACCACAAATCTAGGTAGGAAGCAGGCAGCGCCATCATTACCATATTATGGCTACATAAACTGAGTTTAAAAAATGTCCTAAGTAGCCACAGGAGTCAGAGCTAGGAAGTGTCGGAGACTAAGTTTGCCTTTGAATCCAAAACAGTTGAATTAAAAAATAGTTTTTGTTTTCATTGCTGGTTTTCTTGTAATTCCTTAGCATGTAATTCATTCCCTACTTTATTTCACTGGTTTTTCAATCCAAAGCAGTGACTTGAAATCTGTAAGATCAAGGTAGTTTGGTGGCTGTGTTGTTACTCCCCTCCCTTCTAGAGAAAGCAAATACCATGTTTGAAATTGGGCAAGGTTAAAATCCTTCAGACACAGCAGTATTCGAATACTTCAGGAGAGGCCTGTGGTTTCCCCTTTCCAGCACCTCATGACAGCATCACCCCTCTACCCAGAACAGCCCCTGAGTGAGAGCAGAACCCTCGCCATCTTCTGCAAGACGCCTGGCTCACCTCTGCTGCCAGCACACAGGCCAGGGCTTTGGGTGAGAGCTAGAACACTTGGCTTTCTAAGCAAGCTCCTGCTGTGGACTGCTGGGCTGAACTGGTGCCAGAAAGGTCTGCCTGTTGAGTTTGTCTTAGAAAATACATTCACCAGCATCCTGGAAAGGAAAGGCATTGCCAGTCCAGAGAAAAGTGAGCCATCTTACCAGAAGGCAAATCTTACAGAGCTATCTTCAATTCTCACACTTCTGATTTTTTAAGTAAAAATGTATGCCTGGGTTGGACACAATCTATGCTTTACCTTTAAGGACTAGGTCCCACGATTTATTTACAAGAAGACTAACTTTGTCTTAATTGCGTAATTCGAAATAATGACTTCCTTTGGGAGGCTGGACCCTAACAGGAGGGGCTCTGACTCTCCTAACTTACTCTGAGCTATGGAAGGAAGGAGAGAGAGAAAGTGGGGGAAGGGAGGCAGACCTGACAAATTAAAAAAATAACACGAAAGGACTGCAAGAGAAAAAAGAATTACACATCTCTCAGCAAAAGAACAGACTGTATTTTCTCTAAATCTTCCAATACTTAGCCTGAAACATGTTTCCAAGGATGAACATTTTCTTACAAAGCATATGCAAAATATTCAACCCTCGGGATGGATGTCAGGTTTTGGCTCTTTGATTTTACTTTTTTTTTTTTTTACTGGAATTACTTACTTTATTTAATGGAGTTATGGGCTAAGTTTATTTAGAATTTACAACACGCTTGATGGATGGACAAGTTGGTCTGGGCAATAGTCCAGCAACTGAAACCTAATTAGAATTATCACAGACACTTTAATCCCAATTATTTAATCTGTGGGGTATCTACCACCACAAGTGTTTGGCATGACTCAACAAAACGGAGGATCTTACAGAGAAACAGAAGGAAAAAAATTAAGGGCATGAAACAAAATGATAGTAGAAATAACTCCATATGTTTTTTTAAACCACTAAAAATAAAAAAAAATTAAAAAGGTTTAACTAACATTAAAGAGGCAGTTAATAAACGTCATCATACTAAACCACCGAGTTTTTAAAAAACTCCGAGTGTGGCACCTTCTAAATAGCAATGTTATTTTATGACTTTGTAACATCTGGACTCTCATTGGGGAAGCTACATAAAAATTTGAGCTCTTAAGAAAAGAAAAAATCAAGACCTTCCATTACTATACATTTTACCAGACATAATTCAAATTTTTATGTATCATATAGCAGATTTTCTTTTTTTTTTAATTCATTTTGCTTTCCACTAACAGATTATACAGCTAAGTATTTTTTAGATGGGAAGGAAGAAGTCAGATGAAAATTTTAACATCTCTACTTCTTTTGGTATTCATTAAGAAATATGTTTAAACTATTCAATTAAGTATTTTCTATTGTTATAACATAAATTTTTAATTGCTTACATCATATTTTATGTAATAATAATAGCAAGGAATCATGGCCCTATACGTGAAATCCATGTATCAAAAGAAAGCTGGGAATTCCAATCCAGTTTTAATACTCAAGAATACCTCTGCCACTATTTGTAACTTGACTTGTACATAGCTATTTCACAATACAATTTACAATGTATGTGAAAATTCTTCATTGCAAGCACATCTTGCATATGTTAACAAATTGATCATCAAAAATAATCTATTTTCAAAATGTATATTTAAAATTCTTACGTTGCAGCTTTGTTCAAACATTTAAAATCTATTTAATTATCTCTAAATAAATACATGTCTGAAAAGTCAGAAACTCAAGGTAAACATAAAATAATGGGTGGCCCTCCTAAATATTCATGCTAATTGTTTCAGATGCTCGAAATCAAACACTTCAAAATGGAGCATATATATTTTGAAATGAGTGTTTTATTTTTTTATTTTATTTTTTTTTTTTTGAGACAGAGCCTCAAGCTGTCCCCCTGGGTAGAGTGCCATGGCATTACAGCTCACAGCAACCTCCAACTCCTGGGCTCAAGTGAGTCTCCTGCCTCCGCCTCCCAAGTAGCTGGGACCACAGGTGCCCACCACAACGCCCAGCTATTTTTTGGTTGCAGCCATCATTGTTGTTTGGCAGGTCCGGGCTGGGGATTTGAACCCGCCACCTTAGGTGTACGTGGCTGGTGCCTTAGCCGGTTGAGCTATAGGCGCTGAGCCAGAAATGAGTGTTTTAAATGGAACCAATAATTCAGGCAAGATTTTCAGGGTAGCTGTCAAATCGTCCATTTCCCCAATATCTATATAGTACTTTAAAAATTGTTATTTGTATGTCAGAAAACTCTTGTTTCTTTGTCCTGTATCAAATGCACCTCACTGAATAGACAGATTTTGTTGATTATTCTAACAATGTCTACTATTAATAATTACTTTAGGATTATTTCTAAAAACTATGAACATTTCAGAATGTGCTTATAAAGTCCTTCCAACTCATTTGCCTTTTTTTTTTTGCAGTTTTTGGCTGGGGCTGGATTTGAACTGGCCACCTCTGGATATGGGGCCAGTGCCCTACTCCTTGAGCCACAGGTGCCACCCAACTCATTTTGCTTTTTATCTACCTTTACATACACCCATAGAAACACATGTGAACCAGTTTTTTAAGTCAAATAACTACCCTATTAGGTTTGTCTATGTGCACAATGAACTGGATGAATCCCTTAGAAAAAATCCTACTGATCACAAATCCTACTGACCAGGCGAAACTAGAACAAGATCCACGCCAAGACTGCGAGGTAACAATTTACATTTCCAGCTCCCCCCACCCCCGGCTTTCATAATCACGATTCACACTTTCTTAAAAGAAAAAAAGGCAACTTTTAAAATCCATTTTTAATGATTAGTAAGCAAAGCTAAATGTTTAAAATGTCAACTAATTTAGATGTTTTATGAAAACCATTGCAAAACCATTTCAGATTTGTTAAAAATGTAGCAATTTTTGGATCATTAGGTACCACGACTAACTCAAGCTATTTATAATAAAGTGGGCTCTATCTGCTAACTTAAACGGAAAAATGTATAAGACATTGTTGACACTTTTTACAGTGTTTATTTCTTCAAAATATGAATAGTATAATTTTTTTATAAAGAACATTGAATTTGACATATAAAAGGAATAACAGCTATAATTAGTTAATATAATCATATAGATTATATTCTAATTTTACAGTCCAAAGTAGAAAGGTTTCTTCCAAAAGACAGAGAAATAAATTGGCTATTTAAGAAAATAAGTCAAAAAATCTCTCCAAACAAAGGAGATCCAAGTGGTGGAGTCACTCAAGGAAAGTGTCCTGGAAATAACTAAAGCGCAGTCATTTTCCCCACAGCAACAACCAACACTGAACAAAATATTTAATTAAATAATTTGGGAATGTTTGTCTATAAATAGCTACATCGTTTCATCTTGACATTTTATGTAAAGTTACAAAAAAACTTTAAATGGTCACATTTTGCAGAGCAAAATAATAATATATGTAATAGTAATTAATGCTTTTTTCAGTATAAAAAAGGAAGTCTTCTGACCAACTGTATCCTATGTGAACTCGAATAAAGGATTTACAGTATTTCAGATGATGATAGGACCAGAATCTTTCCAATCAAGGAGAAATCTCCATTGCAAATGCAGGAATGAATTGCCCACCACCTTCTCTGTCTTACAGGAGGCCATAAAATCTTATCTGTCACGCTGACACCCAAGATGATCTTTGTCTACCTCAAAAAAGCTTAACGTGTCAAGACCCAGCACCCTCTTTTTCATGGTTTATTAAGCAAAAAAAGCCAAACTCTTCTTGTCCCCTTGCAGTGCCCACGATCTGTGATTTAAATAGGAGCAATGGCTCTCTTTTCTTCCTGTATGGTGTCTTGGTGAGGAAGTGATTTTACTGTTCTTTTTTCTGTGGGGTCCTGCGGACTTATCCAAAAGGAAATGAATTACAACAGGATGACAAGGCCACAAAATAAAGTCATTTTGTTTTACAAATCCATTATGTCCTCCAATCTGTTTTATGGGCCTGGTCCTATTATAAACCAAGAAAAGGCCTAAGCACAAACTTTGTTCCCCTCTGCTCTCTTTCCAGTGAGAACAGCTACAATTTTATGAATTTTTTTAAGCAATTCAGCATTTTTTTTCCCTCTCGTGTTTTTTTTTTTTTTTTCCCTCTTGGGTGTTTTTCTCCTATGCCCTTCCACCCCCCTTCTCAAACATAAAAACATAAGGACTTTTCAAACACAGAGTGCTGACAACTAACAGGAGCTCTTTACTGGGACGTTTCTGACTGTAGTGTCAATGAATTAAGCTTGATTCACTGCGGGTGAATCATTTTCAATGCAGAGCTGTACAGCAGTAATTGGCCAAGAATCCCTGCTGCGAAAAGCCCTTGTCAGATAATGCTTGTTTACAAATATATCTCCAGACAGCAAAAAGTGGCAGTTACTGGATAAGTTGAGGGCCACCTCCAAAATTCATAACCGTGGACATGCACGCCTCACTCATTAAATGCATTAAAGTTTCGACTTGTTGAAACACTTGCCAATGTTTGCTCCCCTTGATCAATGAGATGGTGGTGGCCAGATACTCTTCTGAATTCTTTTATAAGAAAAGTTTTGTGTATTACACTGTAGATCAAAGATTTCTTCCACATGCAGTTTATGCCTAATACACTAAATAATTAATAAACAACTAAAGACATGTATATCTTATACTTACAAATTCAGGCTAGAGATTAAGTTTGCATTTTATTCTCTAATATTGAATATAGTCTAACATTCTAAATAATTTTCACATTTATTCACGACTCTAGATATAGGTTTGCTTTTTCTGCATAAAGTTAAATTTAAAAATATCTAGAATACCAATTATGGAAGTACACTCATGATTATTTCTGCCTCCACATGTACCCCGTACACATCCTGGGAGTATTCATGTTCTACACATATTTAGTGTATGTACATCGTATAGTTTGGGAAATCACTAAGCATCTATTGCAGAAAGCAAATTATATGTGACAGTACGTTGTTAATTAATTCAGCACCTACCTCAAATCTGTTCCTGACCTTCCAAAATCTCTCCAGAAAAAATAAACCAATAAATAAACAAAGACTGAAATTCCGATCTTAATCCCTAAATAAATGTTAAAACATAGACTGCTGCTAAAATATATATTTTGATGTTCGATTTATAGCAATAGCATGGAGAAACAAAAAGAAAAAAAGAAAGTAAATTTCAGAGAAAAACAGAAATAAAAGGTTGGGGATGATACCAAGTAAAAAATACAGGAAAGTGCGCTGAGCAGAGATGTAATGAATGGATAATGCCATTGATGTTAATAAGATTTTATTCCTAGGTACATGTGACAAAATGCGCGTGCCCACACAGCACGCACGCTCTTATTCTGGCGCTCAATTTCTGTCAGATCCCCTCCAACCCCCATCTTACTCTACCCCAAGTTTTGCTGTGAGAAGACCAGCTGAGGAAGACAGTACAAGCTGGGGCCTGAAATCTGCAACCGAGGCAGGCTTTGCTCCTGGAGACCCCAGCTCTGCTCTGGACACTTTAGGAGCCCCCGCGCTGTTTCCTCACCTCTTCTGCCTCAATCTTGGCCCTAGGTCCTGCTTAACGTCGCCCACCCCAGAAGTCACTTCTTCCCATTTTCCACCCCAGGGCGACTCCCTTTCATCTCTAAGTCCTTCAGCCCCATTACACCTGGAGAAAAAGAGATTCATATAAGAGAAACACGAAATGATGAGGGATACAGTGTTAGACCCCTTTAAATTCAAACCAGGATGTCCCTTTCGGTGGAATCAGAGAGTTAATCAAAGGATCTCTAACCTCGCTATGATCCTCCGGACTTCTAACAGAATGAATTTAAGTGATGAATTTAGCGTAATACGTTAATGAAAGGCCTAAGACTCCAGAAAACATTTTTCAACTTTACTGGAAGGGGAAATGCAAATTGCTTGGCTCAGCCTTGCAAAATCACGTATCTACAGACAGATGGATAGATTCGCGTAATCCTTTAATTAGAGTCAGGGGTTACTGAGAGAGGAAGTTCCCGGGATGGAGGGGGTCGCCATGTGACCGCTTTCGCGGGGTCCTTGGAGCCGGCCGCCCGGGACCCCCGCCAGCGCCGTGGCCTCCAGCCAGCCTGAGCCCGTGCAAGTCACAGGACACAGGACCCCAGCGCTGCCGCTTCGTCGTTCCGGGCCAGCGTCTCGCGCCCCAGGAGTGGAAGGGATTTCTGAGCCTCACGCGTGGCAGCCACAGCTCCACATCCAAACCCCAGCCTTGCAGCCACGGGGTTCAGCTTTTCAGGTATTCGTGGGGAGCTGACAGCTCCCACCAGCCCCGATTGTAATCTGAAATGCTGCTACCCTCCTCTCCCGCGGGAAATGCGCCCTGGAGCCGAGATCCGAGCGCTGTCTGGGTGCGGGAGAGGAGTGAGCGCGGCTGGAACCGAGCGGGCTGAGGTCTCAGGGCCCAGGGGCGGGCGGGCGGAGGGCCGAGCACCGGCCAGGCACGGACAGCGACACCGGAGCTGCTCCCGCGCCGGCCCTGTGATCCCAGAGGGGTGGGCACAGTCTTCTGGATCCGGAGCCCACTGCCTGGGGATAGCGAGGGGAGCGGGGTACCCCAGAATCTGGTGGCTGCCAAAGCGAGCCGGGCTGGTTCCAGCAGCAACTTCCCAGCAGCGCCACTCCCCCGCCCCTCCTCCCGAGGCACCCACCTCGCTCCTTCAACCTCAGCCCGAGTGTGACAATGAATTCCCCAACAAGAAGGGCACCCATCAGTGTGGGGCTCCTTCTGGTCTTAGCCATCCCCCTCCCACGAGAAACAGAATGTGTCGCCACCCACCCCAGAACAGCAGTTAGTGATGCCCTAAATAACAGCTCCCAGCAGGCACTTTCCCCCAAAATAAAAGCCTCCAGCCACCCCCACAACGTCACCCATCACCCGCCTCAGATAACGGTTTCTAAAAGCCCCACTGCTCTCTCAAAATCCTCTTCGCTCAGCTTCTAACGGTTTCCACTCCTTCAATCCCAAATGCCACTTCCTCAAGCGCCTGAAGTGACAGCCAGCCGCACCCAGCCCCCCGGCGCGGCCTCGGAGCCCCTCTCCCCGCCGCTCTGCAACTTCCCAGCCCCCCAGCCGGCCTCTGTCCACACGCACGTTCCTAGCTCGGCTAATGTCAAACAATGCTCCGGGGCCAGCAGAGACGGAGCGGAGAGGCCGGCGCGAGCGGCCACGATGCTGATTCCAGAGGAGTGAGTCTAGTCCAGGGCAGCGGCGTCCAGACCGCACTCCCAGGCCCCGCCTCGCCCCTGCGCCCGGGTCGCCGCGGCCCCCACCCGGCTCCCTACCTTCGTTGCTAGGGCTGGCCAGGAGGGTCCGGAGCGCGGCGCACAGGAGAAGGCACGTCCAGAGGGGGGCCCTGCGATGTGCACAGTGACAGCCGGCCAGGGACGCGGGGGTGCCGGGGGTGTCGCCGCCGCTGCCCAGGGGCCGCAGCCGTCCCGCGCCCCGGGGCCCCGAGCCCCGCATCTTCCTCCAGCCGCCCCTGCTGCTGCGTCCCGCGCGGCTCGGTCCGCGGCTCCGGCTGGCCTCGCGGGCAGGGCAGGGAAGACCGGGGGCTCCTCGTCGCCCCCCGCGGGGTCCCCCGCCTTCTGGCACACGGCTCCTGCAAACGGGGAGCCCGGGGTCCGCTGAGGCAGCCGAAGTTTGCTGCTGGCTGCGTCGCCCTCCGCGGAACGCTAGTCCCGGCCGCCAGCGCAGGTGCGCGGAGTTAGTGGCGCCGCGGGCTCGCGCGGTCCGGAGGGTCTCGCGTCCGGTCCCTCTGCAGACCTAAAGCCCCTGAGAATTCCCAAGGCCGGAGCCTGTTTGAATGCCGCCGGCGGGAGGTGAAGGTTCCCTCGGTTTTCAGCGCTGGCGTGGACGAGGCTGGGGAAGGTGAGTGGTCCTGAGAGAAAATCCCCATCCAACAGAGGAGGAGAGCTGGGCGGCTGAGGAGAGGAGAGGGGCGGCCG
>NW_003852525.1:746600-763783 GCF_000181295.1 Otolemur garnettii | reverse complement strand
GAATCCCTCAGTACAGGGCGCCAGCTCGGATTTCGGAGGCCTTAGAATTGGGCTGTGGAGATGGAGACGTGTGAGGAAGTTTAAGAGGCGGTAATTTAATTCATTTATTTCATTGATAATTTTCTTTTTTGGAAATCGTGCGTTGCGCAGACACATGATTACCACAAGGCAAGTCATTTCAAGGCTTTAAAAATTAATTATTTTAAACGACCGTGTCCTAAAAAACGGAGTCAAGGATTAACTTTCTATTCTTCGCCTCTACCGTGCCTCCCTCGCTTTAATCTCCCCCTCTGTTTATTCCTTCGTTCTTTAAAATTAAGACATATCTGAAAGGCAATTGTAGTTGACTGTCATCCGTTTAAAAACAGAAGGCTACAAAGAAAACACATCCAAAAAAAAGTGTGATTTTGAAACAAAGGCATCCCATTTAATGGGGTAGGGTAACCTCTGTGGAGATGGGTCTTCTAGTCACACCTGGTACAGGTGAGTCTGCCCACAGTTTTGACATACCCAGAGTCCTATTTGTCTTCAGAGTAAATTTCTCACAATCTTTAGCGATGACATTTTTTTGTTGTTTAAATATTTGCAATGAAGATGAAGGAACAGTGGTATGATTTTGTAAAGAAGTCGAAGCTCATCTTTGATTTTTTTTTTTTCCCCCTGATGTTTTGGCACCAGAAGTCTGGAAGCTGCAGCTTTCTATTATAATGTGTTCCAAATGGATGAAGCAAATTTAGAGGAATGGCAGGGAATCAGTCTTTCAGTTTGGCAAAAAGCTTTACAATGAGATGGAAAGTTAAAATGTATGTTTCTATTTAAGACAAAAGGGTAAGCTCTCCCCCCCCCCATTTGTGGTTTCTCTACTTAAAAATATTTAAACACAGTATCAGCTAAGATACCTAGAGTTTAAGAATAGCACAGCTCACTTGAGACTTAAACCTTTAACCTTAAACCTTTATCCTAGTTGCTTTACATCATCTGTAGGCCTCATATCTTAGTAAAATGTAGGATTTGGAGAAGATGATTTTCCAGTTCCCTTCCCCTTCACAGTCTGGATTTCTACCTTACTGCCCAGCTTATCTATCTCTAGTTATTGGCTGTGGACTACAAATAACTTAATTTCTTTAACTGGAATGTGTAGCCTTCTACTGCAGTGTTTAAACAAATTTTCTGTTTTATTTCACATTCAAATTTTGAATTCAGTGTTGCTCTAAATTGCCTCATGCCTCCCTGATTTTTATCCCTATCACTCTGTTCTGCAGAAATCCCACCCACAAAAATATTAAAATCCCCCAGTCCCCTCCCCACCCCGCACACACATTGCTCTGCCTAAATCTTCCTCGGGGTCCAAGGAGAGTCTTCTTTTCCAAAAAAGTGACTTGATTCTACTCCTCAAAGCACATGTAGCTTGTGACTTAAGTAAATCAACAGCAAAAAGACTATTTCATGTACAGTATTTTCAATGCCAGTATTTTCTGAATCAAAAGCTGGAAACATGATCTAACTATCAGCATATATAGAGACAGAGAGACTCCAAATATATTTATATATTTGGTTTAGAGTTTTGGTTTTATATATATTTGTTTTGTTATTGTTGTTTATTTGTTTCAGTTTGGGGCCAGGGCCAGTTTTGAACCTACCACCCTCTAGTATATGGGGCCGGTGCCCTACTTGTTTGAGCCACAGGCACTGCCCTAAACCAAATATATTAAAGAAAACCTGGAACAATGTTCACTTGTGAAATCTCCCAAGTCTAACTTATTACGTGATTGAGAATTCATAACGCAATTTTTTTTTTATTTTCCGCCTTAAATAACAGCCATTTTTGTCTTAGTTGTTTGACAGTGTTATTAACTATCTTTGAAGGAATGAACAGCTATAAAATGAAGCCCGGGTGATAGCAATCAAAGTTGCTTTTGTTGTGGGGAGGGTTAGTCAGAGATGGCAGTGATGGTGGTTTGGCTGGAGTGTCAGTCTTAAAGGAGAGCTTACGTTTCTCCATGTGTTGGTTTCGTGGCCTGTTAATAACCTTCCCACACTTACATGGAACCATGATGTTACTTAAAACTGGGTTTTTTCCATACTTACTGCTTTGCACAACTGAAGGTTCCGGCGTCGATACTGACTTGGCACTGCGCTGTTTGCCTTTCTCATTTAGGGACATGGCTGCTGTACCTTCAAACGATGAAGGTAACTAGTGTCCGGGAGATCTTGGCTTCTCTGTGGCTGTATTGTTAATCTTCCATGAAGGAACGATGCTCAGAGCAGCCTTGATAAGGCACCTTGAACATCTATACCTTCATCAAAAGTGTTAACATTATAATTAAATTCAGTGTTTTAATACTAAATATATCTTATCTGGATTCAAAGTAGAACAACAAAGGCCATCTTCATAGACAGACTTTCCCATTTTTACTGAAGATGTACTGTGTGTGTGAAGCATTTTGTGAGTTTTTACATTAACTGTTTTACTTAATGCTAACACTTCAACCTGGATAATGGTGTAATTACAACCCCCAAGTTAATGATGAGAAATAGGGTGACCTCAATCGTCTCACAGTTGGGAAGACTAGGGAACTTTAACCCAGGGTACAAACTCCATTCAAGAAAATACTAATGTAACAGAGAAAAGAAATAAATTTGATAACCAAGTTAATCAGAAGAGGACAACCCCAAAATTGTGCATGAGTGGGGGCAGTCCATAGATGCAAATACTTAAATTTTCAGGTGTATTTGAATCCAAGAGCAATTAAACAAAGAATATAGTACAGGCCAGATAAATTAATAGGAGCAAAAAAGAAGCTAAGATTCATAAATAAATATTACTTGGAGAAAAAGACTATTTCATGTATACACTTTGTGTACAACGGTGGAGGCAAAGGACCAAATCAAGAAAATAACAAGATTGAAGTCTGTGGTCAGGTAATCTTGACACAAACAGATGGCCCATAAGTCTGGAAACATAAGCAACAATCTTACAAAAAAAAAACAAACCTAAATGAGGGCGGTGCCTGTGGCTCAAAGAAGTAGGACACTGGCCCCATATACCAGAGTTGGCAGGTTCAAACCCAACCCTGGCCAAAAACTGCAG
Organism: Otolemur garnettii; assembly: GCF_000181295.1. NCBI lineage: Eukaryota > Metazoa > Chordata > Mammalia > Primates > Galagidae > Otolemur > Otolemur garnettii. The sequence continues at coordinate 760,692 of NW_003852525.1, read as the reverse complement.
GAAAAAAAAAATACTCCATAAACTCGATTTTCTTTTCCCCTAAAATATTATATAATCTTAGAAATTTTCTATGTATTTGTTGTAAATGCTTTTGTTAATTAGCTACATTTTCTCTTTGGGGAATTGGGTAAACACACACACAAGTAAGGCAAAATTTTAACGCAAGATAGATTTTAAATGAGAAATTATAAGATACTCCAGTGAAATTGGATGTCCTAATGAATGTGATTTGATGATGAGGGCAGATCTATATATAAGGTAATGTTAATTATTTGGATCTCAAAGGTAAATATGGACTGAGATACGTTAGAACCTTCATAGTTAACCACCTCCTTCTTAAGCTGACCTAATTTTCATAGACTGGACATGACCACCTGTACTGTCAGCACATGAGGCCTAGTTGCTTGTGTTGACCACCTCTGTATGTTGACCAGCTTGTTACAGTCCCCGGACCATCATCTTACGGAGGTGCTAGTGCAGTTAGCCAATCAATAGCTCTTGAAGTTCACAACTAAGATAAGGCTGTAACATTTCCCTTATTTCATATGTTGCATTTTAATTTAACGAACATAAAATATTTAAAATTTTTTCAGTGTTATTTGGTTTCTTAAACATTTTTTCCTGAATTCCTAGTGACACGGGGAAGTAATCCCCACTGGTGGGAATAACTTGAAGCTCAAGAAAGAATTCAGGGTCTAACCCAGAGGTGAAATGAAACTGGGTTTTATTCAAGAAGCACTGAAAATATACTCCACCTTTTGTTTCTCTATTTAAGAAGGGCAAAGGGTGGTATTTTCTGGGAAGTAGGGTGACCTTCTTGTGACTAGAGATGGAGCTGGAAGTGTTACGGCACCAGGTGCAGCTGGGGTAGGAGGTTTCCTCGGGAACTTGCATGGTGATGAGAGGAAAATGAGGTCACCAAGTGGAGAAGAGGTGGGTTCTCCACTGTCCTGGTGATAACTGGTAGGAACTTGTCCTGCCCCCGTCTTGTGTAGATTCAGGAAGTTGGAAACCTCCCAACTTGCACCCTGTTTTGAGCAAAGCCCACCAGTTCCCTGTCTTAGCACAATTCTTTCTGTGAACTAATGGCCCTCACTTCTGTGTGTTACCGTGAGATTAAATTGTGTGTCAGTTTAATCATATATCAGTTGTACATTTAATTTTAAAAAATGAACTAACAACATTTTAATAAGTTAATGAAGGTTTAAATATATAAATTATTTTATTATTTAGCAATACATTAAGGCCAGCCATTGTGGCTCACACCTGTAATCCTAGCACTCTGTGAGGCCAAGGCGGGTGGACTGCTTGAGCTCAGGAGTTCCAGACCAGCCTGATCAAGGGCAAAACCCTCATCTCTAAAAACATCTGGACATTGTGTCAGTTGCTGGTCATCCCAGCTACTTGGGAGGCTGAGACAAGAGATTGGCTTGAGCCCAGTCATTTGAGGTTGCTGTGAGCACCAGGGCACTCTACTAAGGCTAACAGAATAAGACTCTGTTTCAAAAAAAAAAAAAAAAAAAAAACAGAAAGAAAGAAAGATTGATTAAAGTGTTACCAAAAATGTTGCTTATTGTTATAATTAGCACTCATTTTTTTCTGTTAATCAATATTGAGGGTAGAGTCTCCACAGTGTCTGTGATTATTAATTGGAAGTTTTATAGCAAAGAAGAAGGAATAGGATATTCAGATAAATTAGCCAAAGAACACAGTGGTGGTTAATGGTGATATCTGTAATTCTTAGGTGCCAGGATTACAGGTGCCACTCGATAGTTTCAGGTCAACTCCACTGTAGGTTATGTCTACTGGTTTATCATTAAACCAGATGGACTTACCAGAGAGTTCTTTGGAGTTATTTGCAACCAGTATCTTGGACAACTGACATCAGATGAAGATGTGGACAAAACAGTCACTCTTGGAGTTGAGGAAATAGGAAGAGTGTACACACAGCAGTCAAAAAAGTGACATGATGCTGAGGTGAAGAGTAAAGATTCCACTTCTTCTAACCTGACTCCTGGACCCAGAAGTATTTGCTAATCTGTGAAATAGAAGCTTTCTTGTTATCATTTAAGAGTGCTGTTGATTAAACGCAGTGTACACAGATGAGAAATGTAACTGACTCATACAAGAACATACGCTATAACAAGTAGCTTCCGTTTGCTAAGAGGAAAACTGATCAATCTTCTCAACAGCCTAAGTAAAAAGGTGGCACCTACAGATATGTAACCAGGCTTTTGATGCCACTGTTGGTTGTGTACAGAACAGGCTTCTAGACCAAAGTGAGCAATGATAATCTCATGGACTCACATCCTCTGTTGGTGATACGTTAATCTGGAACATCTTTTACAGAATAGTTTTATGATATCATGGAGTTCTTTTAAAATGTAGCTAGTTTTACATTTGAAAATTACATTTTTAAAAATGTAAGCAGATTAATTAAGATGAGCTGACACATATGGGTATGTGTACATGAATGGTTCATGAAACCATTTTGATTTGTCTACCTTTTACATTTGCATTTTATACAACTAACCTTTTTAATTTATATAACAGTAGAAAAGTATAAGTAAAAAAAATCATAGAGAAGACAAATGTATATGCACCTATGTGCATACACACATCCTTACACAGGGAAAGAAAGAGGAGGAAGTGGAGGGCATTATTTATATTACCATAAATTAGTAAAACAAAAATTATTTCCATTATCCTTTGCCCTTATTCTGAAAACAGTAACAGCAATTATTTCTTTGTCGTAATCATTTTCAGTGGGGTATTCACAACATTTCCAAGTATGCTGAAAACCCTGGGAGGCCCGATTTCGGTCTCCTGTCTCCTGTTCTGGTGCTTTTTCTTGCTGAGTTTTCCAGAGCCCCCACTTCACAGAGGGTGGTTCTGCTCCTATTTCCTTTTCTGCGCTGGCTTAAGTGCAGTTGACAACATCATTCTTCCTCTGTCATCATGTATGGAGGTTATGAATAGCTAATCGCAGAATAAGTAAAAATTGATATTTGACTCCCTAAAGTTTTATGCGTATGTCGAAAATTTTATGAGATGAGCTAGCACAGAAAATTGATTTTTCATCACACTATTTTATGGAGTCATCTTCCTGGCTTTCTTCCTTGTTGAAGTCCATTCTCCATCTTTCTCTTCTTCAAGCACCTAAGCCTCTCATCAGAAGAATATTTCCATATCATTTTCTTCCATAAACGTGTTCCCTGTCTGTGTCCCTCATAGTGGCTCCTCCCACAGATCCATGATAATCACAACTCAAAAAATCTGTAAGGAGCTTTCCCTGCCTTCCCAGAAACTTTTGTAACACCCAGAGATAAATGAAAGATGAACTCAGAAGGCTGTGGGCACTGAACAACTAAAAACCGATGCAAATATAGAAAAGCCCTAATTTCTGTGGGAGGGAAGGATGGTAGTGAATGTGAATGTAAGTAACTATTGTAATCGTAACTCCACAACAAAATGGTTAATTCTGAACAACCAAAAGAGATAAATTTATTTATTTAAAAATGCGGTTTGTATACTAAATATGAACTAGAAAAAGGACTAGAGAAGTTATTTAAGGCAAATGAGTAAAACAGCCTAAGTTGTTAATATTAACATAACTCTAATCTTTTTTAAAACCAATGTGTCAAAATCTTTAAGAAATTGAATTGAAATTAGCATCATGTTTCCAAAATTACTACAGAAGGAAACAAGTCCATAAAACAAAGGATGGAACAAAAGAATCTTTTTTAAATCATGAAAAAAAAAAACTACACATCGGACCAAATACAAACTATGGAAATAAATATAAAGGGCTTAAATTCTTAAAAGTTAAGGTGTTTAAGCTGAATAACAGTGAAAAGCTACTTATCATTGCTGGTTCCTGGATGACCTCGCTCAGAAAATGCCCTTGCAAACAAAATCTGAGGGATAAGAAAATTTGAAAATGAGATAGATAATATTTGAAGTGATGGAGAAAAACACCTGAAAGTGTTAGCGTGGAATGAAGTCTCCTTTTGACTTCTCTCTCTCTGGAGTTCCTTCCCGTTCTAAGATCTGCTCATATACCACCAACTATACAAGGGGCTTATTTCCCAACACCCCAAACTCTTAAGGGGGGACCTGCCACTGACTGAAGAGATGCTGAAGGGTGGGAAGTTTCACCTACACAGGATGAGTAAGACCACACGGTCACCATGCATTGTAACAATTCAGCGTACACTTGAGTCTTGCTAAGGAAGTAGACAGGAAAGGTTTTCACCACCAAAAAACAAGAAGTGCATGAGGTGACTGTTACATTAACTAGCTTGATTTATTTAACCATCGCACAACTCACATGGACACCAAAACCTCACCATATACCATGAACATAGACAATTTTTATTTTTCAGTTGCAGTTTAACAAAATATGGAATGAATGACTCTCTCGTTTTCTATTAGGAGAAATCGCTCTGTTCTATTTCTACTGCAAATTTCTGTTACTCCCACAATAGCATTTACTCTTGGGACTACCAATGATTTTCCTTTACTACATGAAGTCTTTGGTGATAGAAAAACTGGGCATTTTTGTTGACAATGTCAAGGAGAGCCTTTCTTGAGGTCTGTATGCATTCCAATCATGTTTATAAATTGGGTTAAATGGATTTTTCCTATTTATAGGGAGGAACTTTTCATAAATGATCATCTTTTGTAATCTTGCGATAGCCATTATATACTAGAATTACATCTAACATCTTTTAATGTGTTAGAAATATTTCCGAGCTCTAAAATCATGGTATATTAACTTGCAAAATACTGAAAAAATGCTGATTTTTAAAGTATCTTTGCATTTAGAAGACATGCATATTTTCCGTCTAGCAATACAAAAATATGCTAAAATAATGCATATATTTATATAAATACATACATGAATGCATTTTTCATTCTCTGCTCTTTCTCATCTTACTAAGCAGTCTTTTATGGGTTTTATTTTGGAATAGTGGCAAAATCGGGAAAAGAAGACGCAATTTAAGAGGAACTGCTTTAAATTTTCTTAGCTCTACTTTAAGGAAATCACAAAAGTAGGTATTATGTTAAGGATTCAATTTGGAGCTAGGTTTATGCTAGGATTTTTTTCTTCTTTTGCGTAGAACACTTTTTTCCTTCTAGCTTAATGAATAGTTTTTGATGGTATCCTAGGTATCAATTTTAAATAGAAGTCACATTTAAAAAGCAAAAGAAAATCTTGTTTTAGTGAGGAGTCATTGCAACCAGTTTCACTGCTTTTAATAAAAAGCAGTTAACGTTTAGATGATAATAAACTTTTGAAAGACATACATTAAATTACTAATAAAACTGCATGCACATGTATAATTGCTATTCGAATGTGCGCACAACTCCTGGTAAAACTGCTGTATTTGTATTTGCAAATGTGGCTGAAAAAGCTCAGTGCCCAATGAAGGTCCATTTTCCCATTTTTTACAGTTTTTTTCCTGTAATTGTTTCTAGACTGGATTTTTATTATTATTGTTGTTGTTGGGGATTCATTGAGGGTACAAGAAACTGGGTTATACTGATTGCATTTGTTAGGTAAAGTTCCAGTTATCGTTGTGTCTAGACTGGATTTTTTAAAATTTCTTTCAGGTTAGTCTCAGCCTCATGCTTACAGTTCAGAGTGCTTACGTCTCTCACAGCTTAAGAATTGCTACTTGGTGCAAACTCATTTCTCCATCTCCCGGCTCTTGTAGGTTCACAGGTGTTCTAAGTTGTGCTAATTTTGCTCTGAGTTGTACTTTATGTTCTTCCCACCTGGTTTGCACTGCTCATATCTGAAATAAGGAACTCGATTGGGAGACGTTCAAGTACTCATTGATTGCTTTAGGACAGTGGTATTTCAAGACATTCATCTTTCAAGAAGTGTCTGTAATCTGGTCCACAATGAAAGGAAAATATTCATTGTTCAGTGTTCATTAACCTGAAGCCTGTAATTTAATGGTAATGTTATTACTTAATAGGATACCTGCCCAGCTTTATGGAACACATACACAAAATCTTAAATGCAAAATCTGTAGGAAACTGATGAAGCTATCTATGGCTGACTTGTGAAACTGGGGAAGATTCGTTGTGCGTTTCTGCAGAGCCCTTTGCTTCCTGGTGATGATCACGCCAGCTGGAGACAAAGATGTGCTCATCCTGTTCCCCAAATCCTAAAAGAAAATGATGTCTGATTACATACGTTTTCCCAATCTTTTATGTCCTGTTGCTTTAAAAAAATCATGCTCTTAATTACTTACATGTAATTATTTTTACAATCATAATACTCTCTGTACAATTTACACAGGTAGGGCAGCATAATTATCATATCATAAGAATTGTTGTAACAGACTGTCCTGAGATGTCACTGATTCTTCTCTTTTCTCATTTAGTGTTCAATACAAAAAGGAAATAATGCTTATAAAATTTGTGGACAGGCCATTGGAGAGCTACCATTCTATGACATAGAAAAGTTAGTGCCACCTCGTTCTCTAGATTAGTGGCCCCAAAGTTTTTAATAACACCCTGTCATTACAACAGTTTTGGATACATCCCAAATATGAATACTTATTTATAAATCATGTATTTCTATCTCTTTACTAATGCAGTATATACATTGTAAACCATCACAAAATACTGATAATTTAAAGATCACTAAAACTTATATTAATTAATATATACATTTAAAGTTAAAACTGTCTTTTCGATGACTAAAAAAATGCTTGCTGACTTGTTGATGTTGTAATTCACACCATCATTGCTTTTATCTTGTGGTACAGCCAAAGAAAAGGTCTAACTTGATTAATAAAAATATCAGTCCTGCCAAGTTTTGATGTTTAATTATGTTTGGATTATTAACCTTATACCATTTTTTTTTTCTGTAGAGACAGAGTCTCACTTTGTTGTCCTTGGTAGAGTGCTATGGAGTCACAGCTCACTGCAACCTCCAGCTCTTGGGCTTAGGCAATTCTCTTGAGAATTCTCTTGAGTCCCTCCTGAGTTGCTGGGACTACAGGTGCCTGGCTATTTTTTGTTGCAGTTCGGCTGGGGCCAGGTTTGAACCCACCACCCTTGGTATATGGGGCCGGTGCCCTACCTCTCAAGCCATAGGTGCCTGGGTGGCCTTCTTTATATTTGTACGTATTTTTTTTTCTCATGCAAAATGTTCTCAAATACTTGTAAAGCAGTAAAACGAATAATTTAACATCATGATATTAATTTGCGCTGCATTTCTTCTTAAGCAAACATAAAAACCAGTCTTTCCTCCAGTAAGTTGTGTAACCTATATATAGGGTTTGCATCCCAATAAAATGTTTGCACAGTGAGCCCTTTCAGGGACTGGCCTCTTGAGACTTCCTTGCACACCTTCACCCCGCATCTTTAGACGGCAGACGTAGCTGGGATGTGAGCACAGAATGATACTCTTTCAGAATCTTTCTTTGAAATGGCTTTTCTAACGAGACTTTACCACACTTGCATTGCTATATTTTAGCCACTTGTGATGTCTCTTAATTACCTTCTGTTAAAGGTAAAGTGACTATTTATGTATTTTTTAATCTTTGATTTCAATTATTAACTTCACTCGAGGTATGCTTGATCAGAAACTAATACGAGATCGCTTACTCCAAAGCAATGCCCTCTTAAGTGACTCTTCCCCCCACATTCTCCTTTGTTTTTCTCTACAAAATTCATGCCATCTGTTTATTTTAAATTGTATATTCTTCCACTCTGCCTGTCTCTTCTAGAAGGATCAGCTCCATGAAACTAGGGACTTCTGCCATTGCTTTAAATTCTGTACCTGTGTCCTGGCACATAGTATAACTATATATGTATGAATATATATGTATGTATGTATGAATAGATGAAGGGATTGATGGCTAATTCATATCAACCAAGGAGAAGTATTAGTCCCAGAAAATTGACTGCCCTTAATCTAACAACTATCAGAAATATTTATCACATTTTTATTCTGTATCTTAACAGATTTCAAGTCCAGAAAGCAAACTATGTTACTCATGTAAGAAAAAAAAATGATTTCTAAGGGAGAAAATTCTTATTTCAATAATTGTCTTCCAGTGATTGAGTTGTACAATTTTAATATCTATACATAAATGAAATAATTAACTCGGTATTTTATTTTCCTTAAAGTCAAAAGGCATAATCCATTCCTGTTCTGTCACATCTCTCTCTGGCAAAGATGCTTTGTATTCTCATTTAGAGACGCTGAAGACTTATTTTAAAACAGTCTGCTTGTTCCTTTCTAGTTAAATGTGCGTGATGCAGAAATAGAACATTGTGTGATGAAACAGATGCTGTCGTGGTGGTGAGTTTATGTGAAGGTGCTGATGACAGATCCCACCCTAGAGCATTAGCCTGTAAAAAAAAGTCTATGGTATTATTATTTACAATTACTCAAAGTGAGCTGGGCTGCGGGCGACCCCTAACGTACAATCTACTCATGTTCTGGAAGTAAGCTTGCCATACAGGTATCATAAATATCCCTGGTTAATTTAAAGAGAAATAAAGACAAATTTATTTTAAGAAAAGTTGCATGAATCACCTCCGTTAGGTTTTCTCCTAGGGAAGTGCTTTATCCTTTCTGACAATAAAAGAGAAACTAAAGACAAATAAAATCTTCTAGAAATAGAATTAATCGAAGATCGTTAAGTAACTCTGAAGTTTAAATCCAGCACAAATATTTCAAGAGAGGAAGTAGCCGTTGTGATAGTGATAAGCAAATTTACCAAGATTATTGCCTCTGTTTCTGGAACAAGTAACAAAGAGGAACAGTTGAAATCCTAATTAAAGAAATGGGAAGCAACCCTAGTGTACTGTAGAATGATGGGCTGGTTTATATCACTAAAAATAAAAGCACGATTCCCTTAAAATATTTTTATTTGGATAGTTTCAATAAAACTTTATCAGAAGAAGATTCTGCAGAAGATCAGAAGAAGATCTATGCAGGCTAAATAATCAAAGTTAAAATCCGTCCATATGTCATTATAAAGTGGTGTCACCACACCGCACAGTATGCTGTTAATAATAACATATTATATACATGGAAATTGCTGAGAGACTGGACCTCAAATGTTGTCACCAAAAAATGAATGAGGAGGCTGTGAGGCGATGGTGTATTAATTAGCCTGATTTAATCATTTCGCAATGTCTACATGGATCAAAACATGCTGGTATACACCGTGAACAAAGACAATTAGACAATGTTCATTCTTCACTTACACCTGGGTTAACAAAAGAAAGTCATCTTGGTCATTGTTCCGTCTGTGGGAATTGAAGTTCAGCAGTTTTTCTGTCCTTTTCAAAAACAGAGGTAACTGAAATCAGTAAACCTATTTGCCTTTTTCACTCTGCCAAGTTGGAGAATGAAACACAGACTCTAAACTCGGCATCAGAGATGGGAACTTGTTATGGGTAAAGGGAGGAAGAGGTGATCCAGGAAGAACCCTGAGGAAAGTATGGGACAGAGTCCGGAAGAGATGCGTTTGCAGGTGGATTAGGGCTGCGGGCTGCAGGTGCTAAACCACCGGGACCCTCTGGGCTCATGGCACAGGCTCCAGAGTCAGCCCTCCGAGAACGCAAGGCCTTGCATTTACTCACTGCCCACTCTAGTCTCCCTGGTTTCAAGGTCGCCCAAGGGAGAAACACCAACTCTCCAAGGTGCAATTTGTCCTTTCTTGCCTTCAAGCAGATTCTCAAGGAATAGGGTTCATTTACGATGAAGGGCTGAGGGTGTGTTAGAAACTGTCAACAGAAAGTGCTGGTGGGTTCAGTTGGTGCAGAAAGGTCTGGCGTGGGGCGTGGGGCGTGGGGCAGAACCTCCCCAGGGTTTTGTCCTGTTGTGGAGTCCATCAAAGTGACTGCAGAGAGTGTGTGTCTGGGGGTGGGAGTGGGGATATAGTCTCTGTGTTTGCAGTATAATTTAATTTCACCTTAATGCAAACATTTCTGGAAAATTTAAAAATCACTGGTAGTAAAGTTTTTTGAAATGCGTGAGCTCAACACAAATTGATGTATCCACACTCTTTCCTACTATGAGCAAGATTTTTCTTGTTATAGGAGACAATACTTGTATAGGAAGAACTCTTAAAAATAAAGTTACTGGACACATGATTACAGAATATAAAGAATTTCATCGTAATCATTTTGGGGGCAGTTCCTCCTAAAGTCTTCTCTGTAAAAACTAAACTGAAGAATTTCCTCTACATGAGGATGAATAGGATTAAAGCTCATATGAAGGTCATTGCCTTACAGTCTAACATCAGAAACTAGATTTTTATCTACTAATACAAAATTCAGACTATCTTGTTCAGATCATTAAGTTCTTGTATTTATTCTGAGGCAGTGTTTCCCTCCCTCCCTCCCTTCCTTCCTTCCTCTCTCCTTCCTCCTCCCTCCTGTCTTCTTCTCTTCCTTTCTCTCTCTCTCTCCTGTTATTTCTCATCTTCTTCCTAATATTCTCCCTCCTTCTTTTGATTATGTCACAGGTCAAAGAGAAACCAAATACATTAGGAACTATATTTCTTTGCTACATTTCTTTAGACCAAGAAAGAATCAGTATAGTTCGAGCTCTGTCCAGTTCTGCTTCGCGCCGTCTTTAGAACGCCTGTGGTCTGAGCTCCTGTAAACACTGCCACCGCCACCGGGGGGAAGGGAAAGGTCGGGGAAAGCTGGAGGCCGCCCCTTTGTTCAAAGTCCACTCCTGCTAGTCTGGGTACAGCCTCCCCCTTGGGGCATCAAGCTCTTCCTTAAAATTCCCTGCTTCACTCTCATTCGTTTTTAGTGAAAGGATATTTTCTGAAACGGTGAGATAATATTGAATGTCAGAGGCAAAGCTGCACTGGTAATGTCACTGGGGCCTCTTCAATAATAGACAGGAATTCACTAAGAGCATTAGTGCATTCCTCATATCTTTTTCTTTCTTTTAAAGTCAGTGATATAAAGAAAAGGTAACCATATTTTTATCTATGTTCCTCAGAATCGATGGGGTGATCATATTTTCTGAACAGTACCAAAGCTTCCAACCAAATCGTTGATGCCTATATAATTCTTGAGAAATTACCAGTGGTCACTAAAAGCCACATTCACAGCATGGGTAGCGGTCATACATGCGGATGGGCATATGTGTCCAGAAGGCCCTGTCCTGTCTTTGCCAGCTGCTCTGTTCTTTTCACAGTAAGTCTTGTGCCCAAATCTTATATGCATGGAATTGGAAAAACCTGAATGTGGTGCCAGCCAAGTCCTTGGGACTAGACACTAAATCTCAGGGAGCTACACATGATACCAGAATTTAGAAAATAATGTTAAAAAGCAGCAAAGAGCTGAGTCTGAGCTACAGTCCTGAGGATGACAGTTACGGAATTAAAGTACAAATTCCTCCAGCAGGTCTAAAGACAGGTAAAATTAAGAAATAATTAGAACAGGCTACGATTAAATTAAAGTGATACCTGGACCATAGCCAAGGCAGGGCTTAGAGCTTCTGTCACTTACTTTTTCTCCATGAGTGGATATGCTGACTTATCACTTCAGTTTAAAGAGACAAGTTTAAGAGGTGGAAAATGTGGGAGATTCCAAGTAATTCATAAGAGTGTGGGGATTTTTAGGAGTCTGATGTCACTGGGTTGTAGTAAAGGTCTAACTCACGGTGACGGAGTTTCTAGCTTAGGGAGACGGTGCTTCCCTTTACTTTGCTGGAAGTCTGCATGGGCCTTCCAGAGAGCACGGCTCTTAAAGGCGCTGGCTGGAATTGGCACTGAGTGGGGTTCAGGGTCTGGAGCCCACTGCTCTTCCCTAGAGCACGGGATTCAGTCACACCTTTCTCTGCAGTGTGGTGTCCCATTCCCCTCCTGGAGGAGCACAGTTTTGTGGGAAAGTCTACTGGGAGACTTTTCCACATAATGATTTTTAAGCTCCAGGAGTGAACGCATAAGAGTAATAGAGTCTGCATCAATAAAGACTCTCGGATTAAAATGTAAAGCTTTGATCTGAGGGTGTTTCAGTTCCCACTGTATTTGGTTGAAAATATGACATACTAAAACTTATTCATAAAGACTAGACTTATCCAGGAATAGAGGCAAGTAGAAACAGTTTAACAAATCCATCAACAACTCAAAAAATAATGAAGAACAAGAATTTTAATGACCTTAAGGGTGAAGTTCTATTCCAATGAGAAAGGAAAACCAACCCGGACTCATGAGAGAGGCCCCACATGTGAAGCTTTCACTCTAAACACACAGAAATAAGCTGTGGGCATTCCGCAAACCCAATACACATCACTGTGTGATTTTTACTAAAGTATTCTTTAATGTACTGAAAATTTAAATCAGTAGACTTTCAATAAAGCTGAACACACCCCAAAATGAAGGTGGACTTTATCAAATTCCGTGAAGGCCTGAGATAAAAAGACTGGGGTTCTCTGATGGAAAAGGTGTTCTGTCTGCAGCCTGCCCTCTGCTCCAGACTGCAGCCTCAGCTCTTCCTGGGGCCTGATCTTACTGGTCTGGCTTACAGATTTCCGGCCTGCCAAAATCATGTACACTAACTTCTTAAAATGCATCTCTTGGCCAGCACGGTGGCTCATACCTGTAACTCCAGCGCTCTGGGAGGCCCTTGAGCTCTATGTTTTCTAAACATAGAAAAATCAGCAAAGTGTTGTGGTGGGTGGCTGTAGCCCCAGCTACTTGGGAGGCTGAGGCAGGAGGATCACTTAGCCCAGGAGTTTAAGTCTGCTGTGAGCTGAGCTGAGGCCACATCACTCTGGGGCAACAGAGTGAGACCGTGTCTCCAAAAAAATGCATAATGCATCTCTCACTCTTTCCGAATTTCTCTCTCACATACGCATCCCATTAGTTCTGTTTCCCTGGAGAATCCTGACGAAAATGATCACTGTTATATATCCTGACAGTGAAATAATGTTCCCTAAAACCCCAGAGAGACACTGAGGGGTAGGGAAGACACCAACAAACCCCAATTTAAATTCTGCTCGTACGTTACTGATTATGTATCTTTGAGTAGTTTAATTGGTCTTCAGAATATTGATTATCTCATTCATAAAATGAGACGGGAGGTGAGGACGGAAGAACCAGTGCTAGGAGTCACGTTATAAAATTAAGGGCAGTGGGGGGGGGGGACGCAGGAGAATTCCTGGAGCAGTGATTTCACACAGTAAGTGTCAGATGCTCCCTTCCCTTCACCGTGGGAAAACTCATAAAGATGTCTTCTCTTTTGTTAAAGTCATTGGTTTTATCTCATAAGATCCAACAACTTAGAATTGTAAAGTCATTCTTAAATTATTGATAATAGTCAGTGATTTTAGTAGCAAATAATAGGTATTGATTTAAGAAATAAAAGAATATATTCTTTTGATGGCAGCAGATGAAAAAATACCCATGAGTTGATAGTAAAAGTGATGGTAAAAATCGTGAAAGCGATCTCCTTACAGAAGAATGAGAATTAATAAATTATAGAGCTTTAAAACTGCCATTTTATAAACACTTCACATTATAACTCATTTAAGCATATTTAATCAATGGGTTCTTAAAACGTGACAGAGAATGCTTTGGAAAACAAGAAATGAGAAGTGTGTCCATGGATCATTCCACGTATGAATTGTTAATTGTAAATTTAAAAAATACACATTGGAAGCATGATCAAAGCCAGGATTACTCACATGGTGGTCTCCTGATGAAGTGCAAGATGAATACTCAAGAATGTCTCTTAAGTATTAATTCCCCAAGTGTTTAATGAGTGTCTATTCCAGCTTCAGGGCCTAACGTTCTTCCACAGTGAATAAGAAGATTAGAAAGCAAGGCCAAGGTCATCGTGAGGAGACATTCAGCTCTATTGAAGGAACTCCTGAGCAGGAAAAAAAAAATTGCCAGGAAATTAGAGTACAATTGAATATTTTTTTTTATTTATTTTTTTATTTTTTATTAGATCATAATTGTGTACATTAATTCTATCATAGGATACAGTGTGTTGCTTCCATATGCAGTTTGGAAAACTCTCATCCAACTGGCTAACATAGCCATCATGTCCTTCTCATAATTGTTGTGTTAAGACATTTATATTC
>NW_003852525.1:729687-743062 GCF_000181295.1 Otolemur garnettii | reverse complement strand
TGGCATAATTTGGGGTGTCGAGTTTTTTGAAGGTTCATTAGACATCTTTGATCCTTTTGTTGCTGTGGAGATTGGAATTTAGTCAAAATTTTCTGGATGGGTTTATTTATGTGGTGGAGGATTGCGTTGGTCCTTATGGAGGATAGGTTTGAGGATATTCTGTAGGGCTGGTTTAGTAATGGCAAATTTCTTCAACATGTGAATATCATTAAAGTATTTAATTTCTCCATCATAAATGAAGCTCAGTTTAGCTGGGTAGAGGATTCTGGGTTGAAAGTTGTTTTGTTTTAGGAGGTTGAAGGTCAGTGACCACCCTCTTCTAGCCTGAAAGGTCTCAGCCAAGAGATCTGCAGTCATTCTAATATTCTTCCTCTTGTAGGTTAATGTTTTCTTGAGTCTAGCTGCTTTCAGGATTTTCTCTTTCATGTTAACTTTAGTGAAGTTGATTATGATATGCCTGGGGGATGTCTTGTTCGGGTTGAGTCGTGCTGGGGTTCTGAAGCTGTCTGCTATCTGAATTTCAGGGTCCCTTGGCCTGTCTGGAAAGTTCTCTTTCATAATTTCATTAAGGAGTGCCTCTGTGTTTTGTGAAGCAACTTCGTCACTGTCAGGGATTCCTATAAGGCGAATATTAGTTTTCTTCAAATTATCCAAGATCTCTCTGAGTGAGAGATCTCTTTTTGTTCTCCATTTGTCAAAATCTTTGGAAGTCTGGATGCATTCAAAGTCTTTGTCTTCAGTGTCAGAGATCCTGTCTTCTGCCTCGTCCATCCTCTGATGGAGGGATTCAACTGTGCTCTTCAAATCTGCAACCTTTTGTTTCAGTATATCATAATCCTTGATCATTTTATCTTTGAAATCATTGAATTCCTGGGACAGCTTTTGAATGATTTGAAATTCTAGCTCCCTCTTTTCCTCCACCCTGTTGATCTTATTCCCTATCCAGATTCTGAACTCAATTTCTGACATTTCAGATATCTGTTTATGTAGTGGGTCTTCCATTGTGTCTACCCCATCCTTCTTTGGAGACGTTACTCTACTCTGGTTATTCTGGTTGCCAGAGTTTTTCCCCTGATTCCGTCCCATGTTGAATTTGCACCTTTCGGAAACCATCCCTAAAACTGTTCTGCCAGTGGCTTCTTCTAGTTTTCTCCTGGGCACAACCCGGCAAGACCCCGGGAGGCGGGGCCAGCAGGCGGGGTCAGTGTCACCGTCAAGGCCCTGGGAGGCAGGCGCAACCTGCCCCAGCGGAGGTCAGTTGTCCTTACTGGCTACCAAAGCCCCGGAGGCAGATGCACGGCTGGCAGGATAGCGCGACCCTTCCAGGCAGGAGCTGCTGGTGACCACGAGCTGGCAAGTCCCCAGGAGGCGGGTGCTTGGCTGTGCGACCTGCCCCAGGAGAAGTCAGTTGTCCTTGCAGGCCACCAAAGCCCCACAGGCGGGATGGCACAACCCTCTCCGGCAGGAGTTGGCCATGATGGCGCACTGGGAGGTCCTGGGAGGCAGGTGCAGGTCTGCGCAACCTGCCGCAGAAGAAGTCAGCTGCCCTCACAGGCCACCAAGCCCCAGAGTGGGGTGAGCCACTGGCAGGATGGCACAACCCTCCCCAGCAGGAGCTGCTGGTGACTGCCAGCCGACAAGACCCTGGGAGGCAGGCGCAAGACTGCACAACCCCCCAGCAGAAGTCAGTTCCCCTTGCTGGCCACCAAAGCCCTGGAGGCTGGCACAGGACTGGCAGGATGGCGTGACACTCTCAGGCAGGAGCTGGTGGTGATCCAGGGCCAGGGGGCCCCAGGAGGCAGATGCACAGCTGCTCGACCTGCCCTAGCAGAAGTCAATTGCCCTCACCTCCCGCCAAAGCCCTAGAGGCAGGCAAGCAGCTGTCGGGACTGCATGACCCTCCCCAGCAGCTGCAGGCCAGCAGGGCTCTGGGAGGTGGGCTCGGCTCAGTGACCCGACCCAGCAGAAGTTAATCACCGTCAAGGGCCACCAAAGACCCGGAGGCGGACGCCTGGTGGGGTGTGTAGCCCTCCCTGTCCGGTGTCAATCCCGGTCACCGGCACCAAGGTCTCGGGAAGTGCAGATAGCAGCCGGGCAGACAGCTGAGCACAGAATGCGCTGACTGAGGGAATCCATCTCCACCCAGAAAGCGTGAATCAAGCAGTTCTCCCAGTGAAGGACTGGGACAGGGGGCTTGGTCTTGAAAGGGTGGATGAATGCTGTTCTTGGGTCTCCTCTCCCTGACTCTGTCGGCAAGGGGAGGGAGAGTGGACTGGAAACTCGAAATGGCAGTGCAAAGGCCAGTTTCACTTTTCTGCCTGGGGGAGGGTGTTCCAAGTCTCAACTGGGTTCCTCCAGGGTAGTAAACTTCCCTGTTGGCGGCTCTCACTCGTGGAGTGAGAGAATAGGTCCTCAGTTTATCGGTGGCCTGTAGGAGACTCAGAGGAGCGGTTGAAGAGGAAACAAAGGAAAAGCACATCTTTCTTGGGGGAGGGGATGGGCGCTATTCCTTTGGAGAGATTTATGTACCTGTGGAGCATCCTCTAGAAGTCTCCGTCTGTCTCAGAAGAGGTGTCCTGCCGGTATCACTCTTCTCTCTCAGCTGGGCTCCCAGTTTTCGACTTTGTTGGGGGTTTCTCTGGACTTTATCCTATCCTCTGAACAGGAGCTTCTGTCAGAGACTGGTGCCTGTCGGCCATCTTGACCCTCCCCCCACAACTGAATATTTAAAGAGCATTGAAAGGAGAACCTTCAGGTAAACATTAGAATAGAAAATTAGTATATATATGTGCGTGCGTGTGTATCTGTGTGTGCATATGTGTACATATCTATCTATCTATATGAAGAGCTGAGTTAACCAGGAGGAATTGGAAGCATCATTTCATACAACCTCAATATAACAAAAATGAACACACGTCCCTAATCCACCTTGCCAGCTTATACAGCTTTAGAGAGTGAAAGGCTCTCAGTAAGAACATTAATTGCCATTAAATGTTTCCAGTTCCTGTTGTAGAGAATGTGAACAGCAATATTTATAGTCTCTTGATAAAATGTACTTTAACTTTTGGGGACACTGCGGATTTGGCTATCCTTTTATAACACACCGTGTTAGAAAGCTGACGTTTACTATCTATCTGTGAGAGCCAGCTAGAGCGAGCTCCTCTTTCTGCGGCAGCATGCGTGCATTTTCTGGCTTTCCTCATACCTGCTAGCTGTGTTTCAGGTGATGAGACCACAGTGTTCTCACCAGAGGGGCCAGCCTCCTCCAAAATGGCAGCAATTCAGATGGTTCACAATAAAACACAACTTTAAGACCATGATCAATGGCTTTTATTTGTCTTTTTCCTTTAAATCCTCCTCTCCTCTTTAATGTTTAAACATGTAGTTGAAAGGATGACAGAAAGTCCTATTTGGGGTATATGTGTGTACACCTAGGAGTATAAATCTAAGGAAAGAAACAAAAGTTCAACTAAATACATCTCAGTCTTTTTTATCCAGTTTATTTTTAATGATATATATAAAGAATTTAGAAGGTGTAAAAGCAATAAATACTAAATAATGATACCGGTTAAATAACATATTTTGAATACTTTATGACTCTGCTTAAACACCATATTGAGGATGCACTGTGGGTAGAAAAATGTCTTCATGTTTTTCTAAATTATTTGTATCTTATAGATATTATATATTTTGCATGCCAAATGAAGGTAAACCTTCTGATTAAGAGTGAGGAAAAGAACTGTCTTAATCAAAATACAAAATAATGTATTTTGAATTGCCTTTATAGTAGTAAGGGACTAAGTGAGATCAATGATCAGTTTATAAGAACTAAACAGTCATGACTGCTCATTTATCTTCAAGGAAATAAATACCATGGCATATTGGACTGGGGAGATGTTATTCACTTAGAGCTTAAAAATAAAACAGTGTGGATACATTTTATTATTTTAAACAAGTTTCACTAGAATGAATTAAAGACTTAAAAGGCTAACCATATTTCAAAAAATCCCTTATTGTACTTTTGAGATAAAGAATAGAAAGCAAACAAAAAAGATATTTGTAAGGGCACACTGAAAGTGTCCTAATACTCATTTGTAAGTTGACTTACAGATATCACATTGAATTGCTAACTATAAAAAGAAACTGCAAAACAAATGATATAATTCTGCCTACCAAAAGTTTGATTTAATTGAATACATTTATTTAAGCACTAAATTTTGAAAGATATCGTAAAGAGATTTGTTCCATGATGCTTCCATTCGATCAGGGGGCCACACTTGGGGATCCAGAGGGCCACATGTGGTCTTGCCAAAGAAGATAGATCTGAGCTCTCAGTGAATCCAGAGGAGCACACACACGCATAAACACACGTGCGCACACACGCATAAACACACAAACACACACATGCACACACATACACACACACGCCCATAGCAGCAACAACATATGATCCTTTCAAAATATCAAGAAGACCTTTATAAAATTCAACACCCATTTTTTGAAAAAGAAATTAAAAACTGAGCAAAGTAGAGGTAGAAGGAGTCTTCCTTGACCTGGTAATGGGTACATTCCAACAAAAAGCTAATCTCATAAGGGAAAGCTAATTTCCTTAATGGTGAAATGTTTCTCAGTAACATAAATAATTCAGGAGTACCCACTATGAGCACCTCTGTTGACCTATGTATTAGAAACATCAGCAAATTCCATATGACATGAAAAAAAAAGGCATTCATTTTAGTGTGGAAAAGGTAAAACTGCAAATGACACAATCAAAACAGATAATCCCGTGGAACCTACAAAAAATTTCTAGTATTAATCAGTTTATCAAGGTTGAGGAATGTCAGATCAAAATACAAAAATTATTTTTCTGAATACTGTGAGCACATAATTAGTTGAAGTTTAGAAAACTACCACTTACAGTAGCATCAAAATAGGAAAAAAAAATCAAGCAAAATCTGACAACATATTTTCAAAATCAATGCACAGAAAATTTCAAAATACTCTGACAGATGTTAAAGGTCTAGATCAATGAACAACTATATTGTGTTTGTAAATCTGAAAATCCCACACTATTAAGACGTCATTTCTCCCCAGTTGAGTCTATGCAGTCAACATAACTTCACTCAAAACATCAGCAGCAGTGACTGCAGATTTTATAATCAGATTCTAATATTTTATGGACATGTAAAGTACATAGAATAGCAAAAATAGCCTTAAAGGGAAATTTGAATTTGGAAGACTTTAGTAAGTGACTTCCAGATTTATTACAAAGCTACATGAATTAAAACAGTATGACATCAAGGCAATGACATCAAGGCAGACAGATAAGTCAACTGAACAGAAGAAAGAGCTTAGAAATGGATCCTAACATATGTGTTCAATACGTATCTATTTTCAACAAAGGCAATTTAGTGAGGAAAGGTAGTATTTTAACAAAGGATGCTGGGGAAAATGGATATCTATAATACCAAAAAAATTAGATTTTTATAAGCCATACATAAAGATTAACTCAATGTGAAACATTGGCCTACATGTAAAATATAACAGTATAAATCTTCCTGACTAAACAGGGAAAAATTATGTGATGCAAATTTATCAAATAATGGTAGAAAACTGCACCAAGAGCACATTTTTGGAAGAAAAAATAAATTGTACTCTCTCAAAAATTAAGAATTTCTGCTCTTTGGAAATACAGTTAAGAGAATAAAGCAAAAGAACAGACTGTGGCCGGGCGCGTTGGCTCACGCTGTTATCCCAGCACTCCAGGAGGCCGAGGCAGGCAAACCAGCTGAGCTCAGGAGTTACAGACCAGCCTGAGAAAAAGTGAGACTCTGTCTCTAAAAAAATAGCTGAGTGTTGTGGTGGACGCTGTAGTCTCCACAGGGAGGCTGAGGCAGGAGGATCAGGCTGGACTCAGGAGTTTGAGGTTGTTAGCTGTGATGCCAGGGCTCTAGTCTGGGCAACAGAGTGAGACTCTCTCAACACACACACACACACACACACACACACACACACTGGATGCTACCAAGAAGAGCACTGGCTTGATGAGCACACACAGAGATTTGTGTGGCACAGAGATCCACAAATGGGAGTCTGTTCCTCTTTCTTAGCTTTCTTAACTTTAGTGCAAACATTTGTTTCTGAGCTTCACTTTATTCAACTCCAAAATAGATTTGTTATCTCTACCTCAAAAGGTGACAATAAAAATCTGACATTCACATAGTATAGTCAGTACATTGTCTGAAGTTTAGTCCATATTAAAGGAAATTCTCTTTTCCTCATTCCCCAGCTCACCCTTCAATTTCATCCCAGCTTGCTTAAAGAAGATGTAAGAAATTAGGATTTGCATTAAAATATGTGAATTTGTTCATATGTGCTTCTAGTCTTGGAAAACAAATGTTGAGAATAGATAAGGTTAATATGGTGGAAAGAAATTGGATTTACTGGAACCGTCTTAGTTGCACTAGCTGTGTAGCGTTGGGGAAATCTTATTTTCTCTGCTGTGAAGTAGATATAGTAACTAAATTGCAGGCTTAACAGAAATATTGCATATGAAATTCCTTGATCGATGTTGCTTCATATATATTTGGCACTAAATAAACGTAAGCTACTTTTGTTATTTGCATAAAAGAAATGCTCCTGAAAGACTTATTTCATTGCTGTATTATTTGTAATGTACACAAAGTCTAGAGTGCAAGTTAGTTTTCAAAGACCAGCACATGTGAAGAATTTTCAATGGAGAAACCAAGTCCTATAGTTGTGTGGGAACCAAGGCTATAATCTGTAATTTTGAATAGATGAGGCTTTCTCTCACACATAGGCAGGACAGAATAGACTATCTGTCAGCTCTTTGGGCACTAAATCTGAGGAGTTAAAATAAATAATTTTTCAAGCACAGTGGCTCCCACAGTTTAACTAGAGCAGAAGCTGTAAAGCTACCTGTAATTTAAGGAGATTTATATGATCGAGGATATTTAACAAAACTGGAGTCCCAGAGTGAAGAAATTTGTTCTGATCCTGAAGGCTGCAATTCTGAATAGTTGAGTCGTGTTATCAAAGCAGGTCCTAGGGAAGATGGCTTCTAAGCTTTCATTTAAGATTAAGTTGGGAAGAAATCTGAAATTTGGGAGAGTAATACCATTGTATCAGTTATTGATACGCCTTGTGACACCGTAAATAATAAATTTTATTTTTATCTTTTGTAATAAATACATGGAAGTACTGGATTCATTATTTAGTCGTACTTTTTAATAACTGAACAGAAACTATAATGTCTGAAATATTTTGGGCTTATTCATTTATAATATACATTACTTCTCACAACAGGAAAATGAGTCTCATAACGTAAAATCACAATAATCCAAGGGAACTAAATTTAAATTTCTTTAAGGCTGTCGGTACCTAGCTGTGTTAGTTCATTCAGGCCACTGTACTAAAATGCCAGGGAGTGGGGAGTTTATCAAAAAACAGACATTTATTCCTCACAGCTCTGGACCTTGGGAAGTCCAAGGTCGAGGTGCCGTCACACCATCACACTCGTTGAGTGAGGTGTCATGTCCTCCTGGGTGGGAATCCTCTCACTGTGTCCTCGTGGGGAAAGGACCCCCCAGTCTCTCTGAGTTTCTTTTACAAGGTCATTCACTGGCATCCGGAGTTAGTTCTAATTACCTACAAATATGATTATTAAATTGAAATAGCAAGTTCTTTTTAGTAGATGATAGAAACAAGGTCCCTTAATGCTTATCCTACAACTATCCAGTGAGTGGTGCCCTTATCTTTCTGCCTGTTTCAATAAAGAAATGAGCCAAGGAGTAGTTAATGAACTTGCTCAAGCCCACCCAGAAATAAGCAGAGGTATTTGCACAAAGATTGCAGGCTCTAGGTCTGGGGAACCTCTGCTTTTAAGAAATAGAAAAGTCTCTACTATAAGAAAAAAACTCACCACATTTCTGTCTATTCTGGTCTCCTATGCATCCACAGCATCTCACTAAAACCTAGAACACGGTACATTTTTGCAGATGTTTGTTGAATGACCAAACAAAGGAACAGTCATCTCACTACAGCTCAGAGAATTTAGTCAGGCTAGGTTATAGAAGAATTAATGTTTGTTAATGTGCTGCTTTTCTTATGAAAAATGCATGCCTTTCAACCCAAGCTTCTGTATAACATAATTTGCTATCTGAATAATTTATTGTGCTGGATCTGCAAGTCTGATTTTTATCACATAAAAATACAAACAAATATGGCAACAATAATAACTGGAAGAAAATAATAAAGGCAGAAAAGCTTTGAGGGATTTCTCGGGGTTGTGCCATTGGTGAATGGTGCCTCTCGCTCTCTGTTTCCAAATCCTTCTTTCAATTCTGGGTACCCAGCATTGCTATGCGCACCATTCCAGAAATGAGAAAACAGAGGGCAAAGGGGAAATTCCTCGGAGTTCACTACCGCAGCGCCCTGCCAGGCTCAGCCTTCTCTGTGCGCACTGCAGGGCCGAGCACTTGTGCGATGGAGGGCGGTCAGCGTGGCAGGTGGGCACTGCCCCAGTCACAGGGAAGCCCACCCGTCAGCAGGTTGCCTGCCTCTTCCTGAAGTTGTTCCAGGACTGTGCGGGTGCAGGCTCCATTGCAGTAGCCATTTCGTGAGCTGTATGGTCCTCGGAAGCAGGAATCACATAGGCGGGGACTTGTCAATGCGCGTCCAGCCTCCGTGCCCTCAGCCTGAAGTCTTCTCCCTGGTTCATAAACAGGGCTCTTTGCCCTCCTGCTTCCCCAGTACGTTGTGCTCACTTGGGTAGACTCTGCTGTCTGCACCAGTTTTGCAAAGCAGCGTCCCTGTGCAGTGGTCATCAAGATAACTGAGCCTCGTGAGACAGAACCCCACACACAGCATGTTATAGGAAGTGGGTTTATCACTAACAGACCATGAAGGAGAGCAGGAGCCTTGGATTTATCTCAAGCCAGTCCCCCAGGGTGAGGAAGACCACGTGCACTGCAGCCGAGGGCCCAGGAAGCAGCCTGCGCTTGGCTTTGCAGCACAGGGCAGCAGGGCGTGCGGGCCTCAGGCGCCGAGGGCTTCCTCTTTCTATGGGAACTGGGACACAGCCTGGGCTGTCTGGTCAGTCCCTCCCAATCTCAGGATGTGGCATTCCAGCATATTCCATAGTCCTTCATGAAAACCACAAGCAAGAAAGGGAGAACCAGCTCCATCCAAGTGGACCTGAAGACTTGTCCTACGCTAAGGGTGGTGGGAAGGGGGTTAGAATATGAACCTGGCTATGGCACTAGGGGCATTTATTCATTTTGCCTGATGCGAAGGGGGTCCCAGGATTTATACAAATCTATTCTGTGTATTGCTTAGAGGAACTTAGAGGAATTTTCTAATTACATAGAGAACTGATAGAAAGAGAGAGAAGGAAGTGGGGGGAGAGATAGAAAGAGAGAGGGAGGCTCAGCACCCGTAGCACAGTGGTTACGGCACTGGCCACATGCACCAGGATTGGCAGGTTTGAACCCAGCCCGGGCCTGCTAAACAACAATGACAACTGCAATAAGAAATAGCCGGGTGTTGTGGGGGCACCTTTAGTCCCAGCTACTTGGGAGCCCGAGGCAGGACAATCGCTTAAGCCCCAGACTTTGAGGTTGCTGTGATCTGTGACACCACAGCACTCTAGCGAGGGCAATGTAGTATTTTCTTTCCCTTTAAAGATACATTGATGTCTCAGATTAAGGACAGTAGTGCCCAAATAATAACCATTCTATTAATATGTTGAGACTAAGTCTGGTAACTGTGTCATTAAACTCCCTTAGATTTGGTCTAAAATAGGCCTGGCCTATTTTAAAATTCTAGTTACCTATATAAGACAATTTTATTTTCTAATTGCTCTGAAGTCATTGTGGATGGAAAGGTCTATTATTTGAATATTTCATTTTTATGGATTTTGTGTGAAGAATTTATGCAAAGTCCTTGTTACTAAGTTAAAAATCTGCCTGTACTTTTATACGTTTCTGTGGGAGAGCATAAATTATTGTAATGATTCACCATTGTTCTTTACCTCATGGCAAGTGTTCTTGGATCGCCCAGACTGCAGAACTGGAATCCTTTATTTAGAGCCTGATTACCAACAGCTTGATTCCCTCCTAACACCTTCTATTATCTCACTGCAGGGCAAATGTAACAGGAGGCTCATTTTCGGATATTGTTTTGTACATAGATTAACATTTAAAGCTGTTTTCATAATTAATGTACTCAGAATGTACCTGCTCCTTTAGGAATTGTATTTTTCCTCAGTATAAGCTTATCATTTTGTTATTAGGAGAAAGTGGCATGTTGTAATGGCTTTCTTGGGAAACAAATATTTGCATGAGGGCTTGGGAGAACAAATGAATATACCTGACAAATAGCTTAACTTCCAGGCTTTTATGCAAGTATATTTGTAGTATTTTTTCTACTTGTATAAAGAAAAATCAGATTAAAAATATTAGAGAAACCGAGAATTCTATTTTCAATTGAATATCATTTAGTGGATAAGATTCACAATATAAACCATGAGTTTTAAT
This sequence comes from Otolemur garnettii, assembly GCF_000181295.1. Taxonomy (NCBI): domain Eukaryota; kingdom Metazoa; phylum Chordata; class Mammalia; order Primates; family Galagidae; genus Otolemur; species Otolemur garnettii. Next base: position 732,506 of record NW_003852525.1, on the reverse strand, counting down.
AACCTTTTTTTTTTTTTTTTGAGACAGAGTCTCACTTTATTGCTCTGGGTAGAGTGCTGTGGCATCATAGCTCACAGCAACCTCAAACTTTTGCACTTGAACAATCCTCCTGCCTCAGCCTCCTGAGTAGCTGGGACTATAGATGCCCAACACCACGTCCAGCTAGCTTTTCTATTTTTGGTAAAGATGGAGTCTTCCTCTTGCTCAGGCTAGTTTTGAACTTCTGAGCTCAAATAATCCACCTGCCTCAGCATTCCAGAGTGCTGGGATTACAGGTGTAGTCACCACACCCAACCAGTATAACTTCTTTAGCTTCATGGAATTAAACTCTTTTGTGTACATGTTGGATGATGGTTAGTTGTTAATAAATATATTAATAGATGAGAAATTGTATGTATTTAGTATATACGATGTATGAGACACAGACATTTAAAAAGTTGGAAAGGATAATTCTTTCTATAATGAGGGTTCAGGACATAGTAAGATAAACCACAAATAAGAGACACAATACATCATGTATCCCATGTATGTTATTCCTTATATTGCACATGTAAAACTTCATGTATCGCATGTGTGATATTCCTTATATTGCATATGTGATATGCCATGTGTTGCATGTATAATATAACATATATAACACATGATATAAGAGACACAATACAACAAATGATGCGTGTATGCGTGCACATGTAATATCCATTTATAACATGTAATAAATCATGTATTGCATGCGTGATATTCCTTATATTACAATGTAATATGTCATGTATTGCATGTGTAATATGACATATATAACACATGACATAGGACGTCCAGCACAACATATAATGCATGCATGTGTGCACATGTAATATATCATGTATCACAAGTGCAATATTCCAAATATTACATATATAAAATACAATGCATAACGTGTAATATTCCTTATATTCCATATGTAATATGTCAGGTATCACATGTGTAACTTGTATATGTAATATAGCATGTATCACATGTGTAATATTCCATTTATAACGTGATATGTCATGTATTACATGTGTAGTATAACAAACATAACACATGAAACAGGAGACACAGTACATGATATGATACATGTGTGCATGCACATGTAATACCCGTTCATAACATATGCAATACATCATGTTTCACATGTGTGATATTCCATATATTACATATATAATACATCATGTATCACATGTGTGATATTCCTTACATTACATATTTAATACATCATGTATCTCATGTGTGATATTGCTTATATTGCATATGTGATATGCCATGTATTGCATATGTGATATGTCATATATAACACATAATATAGGAAACACAGTATATGATGCATGTATGTGTGCACATGTATTAACCATTTAAACCATATGTAATACATCTATTGCATGCATGATATTCCTTATATTACATTTGTAATATGTATCACATGTGCAATATCCCTTATATTGAATATGTAATATGTCATGTATCGCATGTGTAATATTTCTTAAATTACATGTGTAGTCGATCATGTACCGCATGTGTGATAATCCATATATTGCATGTGTAAGATGTCATATATCACATGTGTAATATTTCTTATATTACATGTGTAATCCATCATGAACCGCATGTGTGATATTCCTGATATTACATGTGTAATACATCATGTATCGCTTGTGTGATAATCAATACATGTGTAATATGTTTCGCATGTGTGACATTCCATACATTACATGTGTAATGCATCACGTATCGGATGTCTAATATTTCTTATATTACATGTGTAATCCATCATGTACTGTATGAGTGATAATCCATATATTGCATGTGTAATATTTCTTATATTACATGTATGACACATGTGATATTTCTTATAGTACATATGTAATATGATAGGTATCTCATCTGTAATATTCCTTTTATTGCATGTGTACTACATCATATACCGCATGTGTGATAATCCATATATTGCATGTGTAATATTTCTTATATTAAATGTGTGAAACGTGTAATATTCCCTATATTACAAATGTAACACATCATGTATCACATGATTAATATTTCGTATATTTCTATGTAATATCTCATGTTCGACATGTGTAATATTCCCCATATTACGTATGTAATATGTCATGTATCACATGTGTGATAATCCATAATATATCATGTATTGCATGTTTGATAATCCATATATTGCATATTACATGTGTAAAACATCATCTGTCGCATGTGTGATATTCCATTTATTACATATGTAATACAACATGACATGTGAAATATTCCATTTACTGCATGTGTAATATTCCATTTATGACATATGTAATACATCATGCAGTGCACATGTAATATTCCATTTATTACATGTGTAATATTGCATTAAATACATATGTAAAACATGATGTGGGACACATGAAATATTCCTCTAATTACACATGTAATACATCATGTATCACATCTGTGATATTCCTTATACTACATGTGTACCACATCATGTATCACATGTGTAATATTCCATTTATTACATATGTAATACATCATGTATCACGTGTAATATTCCATTTATTGCATTTGTAGTATTCCATTTATTAAATGTGTAAAATTCCATTCATTATATGTGTAAAACATTATGTACTGCACATGTAATATTCCATTTATCACATAGGTGATACAGCATGTATCACATATATAAAATTCCATTTATCACGTGTAATATTCAATTTATTGCATGTGTGGCATTTCATTTATTACATGTGTAATATTCCATTTATTACACATGTACTACATCATTAGTCACATGTATAATATTCCATTCATTACATATGTAACAT
>NW_003852525.1:670295-725242 GCF_000181295.1 Otolemur garnettii | reverse complement strand
TTATGTTGTTATATATATAATTATGTTGTTATATATAATTGTTATATCATCTATAAATATAACATGTTGTATTATATATGTTATATAATATATATCTTTTATATTTTATATAAATATATAAAATATATATATTTATATTTTATATATAAAATATATAAGATAAAATATATATTATAATCACCTATATTATAATTATACATGTAATTATTATATATGATAACATATGTTATTTATTATATTAATATGTTGTATTATACCTGCTATGCAATATATATTATATATACAATATATTCATATTATAGTATATATTATAATTATATATAATGTAATATATAATATATTGTATATAAATACAAATATATATGAATCTAATTTATGTATAAATCTAATTTTATTATGTTTGGCAGTTATGTTACTATTACAAATAATTTTACAACAAACATATATGGATCTAAATTAATAAGCATATTGCAGGTACAGTGATGCATACCTATATTCCCATCACTCTGGGAGGCTAAGGCAGGTGGGTGACTTGAGTTCAGAAGTTTAAGGCCTGCCTGAGCAAAAGCAAGACCCAGTCTCTATTAAAAATAGAAAAATTACCTGAGCAGCCATCGTGGTTGGCACCTATACTCTCAGTTTCCCAGCTACTTGGGAGGCTGAGTCATGAGGATCATTTGAGGCCAAGAGTTTGAGGTTGTTGTGAGCTAGGCTAACACCATACCACTCCAGCCCAGGCAACAGAGTGACACTCTGTATCAAAAGAAAAGAATAATATTAACAATTAATTAATAAGCAAAAATTGTGCCTGACAAAATTTTGTGCAGTAAAAGCTTCCCTAATAGATAAGCTTCCCCGAATGAATTTCTTGGGCAAGCCACCAGATGTCACCTGACTCAACATTGAGTGTCTTACCGTCACTGAGCTGTTGTCTTCGCTTGAGCTTGAAGGCTTGACCCCTTCCTTTGATGATTTCTTTCTAGGGAATGTGTCACATAACATGGCTGGGGACGTGACTCAAACCACCCCTTGTGTCTAGCCATTTCTGGTTGGAGGACCAATAGAACTTAGGCTCAAGTTAAGATTCTGATTGATCAAACTGAGGTAGACCAAGAGAAGTTGATTCTGATGTTCTTACTCTTCGGAAATGTTTCTTTGTGATCACTTCAGAGGAATTATAATTTGACAGTCAGGTTCACTTACAACCGTCTTCAAGACCCAGGCATGGTGGCTTACGCCTTGACTCCCAACATTCTGGGAGGCCCAGGCTGGTGACTCCTGCCTGAGCTCAGGAGTATAAAACCAAGATGAGGAAGCAAGACTCGGTCTCTAGCAAAAACAGACAAAAGCAATCAGGTTTGAAGGCTGAGGTAAGAGGATTACTCAAGCTCAAGGTTTTGAGGTTGCTGTGAGCTGTGACACTACAGCACTCTACCAAAGGTGACATAGTGAGACTCTGTCCCCCCCCCAAAAAAAAAGAAAAAAGAAGAAGAAGAAGAAGAAAATTTAATTAATTAAATAAAAATAGAACTGGCATCAAGGAAAGTCTATGTTTTCCAGTTTTGAACAGAGATCCTTAGAACACTGGACATTTGCATAAAATTGTACCTCTTTGCTGCTGGTTGGCTTCTGGTTTTAAGTATAAGAATCTTGCTTTTGTTTATTATTGTTTTTATGGTTTCTTTATTTTCACATTACCTGATTGGCTCCTTTACTGGAAGGATATGATTGCTCTGGTCTGTGACTCCTGTGACCTTGAGCCTTATTCTTTTAGGGGATGGTAACAACTAGCTCCTGACAGTAGCGTCGGGATGCTACTGCCCTGAGGGTACTCAGTAGAGACCCTATCCTTGTCCTGTTGAATAATAACACTTAATTCATTTTTACTTCCTCAAACAAACATTTTCACGAAGGCACATAATCTGTGGCAGTTTTTCTCTTTTTCCCAAAGTTTGGTCGGGGTGCAGTTACAGCAGAATACCGGGAGCAGCACTGAAGATTCAGTGAGTCACTAAACGTTTGTACTCTTTCAGTTTAGAACCCAAAATGCCTATTCTCCTGTTGACATATTGGATATAATCTGTAAAGACTTTAGTTTATGGAAATATTCTTATTTTGTGGAATAGTATTTCTCACGAAACTTGTTAATTTGATCTTCAGTATGTAGGAATATAGAATATATGGGTGTGTGTGTGTGTAGACACCCACTTATATAGGCATGTGGTTCTGTGTTGTATTGTTTCTGGCTACCAGACATACTTTCTGGAGACAATAAATTGGTAGGCATCAATTATTATAATCGTGGTAATGTATCAGTCAAGAAGATGTTTTTGTTCAGATAGTGTAGACATATTCCAAGAATAATCTTCCCTCATTTATCATCATTTTGAGAAAAATATTACAAACCCACATCCCTTATCCCATCTATACTACGTAGCAGCATGTAAAAACATCTTCAATTTATTTCAATGCCTATATATGTCACATATTTTGATATATTGAACTAATATCCTCTTCTTCGTTCATAAACATATGGTTTGGGGAATTTTGTAATAGATTTAGTTGTTATTTTTTTCCTTTTTTATTTTTATTAAATAATAACTATATACATTAATGCGCTTATGGGGTACAATGTGCTGATTTTACATGCAGTTTGAAATGCTTACATCAAACTGGTTAACATAGCCTTCACCTCACTTATTTAATTATTGTGTTAAGACATTTATACTGTACACTTAATAGATTTGATGTGTACCCTTGCAATATGCAGATTTGCTTGCTGTATGGGATGGATTTCATGTAGTCTTTTAACATAAGCCTAGAATCACTGGAACTCTCTCTTATTTTTAAGTCATTGATACTTATATTAAAAGTAGCATATGATGAACATAAAATTGTAACAACAAAATCCACTTTCTTTTTTTTTTTTAAATCTGCTTTCTTGGACTGCATTGTTGATGCAAAGATATCTGGCATTCTCAACAAAATTAATGATTAATGAACATTGGCTACACTAGGTGTACTTACTATATGTTAGGAACATAGCCATTGACACGCCTTCAGAGAGCTTGTGATTTTCCAACCCAGCTCACACAGTAGGCTAGTGCTGTGGTCTTTGGACTTAGTTACGGTGAGCTCATTGGTTATGCCAAGTCCTAAGAATGCCAGATGGATTAAAAAGGTAGTAATATTTTTTAAGTACCTGAGAGCTATTTTAGAGACTAGTTTGTCTAGCAAAAAAGCTAGCAATCCTTTCTTCACTCCTCAGAGTTGTAAAAATTGAGCATAAGCTGTGCTAAGCTATCTGGTTGTTATTATCTCTTTCTTGGAGGCAGAGAGGGTCATCAGCTCCCCTAGTTCACAGGAAGAGATTCAAAACCTCTGTGGCATTTCCTGTCACACCACTAGATTCCCCCCTTGGAGCAATGGAAAGCTTTTCTCTCCCAGCTAGAGGGGTATTAATTTTCAAGTAGCTTGACTTATTAATACTATTATTAAATTATATCATAATATAATTGTTTTATGATATCATGTGATTTATAAATTACCATTGCATCATATCAGATTTTAATAGAAGTTTGACATATTAAAAAGGGTCACATATTAGGAAAAATCAGGCTTTTATGCTAGTTCCATTCTGGGGGGAAAATAACATTTTTGAACACCTGCCTGGACTTTTTTCCAGGGTATGTGTGTGTAAGAGAGAGAGAAAGAGAGATAATATCAAAATAGCACATACATTCTATAGAATCACAGAAAACAAATTTTAAATAATTCATAACTTTATGCTATATCATACTAAACATTTGCACTGTATATCTTATTTCTCCTGTGGTGCTGACACACCTGCATTCTCCTGCAAACTGTCTGGAATAACATGTGGTTATCATGGGTAGACCTAGTGGTACAAATACAAGTGGAGTTTGAGTCACGATGGATTCAGCTTAACAGTCCAGTGATGTTTTATGAACTGAGTTTCCTTGTATGTTTATGATTCAATCAATCTCAAGGATCCTAAAAGTGCTTTTGTAATTTTACATGAAGCGTTTTATAGTGACCCTTGAGTAAGACACACAATTTAGAGCTCTTGCTCATATGGACACAGCGTAATGCATAAAGAGCCATCTCTGAGATGAATATCCTGTCTCCCTTATGCTAATCAGCCCACAGGGAACAAAACAGACACACCCACATCGGAGTGAAATCAACCATGTTGAAGTGGTCATATGAAAACTATTCAGAATAAGCATTCAGGCTACGGCAAAGAAACAATGTTTTCTGTGTCAATTCTAGCTATGTTTGAAATAATTTGCAAAAAATGGCATTTCTATGGCTCATTATTTATTATGGCAGATGGAATAAGGTTGTTATTTCATACAAGATGCTCTGAAAATTCAAAGAAAAGAAACAGGAGATTTTCATTTGTTGAGCATTAAAGTTAGCTAGTTTGTTGTGAACACAGGAGCCTTGGATGCCCGATAAGGACTAATCAAATGAGAGAGGGATTGGTGGCTTTGTGGTTAGTATAGGGAGGGAGAGATGGTAAAGTTACCTCAAGGTGAAACAAGCTCTCCAGGTTAAACACACGCTCAGTTGCTCTCTGATACTTAGTCTTGGCCACTTTAATGTCTTGTGTTCTCTAAGGAAGTCCGTGTCGTGGGCTCAGCAGGAACAAGTCACTCTAGAGAAAAACTGAAAAAAAAAAAAAAAAAAAAAAAAGTTTCACAACTTTCACCAGGAAAATGAAATCCTTGACTAATATTAGAAGCCAGGTAAGCAGCAAGATTCTGAAACATATCTCAAGAACTTGCATGATGAATAATGTAGCTGCATATCGAAGTAAAAATAAACTTTAAATATCATAAAAGTAAAAAAATAAGTAAATGCAAAGTTGGATTAAAAGGTGTAAATTATGTTTTCCCAAATTCTCTCCTCTTGTCTCTGATCTTGCATTATTTTGCATCCCCAGTGTCTAGCTCTTTATTAAGAATACAATGAATATTAGCTAAATGGGTAAATTCACCAAGAAAACACTCAGAGTGAAACAATATTGTGAGTGTGGTAATGGTGAAGAATCACGGTTATAAGCACAAACACAGTTTTCAAGTACCTGCCCCTAATACCTTCCAAGCACGGGTGCTCTGCCTACTGGGAGGCAGCTGCCCAGCTGTGTCTCTGAAATAGGGTCATTCATTTCATTATTTATCATGGAATGTACCACTCTCATCCTTTTCAGTGCCTCAGAGGGGATACTAGTGAATGACAATCTCTAATTTCTTTTAATTATTTTCTATTTTGAAAAATTACTTAATGAAATACATTTCCTTTAAATAAATATGCATACATTTGAAGGAATTGTGTTGTCCTAAGAATCATTGCCTTGTTGAAAATGGAGAATTTGGACAAATAGTAATTACTGTCTGTTGACTTTGCTCCTGATTTTCCTACTTACCTGTGAGGTATTAAAGAGTCTCTTTATTCAAGCTTATTCAAATTAATTAACAAAATGGTTAGCTATGAGAGCTCTGTTTAACAAAAGAACAATATACAGAACTGATCGTTTTTCCATTCTATTCATAGAAAATTACTTTTTCTGTATGATATTTAACGTATCTCCTGAGGGCTTATGTTGATTTAAAACCAAAACCAAATATATGAGTGTGGCATTGTTTATAACAGCCAAGGTGTGGAATCAGTGTAAGTGGCCCAGGAGTGCATGAAAGAACACAGAGAGTTGATACACACACACACACACACAGAGGGATGTTATTAACAGATTACTTCAATAGGGAAGGGAATCTTGTCATTAGCTACAATGTGGATTAACCTGCGGGCATTGTGCTAAGTGGAATAAGCTAAGCATAGATAGAGGAATACTGCATGATTTTATCTCTACGTGGACTCTAAAAATGTCCTACTCAGGAACGTGGAATAGAATGGTGGCTGCCAGTGGATGCAGGATGAGGGAAGTGGAGAGATATTGGGTACAAAGCTTCAGTTGTGCAGGGTGAATAATTTTAGAGACCTGATGTATAACTTGATTATTATAGTGAACACTGTATTGCATACTTGAAATTTGTTAAGCTCTTTCCTTTTTGTTTTTTATTATTGATGATGAGTTTATTAAGCAATATATGGAAAATATGGCAGGTATAATTTGCCTTGAATAAAGGGGATTTTTTTTTATTAAATCATAGCTATGTACATTAATGTAATCATGGGGTGTAATGTGCTGGTTTTATATACAATTAGAAATATTTTCATCAAACTGGTTAATATAGCCTTCACAGCACCCTCTTAGTTATTGTGTTAAGACATTTATATTCTACATTTAGAAAGATTCACATGTACCCTTGTAAGATGCACCGTAGGTGTGGTCCCATCAATTACTCTCCCTTTACCCATCCTCCCCTCTCCTCCCTCTCCCATTTCCCCATATTCTTGGGGTATAGTTGGGTTATAGCTTTCATTAAAAAGCTATAAATTGGTTTCATAGTGGGGCTGAGTACATTGGATACTTTTTCTTCCATTCTTGAGATACTTTGCTAGGAAGAATATGTTCCAGCTCCATCCATGTAAACATGTAAGAGGTAAAGTCTCCATCTTTCTTTAAGGCTGCATAATATTCCATGGTGTACATATACCACAGTTTATTCATCCATTCGTGGGTCAATGGGCACTTGAGCTTCTTCCATAACTTAGCAATGATGAATTGGGCTGCAATAAACATTCTGGTATAAATATCTTTGTTAAAATGTGAAGGCAAATATTGGATTGGGTTAACCTTTGGCAGAAGAATCCTCTTTAATAATTTGGTTAGTAAAATAATGAAGGGGTACCCCCAGTGATTGTGAAGGATTCCAAGTTATGCCTGGTGTCATCATCAAGGAAGTATACTTTGTAAGAATTTTTTTTTTCCTGGGGCTGGGTTTGAACCTGCCACCTCTGGTATATGGGGCTGGTGCCCTACTCCTTTGAGTCACAGGTGCCACCCTTAGAAAAAAATTTTAAATATTTTTATGTAATTTAGTATAACAAATATAAAAGAAGTCATCATAACATAAATATCATGCTTGAAACTCATCAGCTTGAAATAAAGAAGGAAGAAAATGGATTTGGAAGAAGATGAAGGAAGAGGAAGAGATAAAGGAAAAGAGGAGAAGGACGTGAGAGGAGAGAGAAGGGAAAACAATACTGGGACGACTGAGGACGAGAAAAGGGGACAGCCTCGCTGGGAGGCTTCAGCCGCGTCACTGAGACACACTTGGAATGGTCCTTATGAAGGGTCCAGCTCTCCTTGGAAAAGACCTGAGCAGGTTTTTAAACAAATTCTGAAGACTGTCCTAGTTGTTGAAATAGCCAAATGATACTGACTTGAGAAGGCATTGCCTTAAACTAAGTGAGGCATTTTCTTACCAGCTGTGATGGTTTTTGGATATATTGACCTGGCTAGATTAGGTCTCTGGTTGTTGAACTAAACACTAATCCAGGTATGTTGTACAAGTGGTTAAAGTGCATAACTAGCTGAGATTTTCCTAAACAGTCTGGGTGAGCTCAATTAAATTACTAACGGCCTTATGTGTAGAGCTGCGAGTATTTTGATGGGGAAACCGTGCATGTCCTGTGGGGTTGGACTTAGCTGTTCAGGCCCCACTGCATAAGCCTAGTCCTGTCAATAAAACTCTCAATGAAAGAACACTTCCCAGTGGTTTCATTTCTCTGGTTGAGCCCTCACTGATACACTTACGAAGTCTTTATATCTTTATATGATATAAGTAATTGTGTGGGTAGGGTTCAGTTAGTTAAGAAATGTGTTCCTTGGGGTAGTACCTGTGGCTCAAGGAGTAGGTCGCCAGCCCCATATACCAGGGGTGGCGGGTTTAAGCCTGGCCCCAGCCAAAACTGCAAAAGAAAAGAAAGAAATGTGTCCCGAGAAACTATTTGAAACCACAAATCTCAGAGCCACCATAAAAAGAGCAGCTCCAATGCTAACATTTCTGTCTTCATCCCTTTTATCTCCCCCCTTCTATCTTGCATGTATAATTGTTTTATTATAACAAGGCAAAGATAAGCTGCAACTCAAGCATGTGGCATGCAACTTGCAGGCCCAGAATGTATTTCAAGTCTACCTTACCACGCAGTAAGCATAATATGGTCATAAAATATATATATAATGTATAATGCATGCATCTGTGTCTATGTGTAACACATGTAGAGAGGGAAAGAGAGACAGAAAGACTTGGTTCCACTTTCCTCCACATACCATCCTATTTCTCTCTTCATATACATAGTGAAAGACTGTGCTATAGAAATCTCTATTTTACCACAATCCCCCATTTTGAACTCCTTGGAATTTTTTTAGATCTTTTCAATTAGTTTTTTCAATTAGTTTCAACTGTTTGTTTTAATTACAGACATTTGAATGTCTTAAGTAAGTGAATAACCACTTTGATGAAGACAGCAATCCACTCATTCCCAGCCCTCATTTACTTCAACAATCAATAAAGAATTTGAAGTTTCAACATAGAAGTGGCAATAATATGAGAAGTATACAAACAAATGGCTGCAAAGGATATGAATAAATATAAATATTTTGATCCATAAAAATGTCAAAGGCAGATAATTATGCAATCAAGACATTTTTACTTTTCAAGTTAGCAAACTTTTTATTATTTTCAGTGATAACTCTCATTTTTCATAGGGCTACATAATGGGCTTGCAATAAATATTATTACCTGATGCAGAAACTTAGTAAATAAATTAATGTATTGGGAATGTATACTATAGGTTGGTGTGTAAGTTTTAGAGTTCTTATTAAGACTAATTAAAACATAGAAATACAGAATCTCAAAATATTTTCTAACTTGAAATTTGAATTTCACAAAATTGTGGAAATGTAGAAATAGCTGAGTACATGATTATGTTTACTGAATCATTTTAAGAAGCAAAAAAAAATAGTAAATTTAAAGGTCTCACATCTTGAGTGAAGGGTGGTATAAGAAAAAGATGCCTATCAGAAGGGGCACATTTCTCAAGTTGGAATGAATTTGCTGTGTTCCAGAAAAAGAAGGAAAGGCCGGAGTAGCTGGGAAATGCATTTTGGGGAAGAGTTTTATAAAATGAAAGCAATCAAGCGGGTCTTATAATGCATGCTAAAATACTGGAATGTATCCAAAAAGCAATGAGAAATCATTGAAAAAAATTTAAGCTGGGGATTGTGAAATAAAATGTGCATTTTCAAGTATTATTCTGGTTTCTGTGAGGAGTGTAGATTGGAGAAGAGACAAAAGAAGCTGAGAGGAGAGGAAGGATGCCGCCATTCCGCAGGTACAGAGCCATCATGTCTGTTCACTGATTTGTTTTCCTTTTCCTGGGCCCATACATGGAAAACTGTAATTCTGTACCCTCACAGTTAACTATCTGTGGACAATGTGGTCTTCATGAAGGTGCACACATCCTTTCTAGGCCCATGTCTTTAATTTCTGATTTGAACACCACCTCCCTCTGCCCCAGTGACATTTTTCTTACCCTAGTAATTGAGGAAGAAGGCAAAGCCTTACGCTGGTGGGGCTGCGAGGCTGAAGCTTCCTGGGTGGGGTTACTTGTGGCCTGGGGGCAGAGTTGTCTGACAGAGTCACCTGAATTTATAGCCAATTTTAAGAGAACAAAAAATAAATCTTTGCTATGACTAGCCTCTGAGTTTGGGTAGTTAACTTATCATAACTAATACATCAAGCAAGGGAAGGTGGTAATTTCAGTTGGGTGGGAAAGGAAAATTCTGCGAGCAGATGAAACAACCTGGGAAATCAACTTAGAGGGAGGGGCAAAGATAGTCTGGTGCCCCCCACCCCTGGGATTCCTGTGCAGGGTCCAAACTCAAATGCTGTGGGGGATGGCACTTAATGTAAGAAAGGCAGACGCTTTTGCCTGATAGGATAACAGGCTCCTGACTGCCAGATTTTGTTTTATATAAAGAAAATCTTTAGATAAGTCTATATGAATTTGAATCCTTTCATTTTTAAAGGTTGCCAATTCATTTTACTAAAAACAAAAGAAAAAATAATCGGTCTCTTTAAGTGAGACAAACCTGGTGGCCTGATCTAAACTTGTGGGCCCAACTCACATCATCTCATCATCTGAACACTTCCTGTTTTGTCCCCACATCATGACACTTTTTTCTGACTTAAGCCAATTCTTTTGTACAAGGTGGCCTGTGAAATACAATGTTGAGAAAAAAGAGAGCAAGAGCAAGAGAGACAGACAAAGAGAAAGAGAAAGAAAACCAAAGCAGATGTTGTTTACAACTGGTCAAAGACGACAGATTTCCTCAAGAATCTGCTGTGACTTTACAAAACCTAACAAGTAAAACAGGGAAGAGGGTCACCTGATGCCAGTGATTAAAGCTGTGATAGCTGGAATTCTGGGGTGTGCCCTGGTGTGTGTGTTGGGATCATTCCTGAGCATCCTCTCCTGTGTGTATCCTGAGTATGTAGTGGTGTAAGTTTATTATACACAAAGGCACTAAGGGAGAATTAAGGGACAGAGCCTTGTTCCCAGGGCAAAATACTCATTGTGCAATATCTTTAATTGTTAAAAAATGATAGACATGGAAATGCACTGTTGCTAAAATAAACATTTTCAACAGCTCCTTGGTATAGACTCCCTTGTCTATAGAGAGTTGGAGTGGTGGGAAACAGAACACAGAGAACTTGCTAGTGTGACACAGACAGGCAAAAAGGAAAGTGAAGAGGAGATAAAAGGCTTGGAGGGGAGACTGAAGCTAAAAGAAGCTGAATAAGGTTCCCAGATGTGAAGAACAGGGGGAATGGAAAAGCAAACTCCAGTGGAAAAAGGCTGGATGTTATTCCAAAATAGAGCATCCAGCTTCTCAAATTAACTCTCCCTAATGAGTGCCAAGTGAAACAGTAATAAGAGAAATTTACATTACAATGTACTGAACATAAAAGTCATTACGAAGAAAAAGAAAATCCCCAAAGATCTGAAAATGAATACAAAGTAACTAACCTACAAGCTATGTCAATGAGAGAAAGAGCCAAAGGGGGAGGGGGAAGAAAAACATCATTTCAAATTTAGTTTAGGATGCGACAATGTAGGTCAAAGTCATAAAATGGGGGGCCCATTTGACATCGTTTCCCAGCCTTGCTCCAACAGGAGCCTTGCTGATCAGCCATGGCACTTTCCCCCAAGTTGAAGAGCAGTCTGGGCACTTTTCCAACATTGCACTTGGCTTTGAGAAGAACCACATTTTCCAGAATGACTGGTAGGGGGTATGGAAGCTGCCAGATTTTCAGGCAGTTACATTAAGAAGTTTCAACTCTTGAAACACATTCTTCTTAGTAAAGTATCTTAAGAATGACAAAATATCCATTGTACTCCTACTAGTATAAAACCAATATGTAAACAACCACATGCCTATATGAAAGAAAACACACAAATACAGTGTAGCAAGGGAGAGAGAGAAAGGGGTGAGAGGCAGGGTGACTGGGGGAATCTCACCTAATCTGCACCACGTGGGGGTGTTCAGCATGCCCCAGGGTGCAGGGCTCAACTACAACCTGAACCTTACTTTAGAAGTGAAAACAGTATAACCTAAACATTTATACCCTCATATTCATCTGAATTTTAAAAAATTATCAATAGATTCAAGGTATGAAAAAAAAAAAAAGAGTTTCAACTCTGCAAAAAGAGAGTTTCAACTCTGCAAACAGAATCTCTCTCCTCTGTCTGGCCTGGCCCAGGGATTTCTGCACTTGTTACTGGAACGGCCTTCTGGCCCCAGGAAACTTCCTTCCAATGTGACTGTGCCCTCCTGGGTCTCCTTCCCTCTGTGAGCTGATGGGCATCAGCACTTTTCATACTCCTTTTCAGCCTAAATCACAAGAGTGGTTAAGGTTTTTCTGATAGTCAACATTGAGAGAAAAACTTGCTATAGACCCTAAGGCTACTGGGATCTTGAATTATTACATATATTAAGGTGTTTCTCAAATACTTCCATTTAAGGTGCTCTTGTGACAGGAGCACAGGAGCTTTATGTGCTTCCCACTAGCTGTCTTGAGGCTGGTCCTAAGCAGCTGTAACAAGCAAAAAAAAAAAAAAGTTTTATCTTAAAAATTATGCAAAGATGGGCAGCGCCTGTGGCTCAGTGAGTAGAGAGCTGGCCCCATATACTGGCCAAACTACAACAACAAGAACAAAAATAGCCAGGCGTTCTGTAGGTGCCTGTAGTCCCAGCTACTCAGGAGGCTGAGGCAAGAGAATCGCCTAAGCCCAAGAGCTGTGGAGGTTGCTGTGAGCTGTGATGCCATCACACTTTACTGAGAGTGACAAAGTGAGACTCTGTCTTTAAAAAATAAGAAAAAAATTATGCAAAGATTTATTATATTATAACAATGAAATGTCAATATAAAAATATTTCAAAATAACCATTAACTTAACCTGACATCCCAGAAAGGATCATTGTATTGATTCTGAGAATTAATGCCCTTATACCCTACCAATTAGCTCTCTACTGAGAGGTACCATATATTAGTGTGAAAAGCCCAGTTCTCTGGTAATAGAAGGTAAATAGAAAACTATATTTTTATTGTAAAGTCAAATAATTTTTCTGAAGTGACAATAATAAAACTCGATTTTATGCAAAAATATTACAATCCATTCAGAAACTCCCTGAAATTTCAACTTCTGCTATCAAGTCCACATTAATGTAACTTTTTTTTATTTGTCTTGCATAGCTACTCACTGTCTAGGGGGAAAAAGTAATGGTAAAATATATCCAAGCACCTGCACTTTATGAAGAAACCAACAAATCAACTTATTTCTCCAACTGTACATAAATTATTGTTTTCAGAATAGGCTTCTAAATTAATAAAAATACGTAATAATAGAGACATGCAAATTCTATCCCAGCATGATGTAAGATAGTTAATATTCTGCAGGTCATTTCATAACCGTGTGAACTGTAGGTTATTAACACAAAGCAAGAGTGCAAACTGAGATGGCCTAATAGCATTTTCTAGGGTAGATAAGAAATGTTTTCCCTAATAGAACATGCTTTATGTAGTCTCAGTTTTTATTTAGGAGAAGAATTTGGATGTGTACCACCAATAAATGTCAAAAAGGCTGTAAAAGCAAATCTTAAAAGATGTGCTTTTTTATTTGTAAGCAATTTACTGCATGTTTTACACAGTGTATTTGTTTTACTCTTCAATCTGTCCTTTGATTTGATATCAGAATTCTTTCTGAAAAATGAAATAATTCAATTAGCTCAAAGTTCTGACTTTGCTCTGCCATTTATTTTTGTCAATGCATCATAAATCCTTTGAAACTATGAAAGAGTAGAGGTCGAGTCTATGCCTGTAGCTCAGCAGCTAGGGCACCAGTCACATACACCAGAGCTGGCGGGGTTGAATCCAGCCCGGGCCTGCCAAACAATGACTACCAGGCATTGTGGTGGGCGCCTGTAGTCCCAGCTACTTGGGAGGCTGAGGCAAGAGAATCACTTAAGCCCAAGACTTTGAGGCAACATAGCGAGATTCTGTCTAAAAATAAATATACAAATAAGAAAAGAAGGGGTAGAGGTCTACAAGTTTAATTTATGTGATTGTTAACTTTTTAAGATTTGAAAACACTTTTATTAAGGGCAGAGGTTCAGGCCTGTAATCCCAGCACTCTGAGAGGCTGAGGCAAGTGGATTGCCTGAGCTCAGGAGTTCAAAACCAGCCTGAGCAAGAGTGAGATTCCACCTCTACTAAAAATAGAAAAACTAGCTGGTTGTCATGCCCTGTGCCTATAGTCCCAGCTACTCAGGAAGCTGAGATAAGAGGATTGCTTGAGCCAATTTTGAGGTTGCTGTGAGCTATGATGATGCCTTGGCACTCTACCCAGGGTGACCAGAGTGAGACTCCTTCTCAAAGGAAAAAAAAAAAAAAAGATTTAAAAGCAATTTAAATTTGAGAATCAACCTTGGAAAAGGACATGAGAGACTAGAGCTTGCCTGTTCTCTGTCACCAACTACGTAATTTTGCAAAGCTAAATTCTAACACCTGTCCTGTGATTGGAGCTGAGCTTTGCTCTCCTAGTACTAAGATTCTGTCTGTTGATGTGGTCACATTGTGGCAATGACAACTGTTCAGCAGTCTGATGACTTATAGCACAGTGTTTCAAGCAATGAAAACCATCAAAGGATTTTCACAGAAACAATTTTTGCCACTTTTTACTGCTTATTGGCAACTTCTTGACAGCTGAGTTCATCAAAAGTGACAACTAACAATTAATTGTATTTTTCTTCACTATAGATTCAAGGAAAAATACTGGCTGCAACCAGCTTTTAAGACCCCAGGAAACATTGTTTTTCTCTTAATAAAGCATAGAATGTGGGTTTGCCAAAGCAGCTTGGGTTAATATTTTGATGTGCATTCTTGAAGACCTTTGTGAAGGTCTGGAATGAGCCCATGCAGTAATGAGGACTAAATGGGCGTTCTGCAAATTGAGTCTTCAATTATACTTTAAATTGTTCTTTTATAAGATTGTATCATTGTGTATTATTTCAACTTTACTTCATTTACTCATGTCCTTTCACAGGTAATTTGAAAATTTTTAGAAAATTGTTTTTCAAACTTTGAAAATATCAACAGTTATCTTACAGTATAAAATAGCACATCACGGAAATCTTAAGTGGTTTAGACTTTGATGATCCACCTTTGATGATATGCTCTTAACAAACATGCCAAGGTGGGTGTCCTCTATGTAAAAGTTATTATTGAAAGAAGCAAAGGTTTGGGGCCTTGGTTTGTGGGAATGGGCTGCAGGTACTTTGAGTACACACACACACAGATATTTAAATGCAAATATCCATTACCATGAAATATTAGTAATATTCAACTTGACTTTGACTTTCTTGACAAAGTCAGAAAGAAAATCAAGAATAAGGCTAGAAATAAATTTCTACATAGTTTATCATGGCAAAAAGATGGAAAAATACGATTTTTAAAAATCTGATAACACTAATATCTTTGTTAGTTGTTAGAATCTATGAAGAGGAATGGAGAATAGCAGATAATAAAAAATCTAGTTAATCAAGAGTTAATTAATGTCCCAGCCAGTCAACAACTTCTTGTGACCTATAATTCTACTGACAGTGATTTATAAATGTAAATCCTCATTGTCACCAACCCCCTCGCGACACCTGGATTTGGTCTGTCTTTTCTGTCCCCTCTTCTCTTCTCAGACAGATCACACCTGGGAACACACACACGTTCACACTAACAGCCCTGCCCACCAGCAGGGGGGAGTCCACACGTCCATCTTAATACAAACCCTTTGTGTTTGCATTTTATCAGAAACGAAGCCTGATAAGGGCAAAAGAAATAAAATCATATAAAAAGAGAGAGACAGGCAGGGGCAACAAAGTGAATAAGGAATGCAAAGCTAAATATCAGAAGTACGTCAGCAACTTAAAATTTTCTCTTCATCCCACTTTCAAATGCCTGCTTTTTTGCTGCTGTTGTGTGCACCACGAGAAATATTCACGTCTGCCTGCGTCTCTTTTAAAAACTTTAGAAATACAGTCATTTTGAAATTATTTTCAGAAACTCTTTCTCTCAGTTACGCTTGGAGAGAAGATCCAGCTGTCCCTCCACTTTCTGGGTTTTATTTGTCATAGTAAGGAATACATTCTAAAATTATAAAAGAAATCACAGAATAAATGGATAGATAACTCAGGTATATCACCGGGCTGAAGCTCTTGCTGCCATCTGGTGAACATCATTACAGACTTCTGTACATAGGTGCACGGGGCTGGGTATTGCTCTTAAGGCAGTTTTCTTTAACCTAAGCCACATGTCCCCAGAGCACATAATTTGCAGGAAAAAAGAGCCTAATTTAGCTGACTGTAGATTCTGGAAATTCTTGGGGCTAGCTCATCGTATGCTATAGAATTTCTTAATTCTTAATTCGTAGGCAGTGTAATGGTCCCAACAGTCTTTCTGTGCTATTTCTTCACACACACACACACACCACACCACAAATACAACAGGCTTAATCTAGTCACTCAGAACTCACATCAGCCTCACAAGATCCTGCCCACTTTCTCAATTCCTAAAGACTCCAAAGAAATGCCACAACCAGAAACCATTATTGCAGGGGTTCCCTGGTAGTCAATATACACAGCACCATCGATGTGCTAGGCTCACTGTGCCCACCTTTCCACGGCACCTCATAAATGATCCACCTCCTTTTCCATCAACTTTGAAACAAGAATGCATCAGTAATAATTCTCAAGATTAACTCCATCCATCTATTCTTTGTCTACGGCAGTGTTTTTCGATTTTTTTTAATCTCACTACACACCTGAACCTATAGTTAAACTTCCTCTGTACACATAAATTACATTGATCAAAACCAAAGAGTAAAAAAAAAAAAAAAAGAATATGCTTACTGTTCTTTGAACTTCTTTCAGAAATAATTTATAATTTTTTAATTATTGTTTCAGGTTAATTTGAGGATACAAAGAATTAGGTTACAATGTTTGCATTTGTTAGAGACCCTCTTATAATGGCGCACCATACCCCCTAACACTGCCCATTAAGAGGGAGCCCGCTCATGCCGTCCCCCTCCCATAACTAATGATCTTCAAAATTCTTCATAGCACACCTAAGATCTCCTTTGACACAGCAGTGGAAAATCACTGCTCTAGAGGAAGCCAAGAAGCTTTGCTGGAGGATCTTTTGTTTTTCTCCTTAAAAGCTGCCTTTTTCCTTTTGATATTTTTTTCTCTTGCTTGTTTGATGTTGATACAAACCAACACCAGGAACTTAGCACCCCACTGACAGACCCATACAGATCCTACACACAGAAATTAAACAGTGAAGTTAGACATGATTCTAGAATGTAAAGGCTTAACAGATGTAATACATGCAGATGATACATGTTTTGTATTTTCAATATAGAGAACTTTCAACCCCAGTATTACCAAATATACATTCTTCTCAACAGCTCATGGATCATTCTCCAAGACTGTTTCATTCCCCCCGCCCCCCAAAAAGTCATTTTAGACTAAGGACACTCACACTCAAATTCACAATCTCAAAGATGTGGAAACCATCCATGTATTTCTCAACCCATGAAGGGATTAATACACTGCTGTATATGTACACCCGGAAATGCTGTTCATTCATTACAAAGATGGAGATTTCGCATATTTTGAAACAATCTGGAAAGATTTGGAGAACATTCTCCTAAGTGAAGCATCCAAAGAATGGAAAAACAAGCATTGCATGTACTCAATACTAAACTTAAACTAGTAATTAACTACTTCAGGGCCACAAGAGAGAAAAACTCAATTCCCAGAGTGGGGAGGTAAGGAGGACGGCCAATAAGTTTGCACACATAGAGTGCTATGCAGGGTCTGTGGCACACCTCCTGGATGAAGGGCACAGCCACCGCTCAGCCTTTCCCTCCTATGTGCAAGCAGTGTAACCCAATCACATGTACCTCACATTAATATGGAATAAAAAATTTTTGCTTTGGGGCAGCACCTGTGGCTCAAAGGAGTAGGGCGCCAGCCCCATATACTGGAGGTGGTGGCTTCAAACCCAGCCCCGGCCAAAAACTGCAAAAAAAAAAAAAAAAAAAAATTGCTTCATTCTGAAGAATAATGCCCACCAAATTATAATTTATTTTTCTTTACTATTTATAACTTGTGTCGTGCATCATTTCATCCAAGTGTTTGCAAGTTAATCATCTCTGCGTGCTTCCCGGAATTTAACACCATTTCTAAAGTGCTTCAAATTCTTTCCCTGATCTTGATCCTCTATCCCAGGCCCGAGAATAACACATAGTAAACCCTGCCATTCACTAACTAAATTGAATAACTATTGAATAACTAAAAGTTATTCAATAAGCTATTTTTTAGACCCACAGTTTTATTATTATTAATAATTGCTGGATACATATCACAGAATAGCAAAAGAAGACACAGTAAACACAAGACACAGTAAACAACAATACAAGTCCATAAAACATAATATTAAAATTAAATTGAACTCCTATAATGAATGACAGCTGAAGGTTAAGAGTGGATTATACGATGGTAAGGCTGGCACCAGACATGGAAATCATTATTCAGTTTTAATATTCAAATCATGTTCAACATCTACACGTGCCTTATACCTTTAGCTATTTTATATTGACATCATTAATCCACGTGCAGCATTTTGGTTCACCACACTCTTTATCATATAAAGCTATCTGATGGGATTGATTTTATTTTTCTCCTTCTCTCTCAAGGGGCAAGGTCTCTGTGCTGTTGGTTTTCAGAGCAGCGTCTGGGCTTGTGTATTGAGGGGAGAAAGAATGCTGTTAATTTACTGGGAATCAAGTGCCCTTCTAGTTCTAAATTCTCTGTACTTTCACACTGTCTGCTTTTAACACCACCTTTCTGGCCATAATTCATGTTTACAGGTCACAGAAATCATAGAATTTTAGAACTAGAAGGGAACTTGAATGTAAAGTAGCAGGATAGCCCAGGACTCCAGGTCAGTGTTCTGTTCCCAGTGCCAGGCACTGAGGTCACTACTTAGTAAACACGTAATAAACATCTGTTCCAGGGCAGCGCCTGTGGCTCAAAGGGGTAGGGCGCCAGCCCCATATGCTGGAGGTGGTGGGTTCAAACCCAGCCCCAGCCAAAAACTAAAAAAAAAAAAAAAAAAAATCTATTCCAAATAAATGACCAAACGGACTAATATGTGTGTCAAAGGTTTTCTGAATTAACTTAGTTTGCTCCTTTTCTCCGTTTACCGATATTACTTTACACAGGTGTCTTGCTGTAGGTAAGTCGGCAGTAATAGGCCCCTATTTCTGGAAGACCCCAAATTAAATAATTTAAAAAAGTTACTAAACTTAAAACCAGAATAGCTATTTCTGGCTTCTAAATGTGCATGAGCAGGAGTGTGGACCTGTGTTTTTATGTAACTTACACTGGGGAAAATAAACAGCTTTGTTCTTCTTGTCAATTTTCAAAAACTGTGAGAAACTAATTTATAGCTTTCATATGAAAAGCTATAACCTAATTATAGCCTAAGAATAGGCTATATGGGGAGGGGGCTAATGGGGAGGGGGGATAGGTGGAGGGAGGGTGATTGGAGGAATCACTTGTATGGTACAAGTGAATCTTTCTAAGAGTAGAATATAAATGTCTTAACACAATGACTAAGAAAATGACATGAAGGCTAATTTTGTTTAAATCTCAACGGATATGGTGACATTGGCTGACCTATGGGTCACATTTCCCTGGCTGATTCAATAGACGTCATAAAATAGTTTCATCTATCACTGTTAATCGGCTACAATTTAACAGATATTCAGATTGTTAAACAAATGTTTTGGGGAGAGGCTAGTCTGGAAAATGCTGAGGAGAATGGGCAGATTAATCAGACAGAATTCTTCTGATAATGAGCATATAGTATAGAATATTCCATAAGCATATCAAATGAGGAGAAAAACAAATAGGTAAGGAACACAAAAGAGGGGAAATTAAAGCTATAGGCATCTAGAAGATGGGGGATTACTTCTAGGTGACGTTGTTAGAAGAATCTGCATTGGGCCCTGGAGAATCAGAAAGAATTTAAACAGAGGAGACAACAGGAAATCCGTTCTGCCTAGAAGGAGGTGCACAGCCCTGGGTAGAGAATAATGCTAAGTGGAAATGGAGCTTCACGTAGTGTCTGAAGAAGAATCCTAGACTGGAAGGAGAGAAGGAGTCAGTTTCAGAAGTCATGATCATCCATCTTAGAAGCCCTGTCTCCGGTCAAGAATAATTCTTCATAGGTTTTTCTGAGTGTGGGGTAAGGGCGGTGGGAACTCATGGAATTCATCTTCAGCAACATAAACATTTTAACTGTGTGCTGAATATTTTGCATGAAAATGCTTGGTGAGCCCTAAGGTCCTGAAAGACATACTTGAATTATGGGCCTTGCTGAAGGAGCCTGGGGGTGTGACGTGTCAGGAATATTTAGAAAATAGAAATTAGAGTGTGCACAACAGTGAAAGCCTAGTCTTCCCTCAGGGGCTGAGGGTGGATCACAGGAGTCATTCTCGACATCACCCTTTCTTTTATCCATCATCATTAATCTGTGAGATGGATACTTATCCCTCCACTGTCTCCCCTCTTTAGCAGGACCAGCCAGGCCTCTCACCTGGGCAATGGCCGCAGCCTCCTGCTTTCTCTGATTTCACTCTCTACAAGCTTAAAAAGAAGTAACTGAAATTATATAATTCTCCAGTGTAAATGTATCAATGACTGGCTATTATACTGGTCATAAACTCCTAATCTCTTGGCATGGAGTACAGAGCCCAGTGTGACCTGCTTCGTGTAATTCTCCAGCTTCTTTCTACGTGCTCACTCATGTTCTCACCACACTGGCTTTTTCTGTTCTGGAACATCGCAAGCCTTTCCCCACTTCTGGGACTTTCTATTTTTTTCTTTTTTGGCTGAAAAGCAGTTCTTTCTCTTTCTCTCTATTTTTTAAACCTTGTTGCAGAGCTGGCTCTGCCTCCTTCTCTGGTTGTTGGTACAAATGTTACCTTTTTAGAATTAGCTCCCTGGTGGTTTTACCTAAAGTACCCACCTACCTTAGTCAATTCTGTTTGCTGTACCAGCATCATAAACTGGTGGCTTAAATAACAGACATCTGTTTCTTACAGTTCTGACAGGTAAGGAGCCCAAGGTCAAGGTGCCACCAGACTTGGTAGTGGTGGGCATCTGCCTTTCAGCTCCCAGAAGCCCCCTTCTCACTGTGTGCTCTTGTGGACTTGGCTCTGTGTAGATGGAGAGAGACCATTAGACCTAATCATCTCCCCAAGGTCCCACTTCCTAACACTATCACATTTAGGGTTTAAATTTCAAAATGAGAAATTGGGGGGGGCAATAAGCCTTATGTTCCCAACATGACCCCACCCCCAGCTTTTTATTCTTTATCATATCAACTTAAAAATATTATTTTCTCTCTGACATCATTGTTCCCCTTCTGACTAACACAGTAATATGTATATAAAACGATCTTATCCATGCATTTGGTAACTCACTTAATTTTCTACCAGGGTTTACCCTCAGGTTTCTAATTTATATCCAAAGAACTAGAAAGTTGCCAGGCACATAGAAACTGTTCATTAATCATTAAAAAAATATAGTGAATGAATGCTCCTATTTACACAGGAAAGTTCTTAAAAGCTGCTGTGACACCTGCTGTCTGAATGCCCAGGCAATGTCCCATCTTTAATGGAACTGAAGAACTGGTGATAGAAAGTTCATTAGGAAGGAAAAGGAGCAACTCTGCAAAGATGGAGTCTTATAAAGCACAATGAAACCTGCACAGGAGTTCCTAGCCCACCACCTTTGCCATGTTCTGCAAAGAAAAGGAGCAAGGTGAGTGTGAGGTGCACGGGTTACCAGAACCGTCTCAGCACATAAGCTTTACAGACACAAAGCACTGCGGAAATAGAAGGTCCTTGGTGTTGCCCACATCGTCGCTCACAGCTCTGTGTATGGTGGTCACTCCTCTGATGCACTGGGTCCCAGCTGCCCAGAGAGCCCTAAGCAGGAGTGAACTCATGTCAGAGAAGAGAACACACCTCTCAGGTTTGAAGAGTGTACGTCAGCAGAAAACAGATGGCTCACTCGAACAGGTTGTGTCAGAGGCCATATAAAAAGTGTGGTCATGGGCAGCGTCCAGAGCTCAGCGGTTACGGCGCCAGCCATATACACTGGGACTGGCAGATTCAAGCACAGCCTGGGCCAGCTAAACAACAATGACAACTGCAGCAAAAAAATAGCCGGGTGTTGTGGTGGGTGCCTGTAGTCCCAGCTGCTTGGGAGGCTGAGGCAAAAGAATCGCTTATGTTTGAGGTTACCATGAGCTGTGATGCCACAGCACTCTACCCAGAGTGACAGTTAGAGACTCTTTCTCAAAAAAATAAATGAATAAAAATGTATGGTCATGTTGAATGCAGGGTAGTGAAACACAATGGGACCTGTCACCAGTCAGAAGTCTGCAAGAATAATGGGAGAAGCAGTTGTCTGGATGCAGCTACATTATGCTCAGCAGAAAGGAAGCTAGCAAAGTAAACGTGCTCTGTTGCCGCTGGTGAGCAGCTGATACTCCTCACTGGCCAGGCCCCAGCAGAAGAAAAAGGCAAGAGAAGCTGATGCTTCATTCTGTAAAATTCTGCCTCCCTAGAGACAGAGAAGAGTTAAGGAGCACAAAGTACTAATATTTTAGTCTTCCCTATATCCACAAAATCTAGAGAAATTCCTGGCACAGAATAATTATTCATTAAGCATTTTAAAAATAAGTAGATGAAGGATTGCAAATGTGATGTAATCATACAAAGGAAATTTTTGGAAGGCTGTTACAAGATATCCTGTCAGCGTGGCCAGGGGAATGGTGATATTTACGGGGATGTCTCAGTGTGCCTGAGAGAAGAGTGAAAATTATCTACCTCAATTTACTTTTCATTACCTGTTAACTAAGTCAATAATCCATTCCCGTAGTTACTAGTTATAGAATATCTGCTACATGTAAAGCACTGTTCTCAATGCTTTGCAACCCAGTGATATAAAAATAGGAAAAATAGGTTATTTTTCAACATTGCACCCATACCAAATGTTGGACCTGGGGCTCGAACTTACATTGTCCCAACTCTGAAGTCAGTGCTCTCAACAGAGGAGTACTGCTCCCCTTCTCTTGGAACACCCATCCTTTTCCCCCTATGGTTTGAATTCCCAAATTGTCACAACCATCTCATTACTAAATTAACTTTGACATACCTTGGATTCCTAAACAAACATTCACAGAGCAAAATACAGAAGTTAAATCAGTAATACCTTTACTTGTATAGAAAACATTATAGCCGGCATGGTGGCTCACCCCTGTAACCCCAGCACTCTGGGAGGCCAAGGGGAGAGGATCACTTGAGCTCAGGAGTTCAAGACCAGTCTAAGCAAAGTGAGACCTTGTTTCTAGGAAGAATAGAAAAACTGGCTGGGCATGGTGGTGAGCGCCTGTAGTCCCAGTTACTTGGGAGACTGAAGCAAGAGGATCTCTTAAACCCAGGAGTTTGAGGTTGCTGTGAGCTCATGGACTCTACCCAGGCTGATAGAATGAGACTCTGCCTCAAAAAAATAATAAAATAAAATGACATGACATGAAATAAAAATAAATAAAAATTATGTTAAAGTCTGGGTAATGTGTTGAGCTTAATATCCATATGTGTGATGGATATTTTATCACATATGCAGGGAGGCTACCTAATGAATAAGGAAATACACATTGGCAAGTTCGAATCTCACCGAAGCCTGTCCTTTTGTTATACTGATATTCTGAAGTTGTTTTACCCTGACCTGGGAAGACCAAGCTGCTAACCACAGTTTGATCTTTCCAGTGGTGAGACCCCGTCCTGTTCAGAGGCAACATCATTGGAATCAAAATACTCCTGCCTAGGTAATTCCAGGAGCTGCAGAAGCCCTAGGTAGGCCCTTCTGTGCCGTGTTCCTCGGGGAATTACAAGGGTTTTAAAGCTCTGTGTCGAGAACCAGGGATAGAGACAAAATACACATTTCCTAGGATGTCACAGTCAGGCATGAAAAAAATTTAAAATTGAACTGAAAGTAAGAAAGGCCAGTTTTCGAATGTCAGTTTTGCTGTTTCTGTCTTAGTAATGATAGGCATTTTACTGAGCACCCCGGGGAACCCTTGTTAGATGAGTGTGGTGATACGGAGGTACAGGTTGTGCAAGTGCCCGGTACAGTGCTCGGTCTAGAGAAGGCATTCAGTAAGTGTTACCTCACATTATGATTATTAACCCAAGACAGAAAATACCACAACAATTATAAAACATAAATCTTTTGTTATCATTGAGCAGAAATGCTTTCATTTTAAGACAATTTCCAATTGGTGTAAACTCTGTTAAGCGACTGTTACATAAATGCAGGGTTATCACCTTCCAGAACACAATTAATTCATCACTCTTATTCTCTTTTGATCTGTTTAGCAGAATGTTCTTTCACAGGTTAAAACAGACAACAAGAAAAAGAGAAACCATAGTACCATTAGAGTTATTAAGATGAATAACCCTCTCTTAGACCAACATCTAATCTATCCAGCACTAGGGGCCAATATGAGATACCAAAAGATCAGGAGTACACGCACAGAACGTGTGACTTGGTTCTAGCCAGCAGAACATGGCAAAGGTGGTGGGCTAGGAACTCCTGTGCAGGTTTCATTGTGCTTTATAAGACTCCATCTTTGCAGAATTGGGGGGACAGTTTTTCTGCTGACTTTGGAAAATTAAGCTACCACAAGTGTAAAGGCCAGAGGGTCATTTGGTAGGCGCTAACCCACACACGACAGTCATCAAGAAAACAAGAGCCTCAGCCCTACAGCTCAAAGAAACTGAATTTTGCCAGTAGCCACAGGAATTTGGAAGAAGGACCTGAAATTTAGACAGAAATGGAACAGACCCAATACTTTGATTGATGGCAGCCCCCTGAGGTCCTGAGTAAAAGACTCAACTAAGCCGTACCTGGAATCCAGCCCAAGAAAAATATTGTCCTATTGTAAGGCAATAAATGTGTGTTGTTTTAAACTACCGTGCTGTGAGCTCTGCAGACCAGCCCCTCAAACCGCTGACCTACTGACCACAGGTGCCTTCTGCACACAGCACGCACTTGACCATCACCCCCAGCTCAGTCTCCTTCCTCCTCACTGCAGGGGCTCACGTCCAGCTAGGGTGAGAACCGGGGAGAAACTGAAAGGAAATTCCAGTTGGCGACACACTGAATCTGTAGCTGATCTGGCATCCGACCTCTGCAGTGCAGAGCCACCAAACCCTTTTAAGAGGGTGGCTTTCCCTCGGGGTCCCAAGTAATGCACTTCCTGGTTTACACGCAAGGTCTTTTGTGACAAAAGTCTGTGTGAGTCTGACCCAGGTGAGAAACACAGCTCAAGATGTTTCTCAAAGAACTCTGAGCTTTTTAACTAGTCCAGACATTAGATTATTCATTCCCTATTTAATGCATGAATTATTATGAGAAATGAAGTTTGCATTATGAATTAAGCAATCAAGACATCTAGCCTTCAATTTAAGTTCTCACAGGTTATTGCTGATATTCCTAACACTTTTATTAAAACCTTAGTGTACAGTACATGTAAGTCATGCACGTATTTTTTATGTAAAGATAGGAAAATGCTGTACGTATTTGTCTGTATCTTCCTAGGTTGGTGTCAATAATATGTATTTTTATTGACTGCATTATAACCCACTATAAGTACTTACAGAAACACACACACAGAAATTTAATTTTATTCATATTTAGTTTTTGTTACTCTCCCCCCAAACTATATAATTCTAGAAACAATTCATTAATATTTTTTAAATTTAAAATTAATGTATATTCCCCAAATTCAAATAATACACAAGTATATAAAATGAGACATTTATTTAAGAAGAAATAATATGAGTCAGCTATTATATATACTGTTAGTTAAATAGTGTTTGATGGAGAAATTGTTACATTTACATTTCCTTCATTTGAAAGACAATCCTTGGCCAGGTGTGATGGCTCACACCTGCCTGTAACCCTTGTCCTCCAGGAGTCTAAGGAGAGTAGATCTTTTGAACTCAAGAGTTCAAGACCAGCTTGAGCAAGGGCAAGACCTGATCTCTACTAAAAATAGAAAAATGGATGTCATTGTCGTGCCTATAGTCCAGCTACTCAGGAGACTGAGGCAAGTGTATCATACTAGCCCAGGAGTTTGAGACAAGTGGAACACGTTAGCCCAGGAATTTAAGGTTGCAGTGAGCTATGACACCACAGCACTCATCACTCAGGGTGATGGACTGAGACAAAAAAAAAAAAAGGAAAGAAAGAAAGAAAATAAAAGACAATCCTTTGTAATTAAAGTCCCTTTATGTTGACCTCCATGGACAAATTCAATTTACCCCTGCTTCTCAATATTTATTATTTTTCCTATATCATTATGAAATACCATCTAAGAAACTTTTGATAATAACCTTATACCAACTGTTAGCAATATCTAAATAGTAATTTTGGCCTCAACTTGTCTTTGTTGCTACTTTAAGGAAGAAATACAACTCTGGCTGCAGACACAACCAGTTGTCTATTAGGAATACTTCTCGGGGTTGTGCACTATTTCGAACTCAGAAGTGTGATCTATTGATTGTTTTGCATTTCTAGAATGTGCTTATGTGTCCCTCTGGTATATTTCTGGGAATATGATGAAAAGCCCACAATGCTTCTCAGTTTATATAGGATGAGCATTATAATTCTACCACCACTGGCTGAATATTCCTTAGGATACATTTCTCCTTCCAAATATGTGTGTGTGTGTGTGTGTGTGTGTGTGTGTAATGCATACCTGAGTACGTATAAACATACGTGGTTTGCCAATATCAGAAAGAAGCCTAATCTCCATACCCCCTCCAAAATTTCAGTTACAATTAGTTGCAGAAATCAATAATCACAAAATACTTTGGGAGGTCTACCTAATAAGAGCAGAATCCTGTCTCATGGTAGGGCTAGTTGAGAAGCCTGACTGGGGCACTGTAGCTGAAAGTGGAATGTGGATTGGGAATTATGATGGCTTTGCAATATGTCAACTTCGTTTCTAAGAATTTCTGGGAAATTAGTATTTCTCAGAATTTCTTTTGTTGCATGTTTCCATTCAAGTAAACAGCAAAGGAAATTATTGGAAGTTCTGAAAGGCAGAAGACAAGCAGTGTCCCTGCGTAGCTCAGACACCTGCTGACTCACCTCTCTCATATGAAGCAGCAACGGGGCCTGTAATTGCTCCGCTCAGTTTCTCTGACCACACGGAGATGTTTGGCTTTGTGACAGAGGCCCCAGTTTCTGTAGTTATCCCTGTCACCCCAAACAGAAGCAACAGGAAACCACTTAGATTTCAGTATGTCCATTTCCCCCTTATGAGTTCTAGCTTGTTTGAGACCTCCCCTCCAGACTGACTGCTC
Source organism: Otolemur garnettii (assembly GCF_000181295.1). Lineage (NCBI taxonomy): Eukaryota > Metazoa > Chordata > Mammalia > Primates > Galagidae > Otolemur > Otolemur garnettii. The sequence continues at coordinate 698,179 of NW_003852525.1, read as the reverse complement.
CGTGGATTTTCTGTCCCAGCACAGATATGAGACAGCTGCCTCACAGAGATTCTGTAATAAACACATGCCCCCAAGCACAGAGATTACCAGTACCACTTCCCTGCATGAACCTGACTGATAAGAGGAATTAAAGACAACAGCCACAGGTAACCAACCCTCTCAGTAAGTTCTTTTTCTTTTCCTAATGAAAAGGAATAGAAATGAAATGATATCTAAAGATAATATTAAATCAAGGGATGATACTATAAATAAAATGTTCTTGATTCTATTTCTCTGTTTCCCGAACAGAAGGAAAGTTGGTAACATGAGAAAGGAAGAAATTAATTTCAGAAGCAAAGTTTTGATAAGTTGAAGAGATGAGACCCACAAAATAAGTGAGAAGGTCAGCCTTCTGTGGGTGCATGAGAAATCTTCAGTCCCAAGTTAGCTATGGAAAAAGAGGAAAGGCAGAGAGTGCAGGTGTAGATTCAGGTGAGTTAACACATGTCCTAATGGGAAGATAAGGAGGTTGGAGTCTCATCACTTTTTTTTCTTAAATATGAGGCAAGGTTATCATTTGAGAACAAGGAAAGAGAGATGGTTAGTATCTTGAGGAGAGAGCAAGAGGCATGGAAAAAATCTTTTGGAAAAGAGAAAAAGCAAGCGTAACGGGAAGTGTTGCAGCGTTGCTAACCAGATGAAGGGTCTACTAAAGGTGCATGGCCACGGATTCCATGAGCTAGAGTTGGGCGTTGTCAGCAAGTCCGTGGTCTCCTCAGCATAGTGTTCAGCTACACAGGCAGACAGAGTAAGCACAGAGATGGGCTTGTATGGAGGACGCTTTTCCCAGCTGTGCCCAGTAGGGGAACAGTGTTCATAAAGATGGATCAGTGAATCCAAGCTGATCAAATCCAGAGAGAAGGACATCAATGCCTTGATTTACAGAGACAAAACAGTAAGGTTCATGAGTTGGGAATGAATTAGTGATATGGCTGAAGGACTGAGTGAACGGATTCAATACGGGAGGCAGATGAAGGGAGCACTGGGCTTTTGGGACTTTACAACAAGCCCCACAAAAAGGTGATTATCTTGGTTCTGAGATCTTGAGATCTTTGATCTTGAAATCTCCTCTTTTTAACCCAAATAAAAATTGTAGGTATTGGCTTACATCTCTTTTCTTTTACAGTTTAAATCTCTAAGAATTATTTTCTGGAAAAGAACAGATTTATAAATTTTTGAGGAATTTTTTGTCTCTATTTTTCATCTTTGTTTATTCCTTCATTTAAATCTCCTCCTTTTTCTTTACTTCCTCCTTCTTTTCTTAATCATTCTCCAAATACCTAATGAACACCTGTTATGCACTTGGTAATAAGCTTGTGGCTACTGTTGTGGTGATGAGTGTATAGATCCAGTGGAAGAGAGAGGGAGTGAAAAAGCAAAGAATTGTGAATTGTAACAAGTGCTGTAAATCAGAAAAATAAGTGGGAGAAGATATTTAGATAAGAGTGTCAGAGAAGGCTTCTCCACGGACTTAATGCTTCAAGCTAGAACCAGGGAATGGAAAGTTTCTTTCTTACACTCCCAGCATTTGTGAGGGTAGGAATTGGAGTGGAGAACTCCTCCTTGGCAGACTGGAGGACCTGAGTGGAATGAGTGGGGCTGGGGAGGTAGGAAACCCAGACTACACAGGACTTTATTTAAAAGTTTGGATCTTTTCTTATAATCTATTTCTTTCAATAATTCCCTAGACATATGGTTAATAAGTAGTTTTAAGATGAAGGCTTCTAGACCACAAAAATGGTAGCTATTTTCTTAATTGCCTATACTATTACCAAAGTAAAATTTTTATTCATATGTGTGTGTATATATACATATATATAACATACATATAAAAATATATGTGTATATGTATATATTTTATTCTTCATAAAATTATGTATAATCAATTATGATGATAGCTATTGGGAGTAGGCATTTTTATTTTTCAATGAAAGAAAAATTATTCATCAAGTTTAAATGTGCCCGGTTAATGTTAATTCCAAAACACAAACCTAGTATTACAAATCCAGTATTGAACTTCTTTTTACACAATATAATAATTGTTAGTACTTAGCAAATACTAGAGTGTTCTGCTTATTAAAACCAAGGTTTTAAAAAAAAGTGTTTTTGATACCATTATGGGACTGACCCATAGGCCTTCTCTTTTAAAAAGAAATTACAACAACAATCTATTTCTTATTCTTATTTGGGGAAATGAGAACTTCTTATTTGGTGTAATTGTCATTTATATTATGTGGTCTGCTAAAAGATCGTGATTGCCCTGATCATTATTAGGGCCATTATCATTGAAAGATCCCACCAAAATAGTTTACAGTGCTGGACTCCAAACATATAAACAAAAGAGACAAAATAGAATCTTCGTGTTAAAGAATAGTGTTTTTTCTCCCATTTCTTAATATTGGTGCCTGAGGTGTATATACATATGGCTATTTCAAGAAATTACATCTCCTAATGTGGGGTAGAGAGGTTAGGTGGTTAAAAAGTTCTGGGAGGGCTCTAGAAAGAAATTGTCAGTGTCCCATTTGAATAAACTGCATTTATGATAGAAGTAACACCTTTGAACATGAAATAATACTTTAGTTATGTACCTGAATGAAAGACTGTGGACTAATTTGATTTTTGATAGTCAAAATCACACAAAAAAAATGAAGCATTAATCAGATTGTTATATAATTTGTGTTTCTAAAAAAAAAAATCATTACACAGGGAAGTTTGATCACCACCATCCCCACCCAGTTGAAATCAATAAGAGAATTACCATCATCCTTTGTATGGTGGAATTTAGTAAGAAACAAAGTAATTTGATTACAGGTACAACCAATAGCTATCAGCTATGTACAAACATGGAATATTGATGGACGCTTCGGCATGGACTGATTGTCCTTCAGCTTAGTGAAACATATTCAATATAAAACACAGTCCAGGAAACGAGCTTTCTGATTTCCTTTCAAGCTACAGCACGTTTCAAAGTTCTGTCATGTATTTTATATAATTTAGAATAACTAAACTCTACATTCTAATTAAAAATAATAATAATAACTGAAATAATATAATTTTTCTGCTTAATACATGATGGTTAATGAAATGGCTGTTAGGCCTGAAGTCTAATTGTTTCAGAACATTCACATATATACCATGCAAAATATAAGATGATGACCTGAGAATTAATGAATGAACTTGGTATTTCCTCACGGACACAAAATATAGGACTGATTAGAAAATAAATTTTTTTAAAAATGTATGTGCTGTTCTTCACATTCGAGTACCTATTTATTTGCATATTCCTGGAGCTTTATCAAGGAAGAACTATATAGATACACTACCCTACACACCTCCTGTTTGGACAAGAAGAATAGTTTCTGTCCCCATCTGGCATTGTCAGATATCACAGATTCATTCCTGAGTTAGATGACTGTTTAAAAGACTCTTTTATATGTCTGAAGTGACATCTGAGTCACAAACTTATTAATATCAAGTGGTGTTTGGAAATATAGTTTATTATCATAGTACTTTGTACTTACCTGATATTTTAGTTTTTACTACAATAATAATGCTGGGTAACAACCACAGCCTCTCAGTGGCTCGCAGACGTCATGAACACAGAGCCATCTGCTGCAGGTCACGGAGGCGGCTGTGCAGATCTTGGCTCACACACTTGCCTGGGGGATCGGTGGTGGCTGCTGATACAGGATGGTCTGGGCTGTGACGGCTCACAGCACTTGGATCACACACTCTGTAATCACCAGCCTGCAAGCCCAGGCATGTCCTCATATTGATTGCAGAGTGGGAGAAACAGAAGTCAAACTCAGTCATCATAGTGCTTTTCAAACCTCTGTTTTTGTCTCACTTACTAACATCTATTGGCCAAATCATATTGGGTATCTGGGCTCAGAATTGGAGTGGAGGGCAGTGGGCAGGAGATGCTCTTCTGTGCTATTTAGATCCCCCTTTCAGCGCGAAGGACGGGTGGTCCAGGTTGCTACAAGTGCCACCGGCCATTGGCAGACAGCCCTCAAGTGTTGCTGAGTTTATGAATGGCCTCAAGTAAGAAGAGCCACCTCTTGGGAATCAGGACAACTCAAGGCAACTAGTATTTAGTGACTGTGTGACCTGGACCATACAGCCTGGCACTTTCGCCCTAACTGGGAATAGCTGGGAGAGTGATTCCCTTATCAGAGCGCCCCGTGAGGTCAGCTGAGAGTCTCATGGAGACTGCATCGCTGCCCAGCTTGTGTTTCTATCCCAGTCTGCCTCCTTCCATCCCTTGGGTGTTGTTGGGTCGAAGAGATTGCTAATTTACTTCCTGCCCTAATTTCCACTCCAAAGTCTAATTTCCTGGGGAATCTGACCTGAGAAATTCCAGAACAAAGTTCATGATGGCTCAAGGAAAAGAGTTGACTTGCCACAGATTTCTAGCATAACAACCAGGAGGGGTGACGTAGGATCGTCATAATGACATAAAGGTAGTTTTCTGGACTTCAAACAGCTTTCTGTGGCTTTCACAGCCTCTTCAATTTGTCCTTCATAATCATAACAGTCATCTTGCGGTTCTCTTTCAGCACTGACTGATGCTCTCGTCAGCCAGTGGCATAATTAGCCTGCATCCACATTTCCTGTCTTCTTATTCCCGGTCACATTGCTGCCTCCGTACATGAAACCTCTGCTCTGCCTGTCAAAGGCTTAACTCTGCTCAAAGTTGATTTCAAATCTTAATTCCTAATTGTTCCTTCTTCTGATTCTCCCTAGTTGGAGATTATTAGATCCCTCCTGCATAAGATCCCTCTCTTTTCGTAATTACCACGTCCTGCTTGATAACTTAAATTCCTGCCTCATGTCTGTATGAGAGCTCCAAGGATAGGGATTCTGTCCCAGGTGCCTTTTTCATTATTCAGGTCTTCTAGCAAGGTGACTTAGCATAGCAGTCACTGTCTGTAGGACTGGTGGCTGAGTGTCACCTTGCAAGGCCTGTCTCTTCTAACCAGGCCCAGCTGCTTAATCACAAGTGGCCTCACTATTTTGTCCACTTGGTTGCAGTAGACACCCACTCTGCTGATGTGTATTTAATAAACACAGAACCCATCAATCCAGCTTTTTTTGCCTTGCCAGGTTGTTTCAAATGGTCCAATATTGGAATAGGAATGGCAACCCTTGCAGTGAATTCAGATGTAGGTTGAGATGGAGTCCCTTCTACTGCCCACCTGCAAAGACCCCACTGGCATCTTTTCAAGATGAAAACCAGCAGAATGAAGCTTAAACCATTGATGTACTGAACATTCACTGATGGCACCCTTCCCAAAGGCTTTGGTGATGTTTTCACCTGTTGGCACTGCCTTGCTTCCATGAGGGGACATGTATTCAAAACTAACATGAGCTTTTGACTTGTCCATGGTTTCCTAAAAACTGTTTTAGACAAAGTTTGAGAGATAATCACAGGGCAACATGTATGTTAAAAAACAAATGAGGATGTGCCTTCACAATAAAAGAAAACACAAGGGTTCAGTGCCTATAGCTCAGTGGCTAGGATGCCAGCCACATACTCCAGAGCTAGTGGGTTCAAACCTAGCCCAGGCCTGCCAAACAACAATGACAACTATAACAACAACAACAACAAATAGCTGGGCATTGTGGTGGGTGCCTATAGTCCCAGTTACTTGGGAGGCCAAGGCAAGAGAATCACTTAAGCCCAAGAGTTTGAAGTTGCTGTGAGCTGTGACACCACAGCACTCTACTGAGGCCAACATAGTGAAACTATGAAAAATAAATAAAAATAAAAAAAGTAGTATAGAAGTGAAAAATAGTGAAAAATAAATAAAAATAAAAAAAGAAGTATAGAAGTGAAATGTCAGGGATAGCAACTGTTGAACTCAGTACTTTAGGAAATTGGACACTTCATACTTAATAATCATAAACTAATTCATCTTCTACACATGCAGCACCTCCGTTCTGCTTTAAGAAGTTGGTGACTGCAATAGCTGTGCATTCTTGAGCTCACATAACTTGAACCTTTGCAAAATTCCTACCACTCCCAAAGCCACACACTTGGATTTGAAAGCCTGCTCTCTGCTCAGTTGGAAACTAGTAATCTGTCGCTTTCCTTCCCTAAATGTCACTGGTGTTATCTGTTGTCATCTTATCTCTATTCTGCCTGAACCAGTATTTTTAAATAATTTTTCTCAATTATATTTCTGCAAGTCTTTTCAGAGCTCTTAGAAATAGAAATGTGTGTTTGATTATTCCAGTATACCCAAAGCATCTTTTTGGATTTATTTTCTAATCCAATTTCATGAGATTTGTGTCTCAGGACTGTTGTTTGTTTTCCCAATTGTGCTGTTTCTTTTTTGGTAGAAACTGTGCTCACTGTTTGGTCCTCTGCTAACGCCATGTCCCTGGGTGATTTGGGCAGTTTTAGGATCACAAAAGGCCTGTTTTGAGATAGTGTAAAGCATTGTCTGAGCCTTTCTGCCAATATTGATGTAACAGGGGTTGTAGAATGGAGTAATCTCCACTGTAAAGCCACTATTGATCTCTTGCAGTGAGTCAATATGTTCTTGATTTATTCTGAATTCATTCAGACAATTGAGGAAGACCAGCGATTTCACAGACAAATTCTATCCTTTGGTCTACTAATTACATGCAGAAGAGCAACACTTAACCTTCTATACCATTCTCACTTAACTGTCAAGACCAGGTATTGAGTTTTCTGATAAGAATCATAAATCAAAATTAAGATTGGGTGCTGTGGGGTCCCCCTTCACCCTGCTATTCACACAATGATAAGGCTATTTGTTAAGAATAAAGCTGTGAAGCCCGCCTGCCAGTGGGACAGTTCTGAATGTATCATCCACTAAAATGAAATTTTGGCCAAGTTTTCTGAACTCTCTGGCTTCACTTTCTTAGGGGGTGAGGTGTGTATCAGTTAGATGGCAGAATAGGGGGCTGCTGACTCTCCTCCTCCTATAGACTCACTGAACAAGCACCTACCACAGTGAGGTTCCCTCCACAGACAAACCGGACAGCAGAATGAGAGACTCCTACAAAGCAGACAGTCAAGAAAGGTCCACACCAGAGCTGGCTGCAGAGCTGAGAAAGATGGTGCACAGCCACCCCAGACCCAGCCACTCACAACTGGGAAGGAACCTCAACCCCAGCCGCTCACTGAGGAGTAAACATTTGGAGCACACATATAGAACTCCAGCTTTTACAGTGTTCCCTAGAAGATTTGACTCTTAAATCACTTGGCTCTTCCTGGGTGTTGTGGTGGCTCATGCCTATAATCCTAGCACTCTAGGAGGCTAAGGCAAGAGGATCACCTAAGCCCAAGAGTTGGAGGTTGCTGTGAACTAGGATGACACCCGGGCACTCTACCCAGGCCAAATGAGTGAGACTGTGTCTCAAAAAAAAAAAAAGAAAGAAAAAAAGAAAAATCACTTAGCTCTCAGAATGAAAGGGACTCAGCCTTTGAGAGTTTCCCTGAAACCTCAGAGAGCAAAGGGGTGGTTTTAAATGGGTTACAAGCACTGCTATAAGCTGTTGCACACAGGATCAGTCCAGAAAGAATGAGCTGAAGTGTCCAACTCTCAGTTTCTCCCTGGAAACAGCTTCCTTCGCACAGTTTCCCCAGTTCCCTGGGGGTCAGGATCTGAAGGTTATCAGGGACAGATAAAACAACAGCCCAGGCCCAGGAAGACCAAAGGATTTCCAATAAGATGGATCTAAAGAGACCCACACTGAGGTATGGTATAATCAAATTGTCAAAAGTTAAAGACAGAGGGAGGATTTTGAAAGTGGCAAGAAAAGTGACTTGTCACATATAGAGGGGTTTGTATTAGACTATGAGTGATTTTATTTCTTTTGTGGATCAGGATGGAGTATATGGAGTAGGATGGTGTTTTCAAAGTGCTGAAAAAATAAAAAAACACTGTTGGCTCAGCACTTGTAGCACAGTGGTTATGGTGGCAGCTACGTACACAGAGGGTGGCAGGTTCAATCCTGGCCTAGGCCTGCTAAACAACAATGACAACTACAACCAAAAAATAGCCAGGCACTGTAGCAGGCACTTGTAGTCCCAGCTACTTGGGAGGCTGAGGCAAGAGAATCGCTTAAGCCCAAGAGTTTGAGGTTGCTGTGAGCTGTGACGTCACTGCACTCAACAGAAGGCAACATAGTGAGACTCTGCTCAAAAAAAAAAAAAATACCATCAACAAACTTGTCCTTTAAAAATGAAGGAGAAAAAAAGATTTTCTCAGAATGACAAAAACCGAAGGAGTTTATGACTGCCGTACTGATCTTACAAGAAATATTGGTTTGAGTCTTTTGACCAAGTTGGATTTATCCTTGGGATGTAAAGTTGGTTTAATATCCACAAAGAAAGCAATGTAATACACCATAATAACATAACAAAAGACTAAAAACCAGTCGATTATCTCAATAGATGTAGGAAAGGCATTTAAAAAAAATTCAACATCCTCTACAATAAAAGTTTTCAACAAAATAGGTATTGAAGAAATGTCCTCTACATAATGGAGGTCATTTATACAAAGTCCACAGCTAATGTCATAATCAATGGGGAAAAACTGAAGGTCTTTTCTCCAATATCTGGTGACAAAACAATGATGGCCACTTTAGCATTTTCTACTCAACATAGCACTGGTCCACGGAAAGATTGTCTTCCATGAAACAGGTGCCTGGTGCATAAAAGCTGAGGACCACTGATACAAGGATCAAATCCATCCAATTCATCATGTGTGAATTTCTCTGTTCACTCACGTTCACTCAGCTGCCTCCTCCCCTGTCCTGAAATCTCCTATAACTGAACAGCTCTTTGCCAGGACTGCTGGTTCCATTTTCAGCTTTGATCTCGTCCTCCTAGAGGACCTGGCTATCCATCTTCCAGCTCTTCCCACAGCTGTAGTAATTTTCTTCTTCTGGTATAGTCTCTCTCTTCTACTTTCAAACAAGATACATTTCCCCACGTCTCTCATTATCAGAAAATAATCCTGCCGCATTTGATGATACCACCCTATAAATCTCTTCACTTTGTTCTATGATTTTGAAAGAGTGGTCTACAAGCTCTTTTCCTATCAACTTGTGTTTCTGCTTTTTACAGTTATGACCCAAATTTGCCTTATGAAAAAAGAGAATACTGATTTTCCATTCAATTTTCTCTTAGATAATCAGAACAATGAACCAACCTTAAGGGCGGGTTAAGGAAACATATGGAGAGTGAGCAGTAGTTAAAAATTCAGTTTCCCTCACGCTCCTTGTATTGGCAGAATTTGACATTAAAGATCAGAACCCTTCACTGTCTAGACCAGTGTTTTACACCTTTTTCATCTCATAGAACACTCGAACTTCAAGTATGTTGATCAAAAACAAGAGTAAAAAAAAAAAGAATATTCTATAAGATTTGGCATGATCTGCTTTTTTAAATTATCTTTTATTTTTATTTATAAATATTACTTGTCTATTTTTTGAGACCTTGGGAAAAAACTAAGAAGTTAATTGATGACTCTATACTGAACCTCAGAGTCAAAGCATTCTATAATGGTCATACTCTTATTTGACAATGTGAATGTTACTTTCTTTGCATTATTATTACTATTGATTAATATTTCGTAGCAGCAATCATCTGATTTCTTTTCTGAATGTACTTATCTTCATTCATTCTTTATGAGGTTTTTGTTTCTAGTCCTTAGCTTAAACATTGTTATTGTTGTTAAATTTTAAGCCATTTTAGTCCTATGAAGGCAAAAAGTGGAAACCTAATAATCACACATATATGTAAAAATAAAAGAATATACTTATTGTGCTTTGAACTTCTTCCAAAAATAATTGAATTAATGATTTTTAAAAATTTTTGAGGCACATCTAAGATCCTCTCACCACACATTGGCTGAAAATCTCCAGTCTAGACAATTGTTAAAGGAAGAGATGGCTGTCATCATTGATTCCTCTATTGATTTCCAAGGCCAGAGATTCAAGCAATCACCATTCCCACTTGCCAAAAAACATAAAACACAGTAAAGTCCAAGTAATGAAATTTAAAGTAGAAAGTATTCAAAAAACTTTGGGTGGGGGGTTGGAGGGAGGCAATGTCATCTAGACTAATCAAGCTACTGAACAGTTAATGAGTCCTGGAGCCCAAGCACCCAGTGCAGATGGCCTCGTGGCTTGGCCCGAGCCCTCCTCGTCAGGGGTGATGCTGCTGGGATGCCTTCACAGACACCTGGAAGACTCTAGCCAAGATGTTACAGTCTATTCCAGAGTCCAGAAGGAAAAAACAAGTCATTTCTCCCCTGCTTCTAAGATCTTCAGAACTCCCATTAGTGCCTCTCTTGGCAATACAGAACCAGAAGCCAATTGGCAAAAAAATGTGAAAAATGCCGTTGGTGTGATGTCAGCCCCTTCCAAACCAGAAAGGAGCCTTAGTACTTGGAAGAATTGGGGGAGGCAGAGCCCAGATTGCTTGGGAAAGTAGGAGGAGCAAAAGAAATGAAGATACATCACTCAGAGTAAAATAACTACTCCCACCTCCACCCCAGGCAGATGGCTTTATGAATCTCCAGGATCAGAGAGCTGGGACTGAAGGACCTGTGAGCCCCACGCCCGTCACTCAGCACCGACTCAGGTCTCTTCCTCTACCATGTCACCTGTTTCTCTCGTCTTCTGGATTGCACACAGTAAGTGTTAGGGTGGAGAGCTCAGAATTTCTCTAGACCAAAATTAGGATATAAAAGTGTAAATTTATTTTGTCTTTTAGAACAAAAGAGGGAATGAGAGAGGGGAGAGAAAAGAAAACGGGAGATGCTGGCCTCCCAAAGAAAGAAAAAAGTGTGCCCAGTTGGTGGTCAGCTAAATCTAAGAGCTTAAGAGTGGGGTACAAAAAATGCTGCACCCACTTTTCCGCTGGCTAAGCTGAAGACAAACTTTTTTAATAGGTATTTCTGATCCCATTTACAGGTGCGTAGATCCCATCATTCAGGAGATTTTTCAGGAACCACTTGACAATAACTTCTAAAAGAAAGATTTAGTCAGTAGGCTTGCAGATTTGTGAAGGGAATTTTTACATTTCCTTTTGCTTTGCTGGGCTCCTCAGTGGCTTGTGAAAACACATCCACAGGGTGTCCCACAAAAGAATTTATAGAATCAATATTCAATAGTCACTAGCAAATTGTAGGATTAGGTATTTTCCTATTACGTTTTAAATTTTTTAAGACCACCCCTTTCAGCAACAGTAAGATACCATTACTGTGTCACCTGAAAAACACATTATCTCTCTTCTCAGAGGGAATGGACACAAAGTCTCATTAGCTTCCACATTTAACACTGACTGATATTAATTCCTTCTTAAATTTTTTCACAATCCCATTCTGAATATTTTGTAGCTCTAATTTGTAAAGATAATCAGAACTAACATTAATTTATGAAAATAAAGTTGGTGAGGGCAGCGCCTGTGGCTCAAAAGGGTAGGGCATTGACCCCATATGCCGGAGGTGGTGAGTTCAAACCCAGCCCCGGCCGGAAAAAAAAAAGAAAGAAAGAAAACAAAGTTGGTGAACGGAAGAGGAAGAATGGTCTCTGCCTGCTCTTCAGTGCCTGTGTTATGCTTTTGCCCTCACCCAGGTTGTTGGCAGTTTGGGACTATTTACCTGGGATAGCAACAAAATTTTCATTCTTTTTTTTTTTTCAGTTTTTGGCTGGGGCTGGGTTTGAACCTGCTACCTCAAGTATATGGGGTTGGCGCCCTACTCCTTTGAGCCACAGGCGCTACCCCAAAGTTTTCATTCTTTAGCTAATGGCTTTAGGTCCTTAGTAAATTTTTGTAGGGAAGTGCAGTATTTCAAAAGTGACTGGAAACTGACCCCTTCTACTTGAAAAGGTTTGATTATCCTGTGGTCTTTAATTTCTGTCAGAAAAATTAAAATCTCTTGCTATTGTTTGTAAATGCAAAGGGAAGTGAAAACATTAATATGTATTGAGTGCACTGTATTTGGGAATAGGAGAAGCACTGAGAATTCAGGTGTTTCATTTCTTTGGAGAAACTCACCAAGAGTAGTATGACAGACGCTTGCCTTTCTCTCCTTATATGAATTAGTATATGGAATGACTGACACCCTCCTCTGTGCCTTAGTGAAAGTTATGCTACTTTTTGAGCTTGCCTCAGTTTCCTACATCTTACACTTTGTACTTTTAAGGCCATGGAATATTTCTGAAGTATCATCTAATGTGGAATTTGCCCAGGATATCATCTCATCTGGTAGGTGATGGGGGACAGCCCACTGTCCAAGGACAAAGCCTGGGGTCCCACCCTGCTGCTACCTCAAGCAAATTCCACATCCACTTTGCCAAAAAGTCACATATCTACCACACCCCCATCAGATAAATTCTCATTTTCTGGGACTCCCGTGTATGGATATTAAATACATTTTATAAAACTGTTCTCATATTAATTTTTTCTATCATGTGTTGATTTTTCAGTGAACCTTCTGAGAGTGAAGGAGTGAGTTTTGCCTTTGCCCCTAATAGGCTTATCACTGGGAAATGAGGTGGCTACAGACTATTTTCTTTCCTATATGAGCATGGAGTAATAGTTTCACAGTGACCAGTTATCAATGGACTTTCAATTAATTGCTACTGATTAATTGCATTAATTGCTACTGATCATAATACACATCTATTATTTACATGGTTGTCTGTGGATTGAAGAGCTAGCCATCAGGCTATATTTCATACAATTACCCGAAGTCCATAAGCCATGGTACTTGGAATTTGAACTGTGTTGTTGGGGGATTGGAGTTTAACTAAGCCCCGGTGATGGAAATTTGTGCTTCTTGGAGCCAGGCCAAGTGAGGTCTGTGTGTGTGAGTCCCATCCATGCCATGGTGAGATGGTGCCACATATAACAAGTTCATGGCTTTCTGGATCAGACAACACCCCATTCGTAAAGAGCAGTCCAGTTTGCAGAAATTTAGCTTCCTGCTGGGGCCCAAAAGCTATTTCTTAAAAATAGAATAGCTATTTGCAGAAGATTCACAGCTTTGCTAAAAACGCTAGAGCTCTGACATATTGAGACTTGCCAGAGACTCTCTACAACTTCCTAAATCTCTCAATCCGCCCTGTCTTCAGCAGCTCCCCAGGCTGGCGCTGTTTCCACATGTTGACAATTTTAGCTCAGAATCCCGTGACTTTATGCCTTGAAAAGAGGACCAGCTTCCTAAATATGTTTCCAGCCTTCAACATTTTCAACTCTCATATTTACTAACATAGCTGCATTTATAAAAGGAAAATCTGACCCTGAAATCACCTGCATCAAATCCACCAATGTTCCCTCATTCCTGGTGTGGCTTCCACTGAGCTTTTTCCTGTCACCTCTACCCAGCCCTTCCCTGGGGCCCCATGACCCACTCCTCTGACTCACTCGTGGGCCTGAAATGAGGTCTCAACTGCGTGCTCATGTTATGGCAACACCGCGCTCTTGCTTATGACACTGCTGCCAGGCCTGAATTTCTTTCTAAGCCAAGTCCTGGGTCTTGGGGCACAAAGAATAAAACCATGGACCATGCAAATAAGCAATAGGACAGAATTTATTGACAGAAAGGTTGATGGAAAGATTGATAAGAAGCAAAAGAGGAGACAGAACCTCCAACAGCGGAGGGCAGAGCCCAAGTGGAAAGACCCTGAGTCTTCAGTCTAGGGGTTCAAATGCTGCTTTTCCTATCCTGCGGTCAGGGCACTTGGGGGGGAAGTGTGTCACAGTTGCCCAGAGGTCTGCTGGCAGAAAATATTCCTATACGTAGGCACAGGAATACATCCTTGCAGTGTTTGCCTTAGGCAAGGAATTAGGGTGTGTGCTCAAGGAGGAACCACCAGGTGTTTGGGGGGGCTGCTTTGTTCATGACCTGGCTAGAACCCAGAGGGTGTAGCTGGAAAAGGTTTGTGCCTCGAGATGGGGTCTGCTATGAAACTGATTTCTGAGCTCATGTAGGACTAGGAAATGGTGGGTCCCTACCCAGTGCTGAACAGGGGAACCCTGCTTTGCCTGAACAACTGTTGGTCAAAACAGTCCTGATGATCAGTATGTTGACATCCTATCTAGAGCCCACTTGCTTGGAATCAGTGCCTTCAAAATCCAAGCCCTCACTCTGAAAATTCTTCCAGTATCCCAGGTAATATCCACAGCTATTCATTTAAAATCTTTAATGTACGACCAATTCATCACTTATAACGAAATGCCTCTGTCTTACAAGCTATTTCTCCTTCCAATATTAAGTAATAACATCATCACTCTTTCAATTTCGTGAGTCATTCATTCTTGAAATCTTTCATTTACTTAAATAAATTTGATTCTTGGCAAAAAAATGAGCATAATGCATTAATGTATTTCCTAGGTTGCATGATAAATTATGGCAGAAAGAGTTAAAAAACACAAGAATACTTTCCTTAAGTAGTGGAAAAAGCAACAAAATTTTTACAAATGAAAAATGTTTCTTTTTTAAAGAAATGCCCAGTTATTTGTTATGGGGGTGAAGTAGTCATCAGTGTCTTTAGAGAAGAGATACGCCTATTCCATATTTAGAACTTCCCAAATTGGAAAAAAAATTCTATATGCAAAAACAATGATATGCAAAAATATATTTTGTGTGTCTGATCTTCTGAAATTCCAACAGATGTCTAAATTTTTTAATTGTACCTCTAAAACTTTACTAAAATTCAATACTTGCCTTTTGCAAAGACCCAAAGTCCTCCACTCTGGCTATCATATCATGTTTCCTAATATTAGGTTTTGTTCCATTGTTGTCTATCCTGTTTATAGCCATAACTTTTTTTTTTTTGAGACGGAGCCTCAAGCTATCCCCCTGGGTAGAGTGCCATGGCATCATGCTCACAGCAACCTCCAACTCCTGGGCTCAAGCGAGTCTCCTGCCTCAGCCTCCCAAGTAGCTGGGACTACAGGCACCCGCCACAACGCCTGGCCATTTTTTGGTTGCAGCCATCATTGTTGTTTGGCTGGCCCGGGCTGGGGATTCGAACCCGCCACCTTAGGTGTATGTGGCTGGCGCCTTAGCTGCTTGAGCCACAGGCACCGAGCCTATAGCCATAACTTAATTATGTCATTTTCTTTCATCAAAATCACTAACAGCTCCTATTTTCTACCAATCCTTTCCATGAAATGAAATTTTATATCTGATATAATAACCCTTTGTTCAGATCCCCATCAAAAACATTTAAAAATCAGGATCCAAGGTCTCCAGGAGAAGCACTTGGGCTTTGGAGTAAACAAAATCACTGAACTGAGGAGCCTGGGAACTGGTGGTCATGTGACCTTAGCTAAACACATCCTGTGACAAGCCCCCCCCCCACCTGCTTATATTTACTTTCCTCTGGGCCTGCTTCTGGTCTTCTAAAGGGGTGTTTTCTTTTATACTTTAAGGTTTAATTGAATTCTTATGACCCATGAGTACATTTGCACAAGAAATCATTACTGAACTCTTCTTATATCCCCAAGACAATTAGCTAAGCTTCCCTCTGTAATTTACCATAAAAATAATGGCCCTTATCACATTGCACCGGAACTGGGTGTTCACTTACAATATTTTGCACAGTACTTAAGCTCCTTGAGGCAGAACATTTCTCTAACGTAGGGTAAAGCCTGATTCATTCTGTCTGTTCAATACCTATTTGTTGATGAAGCAAATAAACTATAGCTTTGACCTTTGCCACTTTTAGGAATCAAAACTCCATTTTCTCCATAAACCACATGAGGAAGCTCTGCAGAAGTCGTGGCATGTTGCACGGGCCCTGACACTGTCTACTAACTTACTTATAACATGTGCTTTCCCTTCCAGATGGTTCTATGTGTACTGAGTATTTTTTTTTTAGATTGTCTGAACACTTGGGTATAACTTTCCTATCAGCACTCTTCACAAGATGCTTCAACTGAGAAAGATAAGCAAAGAACAAAGTATGAGGACAGTCACAAACAGTTACAATACTGTTTTTCCTTGAAGCTTCCACTTACTAGGTTTCTCTGGACATCTTAGATCCTTCCTCTAAAGAACCACCAGTCTATACAGGTGAAGATTTCCTTGCCTTGATTTAAATGTTTATGTTACATAAGTTATTTTTACTCTTAGTTGAAATTCTATATGCTACTTATCTTTTTGATCTCACTTTAAAACTTGATAAATCACTTATCTCTTCAAATAAAATGTCCCGGAATGATATTATACTTGGAGAGTTATCTTTCAAGAAATAGTGGTAATGAATTTTTACTCTATTATGCATTAACAAGATCAGTAACAAGTAGAGCAATTCATTAACCTCATCTGATGTGATTGTAAATACATTACATTCATACAGGAAGAGCCATTTATTCTTGAAATTTAACAATTTCTTTTGGCCTTAAGCTATTTCATTTATAGTTACAAGTGTAGGTCTATGAATAATTGTGTAGCAGAATAGCCATTTCAGTGAATTAAATTCATTAATTTAGGAAGGAAATTGATTTGACTTTTTTTTTTTTTTTGCAGTTTTGGCCAGGGCCAGGCTTGAACCCACCACCCCAGGTATATGGGAGCAACAATACATTTCAATATATATAATTTTCTCCATTTTTTATTTTACCTGTAGTAAACATTCTTAATCAGAATGTGAAAGGGATATTGAATTAGTAAGAGTAGAGAGACGCTACAAATAAATGAAAAGAACAGGAAAGCGTTCCTTCTAAACGTGCATTTCTGCTATCATATTAAAGCTAATTTTAATGAAACTTTATAAACAGATGAAAATAATTTGATCAGAATTTCCAGTCAGTATAATAATGTCAGCTCAATAAATAATTGTATACATATTGGCAATAAATACACACATTTGCCATTGTTCATAATTGGTATCATTTTTTAATGTAGAAAACCCAAAAAGAATGTAGATTATTATAACTAATAAGTAAATAGACAAGTTTCTTAAAAAGAAATTAGTTATACTTCTATATACAAATAGAAAATGAAATTCATGAAAATTATACAACTGAAAATATCACCAAATATTGAAATACCTAAGAATAAAACTCACTAAAAATTTTTATATTTGTTTATACAACATATGATTTCATACTTAATAACCAAATATGAATCATTATGAAGTTGACTTTAAAAGTCAACTCAAGAGCCAGGCATGGTGGCTCACCCCTTTAATCCCAGCACTCTGGGAGACCAAGGTGGGTGGATCCCTTGAGCTCAGGGGTTCAAGACCAGCCTGAGCAAGAGCAACACCCCTTCTCTTCTAAAAATAGAAAAACTAGCCCTGGGTAGAGTGCTGAGGCATCAAAACTCATAGCAATCTCAAACTCCTGGGCTCAAACAAATCTCTTGCCTCAGCCTTCCAAGTAGCTGGGACCTCAGGTGCACCCACACATCTGGCTAGTTTTTCTTTTCAGTAGAGATGGGTCTCATGCTTGCTCAGGCTGATCTTGGACTCCTGAGCTCAAGCAGTCCACGTGCCTCCGTGTCCCAGAGCACTGGGATTTCAGGCGCAGTATTGTATATTATTACATATTTCTCTTCATAATTTATGTCTGGTACACGTATTATGTTCCTTCGGCATGGAGAACATCAACATTTTTTTTATAGTGCCTGTCTGCTGGAAATGGAAAACTTTAAAATTTTCTTTATCTCAAAAAATCTCTTCTTCACTTTTGAGAGATATTTTTGCTGATACTTTGTAATTATTTCTCAGTACTTTGAAAATACTTCCCTGCCGTCCTCTGTCTTCACCTGTACTCCAGTGATAATCTGGTTTGCTTACTCTCCCCAAAGCCAGAAGACTTTTTTTCTGGGGTACATCCCTTTCCTTTGTCAGAGGCTGCATTGGCCCTCGGAACTGTGTCACCAAGGTGAGCCTTCTCCAGTCTTCCCTGTGCCCCGTCTCTCTTATAGCCTTGGTTTTGTCTGTGAGGTCTTGGGAGAGGGTATAAACCACCCCAGATCACTGGCTCCCACAGTTTCCTAGAAAAAGTGCTACTTACCTTGCTGCTGAATAGCAGTATGGTCACCTCAGAAGGTTCCTTTTGCCATCTGGTGACCGTAGTGATATTCAGCAGTGAGATAGTAGCACTTTTTCTAGAACCAATTCATGAACTTAATTGTCCAGCCTTCTTTGATGACAGTTCTGATGGCTATTTCAGAAAAAAAAAAAGTTCCAAAATTGCTTTGAAGAATGGACTAGGCACTGGCGTAGCACACTGCTTCCCGAGGGCGTAGCACACTGCTTCCCGAGAGTTGCCCTTCAAAGGTACCAAAGCGATTCTCAGCCAGGAGGCAGGTGGCACTTTTTCCAGGATCAGTTTGAGAACGTAACTGTCCGACTTTGTACATCCCAGGTGGGAGCCCTCTCCCAATCAATACCATGTTTCTCATGATCAATATGAAGATCCGTGAGTGTTTTAACTCTGAATGCTTTACCCTCTTCCTAGCTTAAGTGCAATTATTTTCTACTGATGTTTATCTGTTTTTCATCCCACAAGTTAAAGATTTTTATTGTTGCTTTATGTAATTTGTTTACTTAGATTTCCTGAAAATTAATGCTCAATACTTCATTTATGTCCCACTTTCCCCTCCCATGTGAAATCATTTTTGGGGTTTCCTTCAAACAATATTAGGAACTACATTCTTTCTTTTCATGAGTTGTCGACAGTGAATTCAGATCGCGTTTCTTTGAAACTTATTCTATTCACTATCATTTTGGAGATATAGTTTTAGTGGTACACAGTTCAAGTGTTACATTCATCTTCCTGGAACACTTAAAGATTCTGCTCATTTTTGGCTGATGTTGTGACATCAAGCTGGACATCAGTCTGAATGTTTGTATTTGTAGGCATGACATTTTGCAATGTAGATGGTAGTTGGTATTTATACCCACTTCCTCACATAGAGCTCTTTGAATCCTTAGAATTTTCCAGAGTGAGGAGTATCTTTAGTAAGCTAATGAGCTGAGTCGTGTCTGGCAGACCCCAGGTAGCTTCAGGATGGGGACTAGTCCAGGAAAGACTGGGATGTAATGAAAGAGCTGGGACTCTCAGGTTTATTGGGTGATAGTGGGTGCGGGACACTGAAGGGTAAGTCGATCACCTACCGACAATGATTTAACCAATCATGTCCACTAATGAATCTTCTGAAAAACCCAGAATGATGGGGTTCAGATGAATTTCCAAATAGTTGAAGACATGGAGGTTCCTGGGGGGTTTGGGAGCTTGGCACCTCTTCCCCCAGCCCTGCCCTGTGTGTCTCTTTATCTATATCTTCTGTAATATTTATAATAAACTTGTAAACATAAGTGTTTCTCTGAGTTCTGTGAATTAATCAAACCTGGTAAGGGTTGTGGCTGGTGGGTCAGCAGGGCAGATAAAATGATGTGTCCTTGCAAATGGGATTTGAAGTGAGAGCAACCCTCAAACTGTGGGTTGATGAAAAGCTATCTTCAGGTAGATAATGTCAAAACTGGATTGAATAAAAGGACATCCAGCTGGTGTCCACTGCAGAATTGATTTGGTTGTTGGTGGGGAGAAATCTCTACACATTCTTGGTGACGAAAAGTCACAGAGGACGTCCAGGTTGATGATTTTGCGACAGTATTAGCACAAACCTTTTGGTCCTGTATCTATTTTCTATTTCTGGCTCTCTCCAAGTATTTATTTTTTTCCTGCAGTTCTATATGTGTATATCTAGATACAGATTTATTTTTTTCGCCCTGCTTGGTATTAAATCTTGAATCTAAGAGAAAATACCTCTCGCCAATTCTGAAAAGTGGTCGACTAACATTTTGGCTATTGCATTCACTGGGCTCTATCCATTAATTTTTGCTTTGCCAGTTAGTTTTAGGACTGCACATGTATAAGAAAGAGAAAGCTTCTTGTATAACTATTTTGTCACAATCTTGTATTCACAGCACACGGTGGAGGAGAAATCATATATCACACCCCCACTCCCCCAAAAAGACACATCTAAAGGAAAGAAAAACTGGGCTTCTATATTTACCTTTCTGGGGATGGTAGGCAGCTTTCAGGCTGTATTCCCCATCATGGGAGGAGATAAACTATCAAGAGTGGAGATTGAGAGCCTTCGTCCCTCTGAGACAGTCAGGCAAACGCATTATAAGCCAAGCTGGGGAAAGTCGTTACTCATTACACACAGCGCCCTACACTCTGCAGACTTTCCACAATATAATTGATGATGATGATGATGATACTGGGACAGTCTTCTGTGTATTTCTCTTTCATCCCTGACATGGTAACTTTTGTTATTCTGCCCACACGTAACAAGAGTAAACTAGAAAGTCAGTCGATAGAAACTGAATTTCCAAAGGGAAAAAAGATGTCAGGTTTCAAAATAATAATTCTTTCTTTCTTCTGGATTCCTCCTCTATTCAAAACCGCTTTCATTGACAGTTTTTTCTCTTTATTATTCCTTTATAGAAATCGTCCCTGATTGCAACGAGCTCTGTCTCCAATTTTGGTGACAGGCATCTGAGAATTATGGCACTAGCATTTACCCTCTTGTTCATGTCAAACTGTGCCTTCTGTTCTCAGAATAATTCAGAAGATATGATATTTGAGCAATGCAGGCATAAAAGATGCAAGCAATTTCTATTGATGTCAATCGTAGTGACCTCTTGTTCTTGAAAGAAAAGCTGCATCCTTCAGACGTCCCCAAAGCTAGTGTGGGCCTTGCTTAAAACTGAACAAGAATGTGACTCATACACTCAAGGAATCTCAAAACTCACATGGACCCTGAGATTTACACTAATCCTTTCATTTTACATAGTAAGAAACCAAGTGTCCAAGAAATTATAATTTGCTCAGAACAACACATTTATTTGTTAAAATTCTTACCCTCCACAAAATAATGAACCAATTAATATGTCAATTTTCTCAACGTCCCTTTTCTTCAGCATGTATCAGTTTTTGTGAAGTTGTTTAACACAGAAAATATAATTTAGAGAGACATAGAAAAATGGGCTGTCCAGCTTACGGCCGCCAATGGCGTAATTTGGCGAGGGGCAGATGGGAGCAGAGCCTGGCTTTCCTTTTCATAAATTAACTCCTACTGAAACCATTTCTCTCGCAGAGTTTATGATGGACCTTTCCCAGGAAAACTGAAGGGTAGATCACAGCCCTTGGAAACTGTTCCCCACTCTTGTGGATTTGTCTGCATGGGTTTTTGGAAGACACAACCTATAAATGTGATACAATAAGAAGTCTTTCTTTTTCTTTGGCAACTTCAAGTTTTTTGATTAGCACCATTTTTTTTTTCTACTTTCTCTCTGTCATTCACATCTTACAGATGGTGCATTCCTATTTTTATGGAAGAAAACAATCAGATAAACTCCTGCATGCGAATAAGTAGTTATTCATGATCCTAGTCTTGGGTATGTTCACATTTAAAAAGAAAACTCAATAGAAAAACTGTTTAAATGGTAAAAACTGTTTGAGGAACCTCTATGTAGGGTCATGGGGTAAGACGGTGGCAATTTTTCCTTCCTCTTACTGCTTGGTTAATTGCCAGACTACTAAACATGATCATTGCTTATAGTCTTAAAAATGCTGCTGGGTTTCAGTTCTGTAATTTATCACTTAAAAAATTAAAACGGCAACCTTGATTTGCTGGAGCCATTGATAATACACACATCACTCCCTCTCACCTTTCAAAGTTAACAAAACGTTTAATTAGAAAATTCTTTTGGCTCATTTTCCGTTTTAAGCATGAGCGATCTCTTTGTTTCTTTAATACATCCACTGCTCATACAAACACCATACATGTGATTTCTCCCCCCACCTTTCTCCTAGTGCATTTAAATCACAGTCTGGGGCTAGATTACCATTCAGTGCCTGTATTTTATGACCATGTAAAAGCTCTTCTCCACCACGCCCTGTCATGGAACATTATTCCATTTCTTTCTTATGCAATTTTTTTCTTTTCTTTCTTTCTTTTTTTTATTAAGTCATTCTGTCTCTGTTTAAACATTGACTTTGCTTGCTGTGTGCTATCATTGCTGTTCTCCAAACTTTCTAGCAAAAAAATTTTGACTCAATTATTTGCCAGGATATCTAGACGTCCAAGAACGTTATAGATATAAACTAATTACTCTTCATAAAAAAACATACCTCTTGAGGTAGGTATTATTATCAACCCCGTTACATAAATGAGGAAACTGAGGTCAGCTATCACATCCGTGGCAAATTCACAGTGGAGACAGATTGCCTTTCAGTGGATTTTAAACATAAATACATTTGCGATTTAAGTATTAAAGCAACTTCACAGATGGTGCCCATAACTCAGTGGGTAGGGCTCCACAGCCACATACACCCAGGCTGGCAGGTTCAATCCAGGCCCAGGCCAGCTAAACAACCATAACAACTGCAACCAAAATACAGCCAGGCGTTGTGGCTGTGGTGGGCGCCTGTAGTCCTAGCTACATGGGAGGCTGACGTTCTTAAGAAAACCTAAGCCCAGGAGTTTGAGGTTTCTGTGAGCTGTGACACCGTGGCATTCTAGCGAAGGGGACATAGTGAAACTCTACAGAGATTAAACAGATGTTAATGATTTCCCATAATTTGTTCATACTGTTCTCTTTCTCTCTCTCTCTGTGTATGTCTGCATCTTCTGATATAAATACAAGATGTAAAGATAAATCCCAGCTCCCACTATGTCTGGATCACTTCCTCGCTGACTTGGGTGTGTCCCTCAGTTTTGTGTTTTTATATACCTGCTGTTTTATGTGGGTTTAAAAAATGTTCAACATATGTTACTGCAGAGTAAATATACCTTTACAGCTTTCTTACATTACTCAACATTGAGATTTTGAGATTTAATTTAACTTTGGTTCCTGTACTTTCATTTATTAAATAGATCTCTCTCTATATAGAATATATATACGATTATACAAATATACTATTATATACGAATATACTCATGATTAACCAATAATTCATGGTTTACTACCCTGAGGGACTTATAGATTGCTTCCACTTTTTATAAAATTAGATGTTTTTCTTCAATTAACACCTTTACTCATTACATGTCTCTTTGACAGGATCATATTACAGGTGTGGTAGATGCATGATGTAAGAAAGAAGGAAAAAAGCTTTCATAAAATTCATCAAAAATAACCTTGTATGCACACACACATACACATTCAATCATGTAATAAAATTTCCTGCTATAAGATTCTTTCTTTTCTTTCTTAGTTCCACAAATATTTGAGAGCTTATACTTTTCAGGCATTATTTTAAGCAATTGAGAATATTTCCTAATCAATTTTAGCTGCTATAACAAATTATTAGAGACTAAATGGCTGAAAAACAACAGAAATTGATGTTTTACAGTTTTGGAAGCTAGAAGTTCAAGATCAGGATAACTACAAGGCAGGTTTCTGGTGAGAGGCCATTTCTAGGTTTCAGACCACCACGTTCTCATATTACCCTTTCAGGGTGATAATAGACCAACAGAACTCTTTGAGGACCCTTTCATAAAGGCCCTTGTAACATTTATGGCCTACTCACCTCCCAAAATGCCCACCTCCTAATACCATCACATTGGGGGTTAAGTTTTCAACGTAAGAATTTTGGGAGGACATGAATGTTCAGTCTGTAACAAGATACATCATTCAACAGCACAAACATCCCCTCTAAGCACCTTGGCTAGTGTTAAACTGGGGGGTGGGGTCATCTATTCTTGGAGTTTCTGAGAAATGGAAACGCCTTATATTTTTGCCTTCCCCTCTTCTGGTCAGTATAGCCACACAATATTTTTATTCTTTCAAGCACTATAGAAGCTTTATTTGTTTTATAACAGCATTAAATTTTAAAATGCCTTGAAAGAGCAAACTCTCGAGTGGTGTTGAGTGTATAGCAAAGCAGGCCTTGTGGATAAAGAAAATTACAGGGTTAAGTAGCAAAGGTGATTACTATAATAAATGCATGTTGTATCTTAGAAATTCTAAATGCTCTTGGTTGTCTAAAATGCAAGTGATATGTGTAGGGTTCTAACAGAGATAAGTTTCCAAAAGCAAATTGGGCCACACTGTACAGTGTTGCTTTGATAATCAGTGTGGAGCTTACACACTAGTGAAGAATATTTATTCTTTCAAGTGGGTTTAATATTCTATTAATCAGTGCTCCTTAAACGTCATCTACTTAAATCTTTTCTGTGTGAACTTTGCATAGGTAAATGTCAGCCTTACACTATGGGAAGAGTAGAAATTATGAATGTATTTTTTACATAAAAAATAATGATCCTTGAGTTCAATTGACTCTAAAATGTCCGTTAAGCTCATAAAGATTTATACCACTTATTTTCATACCAATTAATTCCAAATGTTCCAATCATTCTGTATAGAAATAGCCCAAAATAACACTACCGATTTAATGTAGAAAACTAAAACTTTGATGTTAGAACTGTCTTGCCCAAATACATTTTCTTACATTTTCCTTCCCACTAAGAATGAAAAAAGGGAAACATGAAATATACCAATTATCATTTTGTTGTTGACAAAATTCTACTAAACCCAACATAGAATTATGTTTTACAGCTTGTTGCTGATTCTTTAAACCTGGTTAGGAAGACAAGTGTTTATTCTCGCATTGCTTATGCGGGACACAAAAGAAGCCGTCTTAACTATTACAAATAAGTAGAATGTGTTAGTGGATTATTATTGTCATTCACATAGTTTATGTGATATTAATAGATGACAGGGAGAAAGCATTATTTAAGAGGGGGGTGAAATATTGGTCCGCCTTCTGGAAAAGAAAACACATATTTGAAGTTCATTTAATAGCATTTTAAGGTCAAATCATTAGAAAGACGTCTGGGCACGGCCTATAAAGGCTATTATTCCATCAGGGATCCATCATAAGCCACATGTCTGATTTTAAAGCAGCAGAGAGTGCCCCCCATCCTAAGGTTGGACTCCCATTTTCCATTAACAATATTAAAATTTCTAGAGATGTTTGTGGCAGGGGAGATTACAGACAGTGGAAGACCCTGAGTCACTGATGTCTAACCACCTGGACACAGAAAAGCTACTTGGTAGACCAAGGGCATTGAGGCTACTTATGTGTCATGAGGGGGAGCCATGAGTCTGACACATTATACATGACTAGAGTGAAACAATCTCAACTCACAATTAGAAAATTACACAGAAGCTGTGAATAATTCTTGACCTATTACAGTGCTTGTATTTTGTCTTTGTTTTGTTGGTCTATTTCATTTTGTTTTGGTTTGTTTTTACTTTATTTTTTC
Source organism: Otolemur garnettii (assembly GCF_000181295.1). NCBI lineage: Eukaryota > Metazoa > Chordata > Mammalia > Primates > Galagidae > Otolemur > Otolemur garnettii. The sequence goes on along the minus strand of NW_003852525.1, from coordinate 672,848 downwards.
TTCATGAGACGTCCTCATAAAGATCCTAGTACACCTTCCCCTGCCATTCAAAAATAGCTTTATATAGAAGCTTTCAGGGAAATCTAGTCACTCTCAAACAGGTAATTTTAATAACCTAATTAGATTGTCTGAGTGCTTCACTGTTATAATGATAGACAATATATAAACCCCAGGCTGTCACTTGAACACTCAGCATAGCTGAATTTGCATTTGAATAGTTGCCAGAATGTATGTTTGCTTTTGAATTCACTGCATCATGCATTCTTTTAGTCTTTTATAAAAGAAAAATATGCAGCAAAATTGCAGAAAGCCTTGTTAATTCATTTTTTAATGAATAACACCCTTTGGCATTCTCTTTGAAAGTCGTGGTTTGCTGGAATGAGCAGTGTAACCCTCTCTTTTTGGATTACTACAGCCCTTTTCAAGCTTGCATAAGCCTTAGGGGCAAAATAGAGGGTTATCCATTTGTACACAGGAGGGGAAATACTTAGATGAATATCAAAATAGAAGTATCGGGGCGCATAACAAATTTGCTTAGTGGAGACTGAAGGCTAAATGAGTTTGTCCGTAGAAGGATATTTTAATAGGATGTATAGATCAAGGTTATGCCTTTATAAAAAAATATATATTAAATAATTCAAATAATTGTTGAGGTAATATAGCACAAACATAATTTCCAAACTATGTTCTTCTTTGTTTTTGTATACTTTTAGGGGCCAAATTTTCACTGAACAGCTACGAAGGTCCAGTACAAGGAATTTAGGATATAAGTAAACATAAAGTGTAATCTTCAACTATAGGACTGATATCATGTTAGTGGAGACAGATTAGTATCTAGCCAACCGTGATGCAATGTGATAAGTGGAATAACGGGATGCACTGTGAGTGCCACCATAACTAAATGGAAAGAACAAATAATTTTGCATGGAGGGACATCTGGAGAGATTTTTACAAAGCATGTGACATTTGGATGGAGAATTGAAGCAGTCTTAACTTGTGGCAGGTGCAAAGTGATGCCAGAGAATTCCAACAAAGGGATCACGGCAGGGAAGATCACGGGTCAGGGAACATCCTCGAGTAACAGAGAGAATGAAGAAGGAAACAAGGTCTGAAGAAGTACCCAGAAATGGCAAGGGATGAGGCTGGAAAAATAAGATGTCGGAATTAATTTCTATTTAAATTTGCCTATGTAGAAAGACCCATACCAGGACCTGACAATCTGGGTCTCATGATGAGTCCAAGAAGAACTTATGTGTCTTCACCAGTTGTTTTGAAACAGCTGCCATTTAAGATCACTGAGTTATTTGAGAATTTGGAATTAAAGCATAGTTTGAAATTAATTCCTGATCCTGGTATTTTCTTTCTCTATCTTAAGTTGTGGCCTATCCCAAGAGTAACATCAACATAAGCATCAATATCAAAATATCAAAATTGCATATCTTTAATAGGGTTTATAGGAAAACAGGTTAAGAGCCCAGTCCCAAAAATGTTCAGTCAAGGACAAAGGATTCCAAGGTCAAATAAATTTGGGAAATACTAAATTATCTTTACTAAAAGTCACATTAAAAATAAAAGTCTTAACACAATAATTAAGTAAACGAGATGAGGTATGTATTAATCTGTGTGATGTAAGCGTTCCTAATTCTATATGAAATCACCACATTGTATGTATACATGATCTATGTGTTTATGGTTTAATAAAAAAAAAAAATGAAGTCCCCAAAATCTAAGCAGCTAAGGTGCCAGCCACATACACCAGAACTGGAGGGATCAAATCCAGCCCTGGCCCACCAAACAACAATGACAACTGCAACAAAAAAATGGCCGGGTGTTGTGGTAGGTGCCTGTCCTACTACTTGGGAGTCTGAGGCAAGAGAATCATTTAAGCCCAAGAGTTTGAGGTTGCTGTGAGCTGTGACACCATAACACTTTATCAGGGTGACAGCTTGAGACTCTGTTTCAAAAAAAAAAAAAGAATTTAATTTTATAGAATTGAAAAGTCCTATAATTTGGGGGGGAAATAATTAGTATTGTCAACAGTTACTGTACACTGAACTCACTTGTGAGAACTGGAAGATGTACATGGGAGAGTGATCAACCATGAAACCAAAATTATTAAGCATGTGTAAGTATCATTTAGGCTCTAGTTAAGCCCACCTGAAACACTGGCAAGAGTGGGGTGTCTGCAGAAATGAAGGCCAGAGAAAGAGCATCTGTGAAATTTGGAAAAGGGAAAGGTCTCTCAATTTTATATAATTCCATTCGTTTGAACTACTCTTTCAGATACTCATGTCAAGAAAAGGTGATATGCAAAGAAGAGAGGGCAGTGTGAGAAGGAAGAGATCACGGAGTGTGCAGAAAGAAAGGGAAGAGATCACGTCAGTGTGCAAAAAAAAAGAGAGGAGATCACGGCGGTGTGCAAAAAGAAAGAAGAGATCACGGCGGAGTACAAAAAGAAAGGAAAGAGATCACGGCGGTGTGCAGAAAGGGAAGAGATCACGGTGGAGTACAAAAAGAAAGGGAAGAGATCACGGCGGAGTACAAAAAGAAAGG
>NW_003852525.1:666210-670216 GCF_000181295.1 Otolemur garnettii | reverse complement strand
CAAAAAGAAAGGGAAGAGATCACAGCGGTGTGCAAAAAGAAAGGGAAGAGATCACAGCGGTGTGCAGAAAAAACAGCCAAGCAGTGTTATCACTGCAGCCCTAAGGATGTTTATCTCAAGATATGTAGAGTATCACTTAAATCCTTAAAATATTTTCTAAAAACCCACATGTACACGTGTTTATGTTTACAAGGTGATAGGTACACAGTAAAATCCCGTAGTCTGTTTTGGTCTCTAGAGTTATTGGAAGAAACGTGTTAGTGGAACGAGGAGGTCCAGCTTCAGGTGTCTGTGTGCATCTGTATGTGCAGATGCCGCAGGTTCTTCACGGTTATGTCCGCTCACTACATTTTAGGCAATAATTTATTCAGTGTGCTGAAACAGAAATGAAATTTCAACCAGGGAGAAATTGATCTGATTTTGGTATGGGAAGAATCTCAAGTTGAACATGCTGAGTTCAGGACTCCACCAGGTAATATATGTTCCACTTTGAACATGTGGTTTATATTTCTTGAACATATTTCCACTTTGGAGATCATTTAAAATCCATACCATCATAACATCTTGTGACTTCCATAGTTTAAAATCATTAGATATTCCTGAATCACAACAAATAAAATATTATATCAGAAGTAATATTTTGTCTAAAAGGAATCATTTTATGTCAACCTATTCTGAGATCATTACATTTCAAAATAATGTTCATTTCCTTCTTATAGCTCATTAAATATTTAATAATGTCTTCTTGATGTAGAGATGAGTATTTGTTTTACAAAATAAATTGCATAGCCATTTCAGATAGCTCTCATACTTGTTCATTATAGGAATACATTTTATACCTTAAACAGAGCCTAGGAAAGTAAATGTCTGTGAGGTTGGTGGACATGCAGTCTGTCGGAGGGATTTTGCTAGAGTAAACCAGCTACAGTCCATTGGGTGTGCAGACCTCCTTCAAACTTAATCCAAGCTGGCTGCAATCCTGAATATACTCCAAAACTAATAAACAGAACTGGGAAGTGGAGAGGGATTATGGGGAATCAAACAATATCTTTCATAAGTGGTAATAACAGAAATAAGAGCACTTCATATGGTAATAATGAAGTCAGAATTCTCAACTTCCTGGATTTGGAAAGCAATCAGAAAAGCTATTCCTGCTGGAAAAAAAATGTTCTCTAATACAATTGTGTGAGAGTAGGCTGTTCAGAAACAAACAAAATTGAACTCTATTCTATGTCAGTGTGTGGAATCATAAGTAAAAAGAGAGAATAATTAGTCTTTATGGAGTCCACATCACATGCACTAACTTTAAATCACACAAGAACTCCCCACCACCCTTTTCTTTAGCTCAGTAGCTGAGCAAACTAAGATATGGCTTGACCAAAGGCAATTTGGTCAAGCTCTAAAAATTAGAAAATAGAAGAGATAGTAGAGGCTCAGCGCCTGTAGCTCAGTAAGCAGGATGCCAGCCACATACACCAAGTCTGGTGGGTTCAAGCCTGGCCCAGGTCCTGCTAAACAACAATGACAGCTGCAACCAAAAAAATAACTAGGCATTATGGCAGGTGCCTGCTTTCCCAGCTACTTGGGGGCTGAGGCAAGAGAATCACTTAAGCCCAAGAGTTTGAGGTTGCTGCGAGCTGTGATGCAACAGGACTCTACTGAGGGTGACATAGTGAGACTCTGTCTCAAATAAATAGAGATAGAAGAGATAATATTTAAACCCAGGCTGTTTTTTCCAAAGCTATCCATAATACTTTATGTATACAAATAAAGATTTTTTGATAACCCTTTATAAGTAGTGTAAATTCGTATGCTAATAATGCCAAATTTCAATTTGTTCTCTTTTAATGGAGGAGCTGCTCTTTTACCACAATGAAAAAAAAAAACTGCTGCCAATTATGTTTCCATCATCTTACTGCTTAAAACTTAACTGTATTCATTCCCTGTTGTTGAGTTACAGATTGCAAGGCACTCAGCATCTTAGAGCACTGCGATGCTCTCTCAGTTTTTGTAGGTTAATGGAGGCAGGTACCGTGTGGCTAGATGTTCTGCTCAGGGTATCATGAGGCTGAAATTGAAGTTCTGGCTGAGGCTATAGTTTTCATCTGGGGCTTGAGGTCTTCTACCAAGGTTATTGGTTATTGGCAGAATCATCATTAACTTGTGAGTGCAGGACTGGGGTTTCCCTATTTTCAGTAGCTGTGAACCTGGGGCCACTCTCAGCTCCTGGAAGTCACCTTCCTCTCCCTGCTGTAGCCAATTCACAACAAGGGTGTTTGTTTTCTCCTCCTCTGTGACCAGAGAAAACTCCTGGCTTTTAAAGAGCTCCTGTAATTAGGTCAGACCTACCCAGATAATTTCCCTGTCTTAAAGCCAACTGTTTTGGGACATTACTTTTATCTGCAAAATTCCTTCAAGCAGTACATAAATTAGCATTTGATTGAAAAACTGGGGGAAAGTCTGTGCCCATTAGGGTCTGGGATTTCTGGGAAGGGACGTCTTAGATGCTGTGTTCTGTGCTGTTCAGAACAATAATAGCAGAGGAAATGAAGAAGGGCAACAATCTTTCTCCAGGGAATCATCAACTAATCTATTAGTGCTCGTTCCATTTTAATAAAATTATTTTTTATTTTCTTGTCTCTCTCCAGCATGAATAACGAGCTTTGGTAGGAGAGCAATTGTGTTATGTGCTGAGTATCCCCAAGTTCCACCACGCCTGGCAGGTAAAATAGTCAACCTGAATTAATGAAAATCACAGCTGACACCAAGAATTTCAAAATAGACAAGATACTTATCCCGGCAATTCACTGGGGACTACTCAACCTTTTATGAGACATTTTCATAAAAAGTGTGAAAATCTAAGGAGGCAGCAAATCATACCAACTTTTCCAAGTATTTTCCTATCAAGAAAACCAGACCCTAAACTCATTGTCTAGTCACTTGGAAAGTGGCATCTGGGGCTTTAATTTTAGAATAGATATTTCTGACGAAATAAGCATTTAGATATATTTTTTGAAATGTCAACAGTACAAGAGAAAATGTCATGTCTGTTTTTAACCTCCCCACTTTATTCCTGACATCTAGAAAAGACCCACAATCCAGGGGATGGATCAAAGGAAGAAGTGGCTTTGAGCCGGCTCCGTCCTTCCCTGTACCATGGGCCTGTAACTGCCACGGCTTCACTGAACATGTGTCCAAGTGTTAATATGTCAACAGTTCTAGGACCATTTGCCTTTCCTTGGAACAGTGGACAAACAAGTGGGAAATGTAGGTATAAACATCTTCATTAAGTTATTACCAGACAGTGAGGGACCGGGCACCTGTCACTGTCCAGCCTGTATGCAGAGACAGGGGTTTAGGACCAACCCACAAGCTTTATTGTCAGAAGGTCAGTGATTTTGGAGAATAGAGTAGCCTTTCAATTCCATTCTGCCTTGGTGACTTGTATAATGAATAAAATACAAGGAAACCGACCTAGAAAATTTTAACTTTATCGGATAGTAAGTAACACTGAAGTAGTCTCCATTCTAACAATGCAAAATGTTTACACAAGAGAAAGGTGGTTTTCATTTTAACACAGTATCTCAGAGAATCCTCAGAGAAAACACCACATCACCAAATAACCTTCACTCTACCAACATCCTAGTACCTGTTGTCCATGTGTGACGACCTTCTCAAGTCTCCTGAGACAAATACCCTCACGACGTGGTGAAACCTTAAGCAGACAATCAGGGAAGGTGTGTGGGGAAGGCTGAGCAGACGGGGTCAGCTGTTCCCCTTCAGCTCAGCTCCTCAGACTCTGTCTTGCAGGCCACTTTTCTGGCTTCACAATGATGTCACTGCACATGAAAATAATTCCAAAGAGACCAAATTAGAATTTCTAAAGATTAGTTAACTAGGGCAGCGCCTATGGCTCAAAGGAGTAGGGTGGTGGGTTCAAACCCAGCCCCAGCCAAACACAGAAAAAAAAAAAACAGGGCATGGGTGGCACCTGTAGCTCAATGGG
>NW_003852525.1:663053-665832 GCF_000181295.1 Otolemur garnettii | reverse complement strand
GTTATGCCAAACCAAAAAAGTCAAGTCAATTTTTTTTCACATTTTCATTTTCTTCTAATTTTTATTTCCAAGTACAAATAAATGAAAGCCTTAATAGAAAAACTATATGTTTTTCTCTTCCTACATAAAGGCTCATTATAACTTTTAAACCTTGGAAACAAAGCTTTGAATAAAACATAGTGTCTACTCCATCCACAGATATGAAATTTCACCCCAATTCATGCACAGTTTTCAGTCTTAATTTAGTTGCAGGTTAACCATGAGACATAACTTTTTAAAATTTCTTATGTTCCTAAATTTGATAGCAATTTTGGAAAATTTGCTCAAATAAGTGAAAATAAGTAAATCTAAGTCAAATTTGAGTGTGAAACAATTTCTAAAACTATTTTAAAAAATTTCAAATTCCTGAATAGGCTATAATTATACAGTTTCCATGAAATAGTACTAAATAATCTTTTAAAAATTTTGACATAAGTGTGCAATGATAAAATTAAAAGTGTTTATCTATTTTCCATGGCACCTTTACTTCATAAGATACAATAGTCTGTCTTCTTATGCTATGAGGAAAGATAGAGTGAATTAATTTTTGGATGAAATGAAAGCATTTATAAAAAGGAAATAGGGTTTAATGTTCCAAAAGATTAATAGGACTTTAATTTTGAAGAAGAGAAACAGAAGGTCACATTTCTAAGATCATAAATAAGCCCATACTGAAAATAGGTTAGTTTGAAAATAGGTCCCCTTTCTCTCCATCATAGACAGAACAGATGTTCTATGTGCAAATGGAGAGGCAGTAGAAAAATGAAGGATGCCACTGCCCAGGAAGTGACAATAATAAGATATTTAATTTTTTTAAAACTTCATGACGGTATGTTGTAACAAATCAGACTTTATACTACTTCTGGAAGTGCCAAAGAGAATAGTGGGGTCTCTCCAGAGTGCTGGCTTCCCTTGTTTGGGGCATAGCCCTAAAGAGTGGTCACCACACATGGATCAAGGAATCCTCCCTGTCTGTGGACCTCACCCCTTACCTTTGGATGGGATGAAAAAGAGGAGGAACTCACCTGAAAACGACTTTGTTCTGCGCTTTCCCTCCTTTTCTTAGACTCAGGCAGACTGGAGTCTTCTAACTTCAGCTGTGGAGACAGGAAGTGAATGTCAGACCACTGACATTCCAAAATGTCCTCTGGTGGGTCAAGCCTGAGATGGGTGAGCCAGCTGTTTCCAACTGGGCCACAGATTTTACCCCAAAGCTTAAGGTTTTAAGCATAGGGTGCACACACATTCAACCGAGAGAGGAAAACAAAGCCGTACACACACAGACTCATCTTTACACTCAAACAATCCAGGCAGACACAGTTATCAGGTATTACTTCTGGCTGAGGCCCAAATGACACAGGCATTTCCGTGAAACAGGGAATTTTTCAGTTTGTTACATCCCCAGTATACCTAATTTTCCCACACTGACAATTATTAGATGCTAGAAGGGAATGTTCTACAACATGTAACAAGAAATATAGATGACTAAACACTTTAGAAAAAGGCAAAATTAATCTTATTTGTATTGACTTAAAGAAAAATGTGTCTACCCCAGAGCTACATTCTTGACCCATTTATATGCTTTTCATATTTGTCTGAGTTGTCTTACTTGATTCTATAACATCAAGATAAATCTTATGATGATTACTCCCCAGAAACATCTCTGATTTTCCATATTTCTCCTGTATAGTCCTATCCCTAATTTAAATAATGCCTACACTTTAGTTTAGCTTCAACAGCTCCCGTTCTTATATTAGGGAAGGCAGCCGCTAACAAAAGGAATTCTACAATTTACTGAAAAGAGAGAGCTGTGATAACTATCGTATAAATTTGTAAGTGCTAAGAGAAATGTTAAAAATGGTTTTTTTTAAAAAGTACAATAAATTTGTCGAAGAGGAGCCCAAACTCATCCTAATCTGATCTTGTAATTCCAAGTTATAAAGGTTCTTGATCCTCCGTGAGTTGGACCTTGATACCCACCTTCCCCTGCATGACATTCAGTGGTTCCACCACCTTCTCCAGCTTGACATCCCATCAACTCCCTCACCTACCTGTCTTCACACACCTACAGCTCTTCTCTCCAGATCATATCATCGTATCTCTCGTACTTTCATGGATATAGTGGTACACCCTAAAATGCACGAATCCACCAGTTGGGGACATTTGTCAATACCCACTTCAAACAGTTCTCTGAGGAAGTCCACATTCCAAGGGAAGATTTGGGTTCGACAGTTTCACTGCTCTGCTGTTCTTGGTGACATATACAGACAGACATGTTATGTATGTTATGATGTACATACAGTCATGTGTGTCTTAACTGCCAAGACGCCTCTGAGAAATGCATCTCAAGGCAATTTCCTTGTTGCGGGGACCTCTTTCAGTGTCGTTACGAGAACCTGGATGGCCCAGTCTCCAGCTCCCAGACCACAGCTCCTTACCACACGGAATACTGTGGCAGCTGTCACAGGATAGTAAGGACATGGAGCAACAAGAAGTCCCGCTCTCTTCTGAAAGAGACGTAAAGTGGCGCCGCTGCTCTGGTACAGAGTGAGGTAAAGTCGCGCCGCTGCTCTGGGAGAATGACGTAAAGTGGTGCCGCTGCTCTGGTACAGAGTGAGGTAAAATGCCGCCGCTGCTCTGGGAGAACGTAAAGTGGCGCCGCTGCTCTGAGAGAGAGTGACGTAAAGTGGCGCCGCTGCTCTGAGAGAGAGTGACGTAAAGTGGCGTAGCAGCCTCTGGG
>NW_003852525.1:660410-662969 GCF_000181295.1 Otolemur garnettii | reverse complement strand
GAGAGAGTGACGTAAAGTGGCGCCGCTGCTCTGAGAGAGAGTGACGTAAAGTGGCGTAGCGGCCTCTGGGAGAGAGTGACGTAAAGTGGCGCCGCTGCTCTGAGAGAGAGTGACGTAAAGTGGCGCCGCTGCTCTGAGAGAGAGTGACGTAAAGTAGCGTAGCTGCCTCTGGGAGAGAGTGATGTAAAGTGGCGCAGCTGGTCCGGTAGAGAGTGACGTACTATGGCACGCAGCTGCTCTCGAAGACATTAGACAGCTGCGCACAAAGCTAATCACAGTCTAAACGTACGATTTAGCAATCAAGAGTTGGCGACATCAGTATGAATTCAGGGTTAGGCTAATACAGATGCAGATGATTAATTATGGCAATATTTAAAGATATGCATACACGCACTAGCTGGTAAGGATACCTAATTCCGTATTCTGTCGGCTGAGACGAGAAGCATTGCAGACGCAGCGAGTAGACTTAGCACCCAAGCCTTTGTAACACCATTCTCCACTGAAAAGGGGGCTCCTGGAAGGAAGGGCTGATTCTAGCACCGAGAATACATAATATTAGCATGTAGCTTCTTACACTGATAGAAATTAATGAAGTTCTAGAAACAAAAACACAACAAAACAAAAAACACACCAGAGGATGAATGTATAACAAAGGGTCACAGAAGTTGAAAACTGTAACCAAAGCTGGAATAATTTGAGCAGCAAAATATAATAGGATGAGTTTATGATCTGAAGTTTAAAGTTTAAAATAAAATATCCAGGAGTCCACACTAATATAAATAAATAAGTAGGAGGTAGAGAAACATTCGATGCAGAAGAATACCAAATAATTCCTGCAGGCGTTGTCCTCAATTGAGTGGAGCGTGACTCTGCACCATTCACATGTGGGTGGATGGCTGCACCTCCTGTCAACACACACGGTGAGGGGACAGAGGCTGGAGTGACTTTACAGAGGAGAAACATAACTACTAGCTCAGAAGGCAATCAAGGTTAACATCAGCAGTAGTAAGTCTGGTTAGCACTAAGTACCCCTGATATGATGTGATGAAAATAACACTTTACTACTCGGATCTTCTTCCCCAGAACATATATCCACAGTTCAATCATAAAAATATCATGCTTGCCCCAATTATAGGGCATTTAACAACAGACCTGGCCAGTACTCCTCAAAACTTCTAAGTTTATCAAAATGAGGAAACCCAGAGAAAATGTCACATTCCAGAGGAGCTGGGCAGACATGATGATTAAATGTGATGCAGATATGGGGTCCTGGGTAGGGTCATGGCAGAGATAAAGGACAGTAGGTGAAACCAAAGAAAAGCTGGAGACTAAAATACAGACTTTAGTTAATAATAATGGGTCAATAACGATTAACTGGAATAAATGTGACATATTAATGCAAGATGCTAATAATAAGAACAAGGATTTGTGAGGTATATGGACTCAACCCAAGTATTCAATAATGTTCCAATGATGATTTTCATCTTTCAGTACCTGGACATTTTCTTTGGGTTTTTTTTTTTTCTTTCTTTCTTTTTTTGTGACAGAGTCTCAATCTATCACCCTTGGTAGGGTTCCCAGGAGTCATAGCTCACAGCAACCTCAGACTCTTGGGCTCAAGCAATCCTCCTGCCTCACCCTCCCAAATTGCTGAGACTACAGGTGTCTGACATCATGCCAAGTTAATTTTTCTATTTTTAGTAGAGATGGGATCTTGCCCTTGCTCAGGCTGGTCTCAAACTCCTGAGCTCAAAGGATCTTCCCATCTTAGCCTCCTGGAGTGCTGGGATTACAAGAGGGAGCCTGGCCTTACCAGGACATTTTCTATACCACTTTTATATAATTCTTTGTGCCCCAAATATAATAATCAAATAAATAGTTAATCGTGTTTAGTGTATAAGATGTCTGTTTGTCTTCTATTCTAAAAAATAAGCATTACAGAAGAAGTGCTATATATTCAATAAAAAACAGTCAAAATCTTACCATGTATGTTTTCAGATAACAGAAAGTTAGTTGCAGTGCTCGGGGCAAACTGACTACACAGTAAACAATGTCATGTTTTTTACAAGTAAAGGAATGTGAAGTGAAATTATTCTCTGAGACCAAGTCTTAACAGAAGGAATACGTGCATTTTGGTTACAACTACATGCACCTGTCTTTCCTGTTACTGCCAGGCCCTTGAAGGCCAGGCTTGCTTTCTTTGTTTTTATGATGCCAGAGCTGGCCCTAGCCTGACACATCCCAGTGGTTCAGTAGAAGTGTGAATTGAATTCATCTCAGATGCAATAATAAGAAACAATTAAAGACAAAAAAAGATAACAGTTCACAAAAGGATTACATAGTCTAATTCTTGCATGTGCTAATAGACAACCAAATGCCGGTAGCCCAAAGCAGCAATAGAATGTAAAATCCATATGATACCCTCCCCACTGGCCTTATAAGGTCTGACACTTGCACAGGATCATGAGTGAATATAACAGACACCCTCTGCTACTTAAAAACCCCAGGACATCATCGTCCTCACATTGCATTGAGGCTATCTTTGTTATATTCCAATAT
>NW_003852525.1:630934-660268 GCF_000181295.1 Otolemur garnettii | reverse complement strand
TGAAAGAAATTAGTTTTCAGTGCACAGAGATGAATGTTTAGTGATGTTTTTAGAAAGTTTATACACAAAATTTATCACTCACAAGGCACTTTATTTACGTATACACATGGGATTGTGGGATAAGGCCGCTGAGACTGTAAAATTCCCTGTCCTCTCACGAGGCGTTGAAGCTGTAAATATCACTTACTCCTGAATGCTCTCTACGTTCTCCTGTCCACTCGGTAATGTGTCGCATTCAGAGAGAGCCTTTTATCATCTGCCTCCAAACTACTCAGCAATACACTATCTGCGCTGCTGGTGTCTAACATTTTAAAACATGTCTGGCCAATACAAGCAAACAATAATGTCTGTTGCTTGACAAGCTAAAACATTACCTTTTTGGAATGGTGTCCTACAAGCATATCTTTGTGTAATATGAAAGCAAAATCTAAAAATATCTTCAATTACCTGGCACATTTTTTCCTGTTAGATTTGTATTAAATTCTTATTTTTCTTTAAAAAAACTTGAGTCATGTCGGTATGTGTTTTGGCTCATCTCAATGTTGTAAATTTGGGGAAAAACAACAACAACTCAGAAGAGACCATACAGAATCATTGTGGAATCTAAACAAAGAATTCTGGAGCAAAACAAGATGGGAGATGAAATGCTAGACTGATGAGGGACGGTTTACATATGAAGCATCTCCTCTTGATCTGAGTTTGTCTGCTGGCTTCCTTGTTCTACAGAGTCTATACATATTTTGTGTCATTAGCAGGGCTATATTAGCAGGTCAAGTTAGATTCACATTGCATAACTTCTTGTTTCAGATATTAATATATTAATTTTTTGTTGTTGTTGTTGCAGTTTTGGGATAGGGCCAGGTTTGAACCAGCCACCTCCAGCATATGGGGCCGGCACCCCACTCCTTGAGCCACAGGCGCCGCCCTCAGATATTAATATTTTGTAGACAGATCCCAACATTTTGCACATTTCTCTTTGTCTCCTTTGTAGTGAACTACTGTTCTTTATAATTGCATTTCCTCCTAGTGAAGAAAGAAAGAAGAGGCTGTCATGAGACCCTGATATTAGCTAGTTCTTACACTTTACAATACTGTTTGTTGACTTGCTACAGACAAAAGCCTAGATCTTCCACAAATCCTATTTCTGTTCATTCAAATAAGATAATTGGGAGTAACTTAGGGGAAGTGTTTTGTTTTGATGCAATAGGGTTTTTTTTCCAAAATTCATCATATTAAAATGACTCACCGTGACACTACTCTATGAACAGGGCATGAGACAATCTCAAAATGAAATAATTTTGAAACCTTCACTAATAGTCTTGTCTGGTTAGGTACCATATCATACATACCTGATTTTTCAACTATTATTCTACACATCATTACACTGTGGCCAGTTTCTTATAAACACACAGACACACAGACCAAAAATGATGATGTTAGAAATAATTCCTCAAAACCGTTGCTCAAAGAAGGTACTATGACATGTACTTTCAAATAGAAGAATCACTGAAGGAGATAAGTTTCTCCCTGGTTTCCTACCAGGAAGATAAATCTAAAAATAATTCTCTTGAAGACAATTATAGTTAATTTATTTGCTACTGTCCTGTTGCTGATTTTGTCACTAACATATGTACAGGAATGTGGCATCAGATGGTATCTGAGTAGTTAGGATTGGAACCATTAACTTCAAAACTTTGTTTTTAACCAATAGTTCTAACTTATTTTTATTTTTCTTTTAAATTTTAGATTGGTATGAGGGTGCATACAATTACGTTACATTATTTGTGTTTGTAAGGTAAAGTCTAAAGTCCGAGTTGAGTCCCTCACCCAAGAGGTGCACCCTACACCCTACATTGTACCCAGTAGGTGGGAACTACCAACCCTCCCCCTTCTTGAACTAATGTTTTTGTCTCGTGTGGATTTGGAGAACATTCTCCTAACATCAAAACTTTTGATCCAATTATCATGGGCTTATACTGACGTTGTATTCAAATGCATAATTTTCACATGGAGAATACTGTAATAATTAAAGTCATTTATTTCTGTTCTGAGTTTACCAATATCTAGTGAATTGCTGGCTGGTCAGAAGATGTTTATAAATATAATTGGAATTTTCAAGGCATCATCTTATAAATGCAAAAGAGACATATCGGCTCTAGAACCGACCTCTGACTGGCTGTTAATAGAAACTGCTCCCTCCACCCTGAGGGCGTGTGTGGAGGTTACTGCGGGTGCAGAGGTTTGGTAACGCCTGTGCTGACCCCGGGAGCCCCAGCGCTCTGCTCCCCACGCCTGATGGTGCTGCAGGGCCCCCGCGCTGCCTGCGGCTACACCCCGTGGCTGCTCTCACCTAAGGAGGACCAAGCAATGTCCTCTGCTCGTGACCACCAGTGGCCACAAAACAGCACTCCTGAGCAGGGCTCGGTAAAGTCAGAGAGTGGCCCTTTTCATGCCGTGTTAATGACACGCTTCTTCAGGACCTGGTTTGCTCTTATCAGCAACACAGTTCTTTTAATTTTTCTCAGCACATTCGGAGCTACGTCTAGGTCCTTTAAAGTAACTGAAAGTTGCGTTAAAATAGCGTGTCACTTATGTTTCATCCATACCTGTTCTAACAACTGAACCGTGTCAACTAACCAGAGACCGCGTTCCAGAAGGAAGCACAGACCAGGCGGAGGGGCGGCTGATTAGCACAGTGGCTCTTAGAAATTGATTTTATAGATGAAAGGCTGATATTCAGAATGTAGGAATTGGAAACAATGGTTAGCTTTTACCAGGAAACAAAAAGAACAGCCAAGGCCCTTTGGAAGGAGCTTCGTTAGATGAGGACTCAGGCCCGTCCTGCGCGCAGGTGATAGTCGGCAAATTCTGCTTGCGGCGCGGGCGCTGGAGACACCGATGCACCTGCCGCGACCCGGCTTTCCTCCTCTGTCACCCCAGACACCCTCCCACGCTGGAGAAGGGGTGGGGGCCGAGGCTTTGTGGAGATTGCAGAGCAGGTGACTGTCTGTGGGCTGCTTACCAATCAGTGTTGCCTGCATAGAAGTCAGCCTGTCCTTCGGGTCCCCTCAGAACAGCTCGGGAAGGGGTGCAAGACTGGGCAGGCCCTGCTGGGCACGGCCCCCTGTGCCCCTCACAGTTCTAGGTTAACGTTTTCTAAGGAGAATTTCAGTAATCCTTAAGGTTGGAATTAATGTTGCCAACAATCACAGTTCAAAATCTCTCAAAAGTGCCTGTGGCTCAAAAGAGTAGGGCGCCGGCCCCATATGCTGGAGGTGGTAAGTACAAACCCAGCCCCCCCCCCCGCCCAAAACTGCAAAACTAATAAAAAGAAAGCAAGTAGTCCCATTTCACAAACAAATACCCTGACGCATATCGGGGGTGCCTGAATCGCCCTGGGAAACCGCTTGTCATGTTTTTCCTCTGTTCACATTCAAACCATTTTTCAAAGGCCCTCCCTCCCTCCCTCCAATTTTCCACTTAGGTCTGGGCATAACCAAACTCCTTACAGCATAAATCAACATCCCTACCAAATAAGCGGTATGATTGCTACGCGATTTACAGTATTTACTCAGTGTGAGCTGGAGCCACAGATAATTTTGAGTTACTCGTTTTTAAAGAGCACCTGTTTTCTGTCTGACTTCTAAGAAATACTCCTGATTAATCATCAGGCTTGATGTCTGAAAATTTGAGCTAACTTCAGTCAACTTTAATGAAAATAATGCATTTTTGACATCTTTGCTTTTTAAGAAATATATATATATAAACAAGCAAATAAACAAAACCTTGTTTCTTCTGAAAGTCTGTTTTATTGTGTGTGTGAACACTGAAAAATGTTCCTCCTGAATGTTCTTGCCAAGGCTCTCTCTTGATTTCTCAGATAAAATACAGGATTCCAGTAATATACAAATTTCAGATAAATAGCAAATAATATGTTAGCATACGCATGCACCGTGCAATATTAGATACTTACCTACGTTAAAAATAGTTTATCAAAAATTTGAGTTTATTGGGTGTCCTGTATTTTAATATTTTCAATTGTTAAATCTGGCAACCTAGATTAGATATAAGTATACCTTAACATGTCAATTGTCTGTAATTGTAGGCAATTTAGGGATTAAAATCTCATCTATATTGAAGCAAATGTCTTTTACATATTTTACCAATTTGTTTGCCTTGAAGACATATTTTTCCTCCTGAAAATTTTAACTACTGCCCTGATTCTGCCAAAAAAAAAAGGGCATACACTCTCCTTACCCAATCCCATCCTCCCTAGATTTTTAGTTTAAGAATCCTTTCACTTCAAAAGCAGATATAAAGGCAGAAACAAATCCTTGCACTGGGCACAACTGGGAGGAAGATTCTCAGCTGGCTGAGCTGGAAGGCTGCTTCCCACGAGTTTCCGACTCCCCTTCTGCACACAGCAACCTGTCAGGTCCCCACCTGAGTCTTCTCAGAGCAGTGAATTCACAAGAACTGATTTTTCTTTTCTATGTTTTGTTGTTAGATCAACTGCAAATGTAGATTGCTCACAACGGAAACGCTTCATGTGTTAAACTGCACTCTCTAGTGCCACTCGGCTCTCTTTCCTTCGAAAACGTGAGCTATTTGATACTGGCGTGACTGAGACGAGAAGACCTCAGTGTCATTACCAAGTTGCCCCCAGAGGCTTCTCTGTAAGGGGCCCAGTGTACGTCACTGACATTACCTGATTAGCTTTTGTAGTCTCCAGCCAGCTTTCTCCTTTCCTTAGTTGTGCTTCATGCTTCAAAATTATTCATCTTTTATATCATATCATTGTTTGGGGTTATTTTTGCATAAATACATTACTTTTCCTTTAAATAATATATCACAGTGGTGATAAGAATTGCATTTAATAGGTTCAAATGCCAGCTCCTTGCTTAACTGTGCTAATATTATGGGCAAGTTACTCAAACTTTATTATTGCTATTAGAATGAATATATAAAGCGGGGTAAGGAGTTTTGTATTTAAGTAATCACACATTTTTTTTAGTCCAATCAGCTAATTATTTTTATTTATTTATTTAGTTAGTTTTTATTGTTTGGGATTCATTGAGGGTATAAAGAATTAGATTACACTGTTTGCATGTGTGAGGTAAAGTCCCTCTAATAATTGTGACCCACCCCCAAGAGGTGTGCCATACACCGTGACCCCCATCCTCCCTCCTCCTCCCACTGAGACACTCCCAGGCCCTCTTCTCCATCTGCTCTCTCAGGCCTCCTGTACTTTATTTCAGGTGCGTTCTCAGATAATGCACTGCGTTTCTGCACTGCACACAGCAGTAGTCCACTGATAATTTGTCTTAAACATTCTGTGCTCAATAGTCAAAAACATACAGTAGTAAACAAATACATCTATGTATTATTTGGCTTATTTGTTTATTTATCTATTATTATTATTATTATTGCAGTTTTGGGCTGGGGCCGGGTTTGAACCCACCACCTCCAGTATATGGGCTGGCACCCTACTTCTTTGAGCCACAGGTGCCGCCTTATCTGGTTTATTTGTAGGAGGTGTATGCTATTTCCATCCCCACTTATCAGATGAGAAAACTAAAGCTATAATACTTTAGTTTACCCATGTCACAGGGCCAGTAAATAGGTGACTGGGATTTAAACTTCAACTGTCTTGACATGAAAGATTCAGGAAGAGAGAAAAAAGTAGGGGTAAGGGTTTCAGGATACTAAGAGAGAAACTAAGGGTATGGACGTATGTGAAGTATATTCAAATAACAACATGTTTCATGGTTCTGTAGAGCACATGTCTGGAAAAGTTCACTGAGCGGAACCACCAGGCCAAGGCATTTGGTTTTTACTCTGTGTAAGTAAAGTAGTTAAAGTCTGAATTATCTGGGGAAGTAAACCCAGAGAGGACAGCCAGCGTCTTCAAGGAAAACAAACTTAATTTTTTTCACAGCTATTATTTCAGAAATTTACAACACCTAGAAATCTTTTGACATCTGGTAAGTTTGGTTGTAGCATGATTTAACTTTTTCTATTTTTAATTTTTAGGTTAGTGAGGGCTTCTCTTTGAAATAGGGCAAAGATGGTACATTGGAGCCTTTTATGTATATGAATTACTACTTTAATGAAAGTAAATGTAAACATCAGAGGTTGAGAAATTGATGTTTTTTGAGTTCACAAACCCATCAGGAGATTTATCCATTTTAGTGCCAGCACTGGGACGGATAATCCCTTGATGGAAAATAACACGAGGATGGCAGTTCCTCCTAACAGAGGGATGCCTAAGAACAAACAACCTCCTGAAAAGAGTCAAATACCTAGAGAATCAATAAGAAAGAAAATATTTAGCAAAAAAATATGTCCCAGGAAAAAAGTCTGCAGATTGCAATTGAATTAGATGTTTCAATTTTTCTATGATGTTTTCTATAGAAGTCATTGAAATAGAAATGTAGATGTAGGGTTGGTCCAGCTTAAGAGAAACGCATAAGAGCCTGTGGAATATAAATTAAAATGAAATAGAAATAATTTTTACTTGTGTAGAATCTTCCATTTCTTCTCCCTTTCTCCTTTAATGATTTCACTAAGAGTTTTCCTTTTCATCTGCAAACAAAAATTTCTTTTTCATTGGGAAGTGACAATGCCCCCAAAGTGATGGGTTCTGAAAATTAAAATAAAGACATGGGTAAACTAATAATAATCACATCAAATCATTTTTGTTTGTGGCAAAAAATGAGCAATAATTGACTAACCTTACCTGTCATTGCACTATTTCCCTTTAATTATGAAGTATTATACAAAGATGCAATCCGTCTTCAAGTATAAACACATCAAATATTTCAGCTCAGTTGTTTGAATATTCTCTTGAAGACAAGGATTTTAAAATAAATCATAAACATTGGCTGAAATGCTGCAGCTGGATGCTTGGATTCACACCCAATCCTGTCAGTTTTCCCTAATGAGAGTGTCATTACTGCCCGTTTATTATAATAATAATCCCCTTTCAGTGCATCATAGAATGTATAATGGAGCCAAGATTTTTTAACACATAAAAATGCCCGATCCATTCTTCTCTTTCTCTCCCTCCTTTTATTGCCTGATATGTTTTAATTTGTCACTTTCATCACTGAAATGATTTTACACTTGTTTTTCCTTATAACCACTCAAAATCTCTGAGTTTTATTATGTTCCATCCGTAAGTTTTTTCTTTTCTTTTGGTCCTCTATTTCTTTAAAATTTGATATAATCATCCCTATTTATTGTCTGCTATAGAATTTCTTCCTGTGTTTTTTTTTTTCCTCTTTACTCAATGTCCCTTTGTACTATTTTCAGATGTGTTATATCTAACAACCTAATAACTAACATATATATATTTACACATTTAATTCTTGCGTTCATGTGTTTGATAATGGTGAAAATGACATTGAGAATATGAAATGTGCTTCTCTCAACATACCAAAATATACACTTACCTAAACGTCTTCCCAAATGGCCTCATTCAAATCAGGAGTACATTTTTATTTGATCCAGATGTTTAATGATTGCCTATGTTTATAAGTATTTTCTCTCTTTTAGGAATTTTTGTAAGATCTTTTTACATGAGTTAGCCGATCTTAAGTGAATAGCTGAATGCAATAACTAAGTGAATTAGGTGCTATGATTACCTTCATTTTCTAGATGCAGAAACTGAGGTACAGGCCAGTTGAGTAATTTGGTCAAAGTCACACAGTTAAGAGTAGAATGTGAACATTTTAAAACAATAACTGAGAAAATGACATGAAGGCTGTGCGGACCGGTTTGGTGGAAGTATTTCAGATTGCATGTGAAAACCCCACACTGTACCCCAGAAGTGCATTAATGTACATAGTTACCATTCAATAAAAAAAAAAAAAAGAAAAAAGTCACACAGTTATAGAATACATATATATGGGTATAGATATGCAGGTATGTATTTCTAGATATTTTTTCTATGAAATATTGTCCATTTTACGTTTTTACCGGCCTCTTTCCTACATGTGACCATACTGTATTTGGATGGAATTTAGGCATTTTAATTTTGAAGGATTTGCTATAATTGTCTGAACATTATACTTCATAGAGTAGAGAAGTATATTTACTACCTAGAGTAGAGAGCTTGATATACATGCAGGTACTGTAAACAGGTTAATTAACTTAAGGTATTGTAACAGAAATTATAAATAAAAGACTTCCATCTGAGAGCCTCATTTATACAAGCAAAGAAGAAGTCCTTTTGCGATCTGTGATGTAAGCGGGTGTTAAAATAATCCTATTTTTAAGAGACCTGATGTAATAATCTGATAATGTGAGCAATTATTTAATAATCAATGAATATTACTATTTGGCCTGGTAATAGGGACTAGATAAAACAGATAAATAATTTTTTCACAAAGATTAATCTCTACTGGGGACATAGACACATATACTTAAACAATAAAATAACAAATATATAGAAAAAGTAATGAGGGAGTGCTCCAGTAGAAAGGACTTTGGGGGACAAATGGATATTAAAGTGAAAGTTTGCCAAAATGATGTGCAGGGTAAGAGGAAGCAAAGGAGAATACGTGAAAAAGTTCAGAAGGAGAACATAGGACAGAAGGAAATGTTTCCAGCAGAG
This sequence comes from Otolemur garnettii, assembly GCF_000181295.1. Taxonomy (NCBI): domain Eukaryota; kingdom Metazoa; phylum Chordata; class Mammalia; order Primates; family Galagidae; genus Otolemur; species Otolemur garnettii. Next base: position 651,651 of record NW_003852525.1, on the reverse strand, counting down.
CCTGCCAGTCCTCACTGGCCAGCACTGGACGCTGGACTCACAGGCCAGATCAGGAAGGCCAGAGAAACCAGAAGGAATTCAGACTTCTTTTAGCTCATTGATCTTCTTCATCTCATATTTTTCTGAAGCTTTTCCTTGCATAGAAAGCAAAGATTGTGATCCTTTGGGTTAGAATTCCACATTTGAAGGAAATTTTCTAAGTGATGGGAAGAACTGAAATTAGAAGATTGTCACAGAAGCCAGGATGATAAACGGTGGAAACCAGAGCCACGCACAGCGGAGTTGAGAAGATCAGAAACATCTGACTACGTTAAATAAGCAAAATTTTAGTGTCTTTTGGATGAGCTGTTGAAAGACAGAGAAGATAAAAAGGAGACTTTATTCTTTCATGGCTTCTCCCTCATATCTGTGGGCACCACTTACGGTCACACGATTTCCCACTGCCTTGTAGGAAAGAGAGGAACAGCCTCGGGGTAAATCACAGTCTCTAACCTACTGTGCAGACTGCAGTAGATACTTTTTTATGCTGAAAAAATGTTTTATATCAACATATTTATAGCCAAAGTGTATATCATACTACGGCCAACTATGTGACCCATGACAATGACTATTTTGTATGAAAAAATGTGCTTTGTGGCATCTAATACATTTTCTTTACTTGTTACATTATATAGAAAAAAATCAAAATGACATTTCCCCAAATATATTGGGTCTTGACATTGGGCAAAAAAGCTTTGAAACAAATCTGCGATATTTTTATCACATATCAATGATGTAAAAGTCTACAGTTGACTGCTTATTCTGTAGAGAATCTCCAGATTCCGTCACAGTTGCTGACGGCTCCGGGAGCATCACAGCTGAATGGCGTCGTGAACAATGCCAGTACTGTGGGTTGGGCACAGGACTGTTTCCATCAGGGAAGTCTTGATTCTCTGCTCTCATTTTTCTTCTCACTTTATTTTATTCTTCCTCCTGTTTATATCGTTAGTCAATCTAGGAGATGTCTGCTATTCAAAGAAGGTAGCCAAGGTCAACAGCAAGGGAGGGATGTAAATGAAAATAGAAATAATTTCTCTCAATTCATTCAGCATTATCTGTCAACTTGCATGTTCTTTAATTGAATCACATCAGCTTTGGTAACTGGGGGTTATTTATGTTGTTCTTACTTCCTCCTGTTACATATTTCTGAGAACATCACAGCCATCCATAAATGAAGCAAAGAAGCGGCACAAGGCTTTGTAATTAAAAAAACAATAAGTGAAACTTATGCCTTGGGAAGAAGTTTAATCTGTAGAGCTAGGATTGAACTTTCAATTAAATTGGTTCTTGTTTTCCTTCTTTTCTTACATATGTTTAGTTTACATTAAAATCTGACATTTAACCATACCGTCTGTGAGTGAACTCCAAATAAAATCTGTACCCAATGTACCAAAGTGATAAAAGATGTGAAAAATGTCACTTTTTTCCCTTTGAATTTCAAAAGTCTTCAGGAACTTATTTTTTCTGAATTTATAAATACTTGAATTCATTATATTGGAGTTAACCCTTATTCACAGATTCATCACTTCTATGTGGTAGGATTTTCAAAATGCACTTTATTTTTTCATTTTATTGTTGTGATATATTGTACTTGAGAAGAAGTTTTCTTTATCACATTATCAGTGCTAAGTGACAAAAGGAATTTCTATCAGTCAGTATATGAATGCCTCTGTCAGAAATGCAAGCATTCTCTCTGACAACTGAGTAACACCTGGGGTTACTAATTTTACATTACTAATTTTACTTACTATTTCACAAAATGTAGCCTATTCATTAGATAAATTAAGTTCATAATTCTGTGTATCAAAAATTGCCTCGGTGTCTTCATTGGTGTGGGTGCCACTGACTGTCCTGTGTTCCTTCACTTTAAGCCCTTCTTTCTACCACATTTCAGCATCTGATCCAGATTGTAAAACAATTAACAGGTCCCTTAATGAAAATTGCCTTCCTTTTTCTTAACTGCAGTCGTATGGTATCTATGTGTCGGTAGATAGCTAGAAATCCCCGCACTCCTGGGTCTGCCCACCTGAGTCCTGTCTTGAGTGACCATTCACCCCTGGGGAGGGGGATGACCTACTTATCTCCACTCAGAACTTAGCTGCTGGATGCTGAAGGATGCAGGATGCTCCAGCCCGGGGAGAGCCTCACAGGTTCAACAGAGTCTTAACTGTGACCCAGAACAGCCTTAAGACTGTATCGTGTCATTAGCTTCAATCTACACTGTGGTCCACACCCTAGTGGGCTCTCAGAGAGTCTCACAGGAGGGCCACGTACTCAGTGAGACTCTGGGTCCAAGGTAGCCTCTAACCATGAGGGCCGGACTCAGACGATATAAAAGAGAACTTGCTGAGCACCACCCAGGCCTCTTTGCCTTTTGCCTTGTTGGGACAATGGGGCCCTGATCACTGTCTACGGTGAACACATCCTACTCTATAAGTCCATACCTTGCTCTCACTCTGTAAACCCACCTGTCTGTTTTTCCAGAAGCACTATTTCACATTTGCCTTACTTTGGGGTGTCTGGTCATTTTTTGACCAAGGGCACCCAAAGAACAAAGGACATAGGCAGCTGCCTGAAACCAGCATGTGTAACGCATATGGTATTATAAATATTGGGAGGCTACGTACACGTGCACCTGTTTCAGAGTTGTCCCACCATCAATCTCTTCTATTAAATGGTGGAGAAAAAACTCCCTAAATAGATACTTGCATTTAATTATTCTTCCTTGGAAATTTTACTCTTTTTTCTGTTTCAGTGATTTTGTTCTGAGACTTTTCTTAGATATGTTATTTACTCCCATTTATCTATTCGTTCAGTAAGCTTTCTGAAATCTGAGAATGTATCTTATGTATTTTGGGTCCAAACAGATGCATATTGCTCAATGAAATATTATGATTGTTGGATTCAATTCCTCGGTTAGAAAGCAAGCATGGCCCACTGATGTAGAATTAAAGTTCCTCTTGGTACATTTAAGAAGATAGACATTGTTCAAACCATAACCTTCAAAAAACTTGCAGAGTAATTTAAAGTAAAAGAAACAAACAAAAAAGAATATAAATTATGCAAATACAACAATCATATTATTATCAATACAATGTGTTTATCTTACTAGGGATTGAATGATAAGCCCCATGATATATATATTCAAGGTATTTACAGTAAAATACCATGCAATGTAGGAAAAAGGTCAAAGTGAGTTCACATCATCCAAACAACCAGTGTAAAATGCTAAATTGCTAACGTTCATGCTACATTTTAAGGTATGGGTACCAGAGTATAACTCATTTGGTTGACCCTCCCTTTTTTCCCTCTTGGATAAAATAGAGTGAAAGAGTCAATAATGTTAATTTAATTTTCTGTGTAGTTCAGAAAGCGAGTCAACTATGAATCTGAGTAGTTTCTGCAAGGATGAGATTTATATCTTTCCCTCCACTGTTGGTATCACTCATTTCTTTGTTTGTACGTAATGCATTATTGACCTGAAGCTTTCCAGCCTCAAAGCAACAACCCTTTTATTTTTTCTTAACCAGCAGTGGCCTCACTTCCACAGCAACGGACTTCATCCACCAGCGAGCTTGTTGGAGGACAACAATGAGTCCAACTTCCTGCTTAAAGAGGGTGCCAAAGCTTCTGGCTGAGCCTTAAGACATTTCAGAGGCGCTTTCTCACACGAGAGCAAAGGCAACAAGCCAGCCACCATGCACACGCATAAATCTGTCAGTTATGGAGAATCTGGCATAAAATTCATGTCACTTAGGGAAAAAATATGCTGAGAGATTTCAGTTCCAGCACAGACATTGCTATTTTTTTACTATTTTTATTTTTGGTTTCATTTTATTTTTTTGTGAATTGTTTTTAGTTTGATCCCTTAAAATGAACAGGGAGAAAAAGATATGTACATATTAAAAACCTTCATAGAACATCAGGGAGCTCTCATTTGGGGGGTTAGCTTATAATTTCTTGAACAGGTGAATAATAGAAAAATTTAACTTCTGAAATACAAATATCTATGAATTTTTACCATGAATGAAAGCAGACATATGAATTCAGCCTTCACTCTTTTCAACATTCTATTATCTTTCTTGGTGGCAACTGTTATTTTGAATTGTCTTCGGATGGTTTTGCTAATTTCAGTAGAGAATGGATATGTAGATAGAAGATGGATAAGACAGGTAACAGCTAGGTTCAAGGAAATCAGAGCAGGTATGTTCTACTACATGAAAGAGTTGATGGGGCGTCATTATTGGTACCATTTAAAACTAAAATTGAAGGTGATTACATCCAAATTTTGTCACATGCTTAAGCCACTTACTTATCCTGATAGCTAGCAAAGTGTTTGTGCCATAGAAGACTGCAGTGCATATCTGAGTGTAATAAAATACTCCATCTCTCCATACCTACACTCTGCTGTGTTCCTGCAGTCCACATTGAGAACTGAGCACTTTTATGGAAATGCTGCTCGTGAGAGTGCTGAAAGGTGCAGGCAGCCCTCGCTGCTCTAAGAGAAAAGGAAATATTTCTAAGGCAATTATACTAAATAGAGTGAGCGTGTAATGATCAAGATGGGCTTTTCATAGCTTTTCAGTGTAAATCAAATCTCCTTAAAGAGGAAGCTTGCACATTATTCAGTATTATACTTACAAAAATGTACTCCTAAAGGTGAAATTCAGAACATTTTCTCTGATTTTATCCAATTTATCTAAGTTGTGAGACAGTTGAAGACTCATCCTTGGGGGTACTTGTTCTTAGGAAATCTAACAAGATGGCAATTTCAAAAGTAAGACAAAAAGTACTGCTTTTACAGTAAATTCTCAACTTCCTTACTTAAGCACATTTCATTAGAAGTGGTCCAAAATTAACCAAAGGTTAGATGCTCTCTGCTATCCAACCCATCGCAGAAGTTAAACCAAATACGGGAACTTTCTCAAATGTCTAGGCCTGTTTTTATAAACCATTCTAAATTCGAACGTATTTTTAAAAATTCTCCACTATCAAAATCATTTATGTATGCTTTTGATCATGTCAATTAAACTCAATAAATGAGACTTAGATTATTATTATTACAACAAAAAGACAAAACATTTTACGTGCTACTCAAACTATAGCGCACTTCTGAGATATTTGACATCTCTTTCACTCCTTGTATTTCAGCCTTTTCGTGATATACCTGGACATGGTGAAGTGTGTTAGGGACCTCTGAGACTCCTAACGGGCAGAGTGGAAGCTTCACCTTGCTGAGCAGGTGCCCTACTTGGGAAAAAGAATAAGGGTGGGCCTTGTTTTAATCCTACCCAGAGCAAGTCAGTAACTGTCACACCTGTGGAATCTTTGGAACATCTGAAGACTGTATAAAGAGTAGGTCAATGCTGTGTATTTCCATAACGTAGGAACAGAGTATATTGAGTTAACTGAATTAATTAAGAGGTAAAAAAGATTCACAGACATAATTTGTGCACTATGTAAAGGACAATAGAAGGGATAGAATATACTTTAAAAAAAAAAAAAAAGGGCAGTGCCTGTGGCTCAAAGGAGTAGGGTGCCAGCCCCATATGCCAGAGGTGGCGGCTTCAATCCCAGCCCTGGCCAAAAACTGAAAAAAAAAAGAAAAAAAAACATTTAGAACTCAACAACAAGGAATTCACATTTACTTCCAAGAAAGTGAGAAAGCATGCCAAATACTGTACCATGTAAGATGCTTTTTTATTTTTAATTTAATTTTATTTCATGAGAAAGCTAGGTGCATGCATTAATCAGGAAAAACCATTTTCTATGGACATGTGATATGTGCTTAGTATCTTGTCTAACGTTCAGCCACTCACACGTGCCCGCAAGACTACTGGAGAACCCCCACTAACTCACGTAGTCAAATTTAAATAATTCACGAACGTTGACTTTTGAGGATTTAGATAGAATAAAATCAGTGTCACATAGAGAAATGTCTTTTGTTACCATAGTGGATCAGGGCTACTATGCTCAATAATTATTGTAGAGATTATAGAGAGTCACCTATAATATGTTCCTACTCATTTCCTTTTTCATTTTTTAGAAACAGCTAGAAAAAATAGAGATGCACAAACATGTAACTTTATTAAAAGATAACACACATTAAAAATGGGCTTACCAAATATCCCCACAGTTACAAGAGACAGGTCTGCTGATGTACAGTAACAGTATGTCATCAGCATTCTATACTTTAAAGCATTTAAATATTGTATAAGTTAATGAAGCATGCCCTACTTTATTTTCTAATAAAATAACTGTTTGTTCTGAAAGTCTTGTTGACAATACGATGTTTCAGCTTCTAGCCAATGGAATCACTCTGTTTCATTAGTTGAAACCCCTTTGAACTGACAATCTTTTGCACACTCAAATTCTCAGTACTGCAACCAGTGGTAACACCCTTGCTGAACTACACAAAGAACAAAGAAAAGATTGTATCAAGATTTCCTTTGTATAATAACTGAAAAGTAGAGGAAAAAATGTTATACTGACAAGAGACTGAGGGCAGGTTTTGTACTCTCATCTGTTGTCAAGCAAATTCATTGGGGGCTGTTATAGTTGCTCAAAGTGGTCTTATAATCATATAGAGGGTGTTTTATCTAAAAACAATAAATTAGAAATAGAAATTATATTTCATACGGGAGATATTTATGAGCAGAGACTCTCATCTAAATACAAGTAATAAATAGCGCTGTTTATTTGAAGATCTTGAACTTTAGGTTACGTTAAATTCTGTAATGTTACGATATCACATTTATATTTTCAAATTACATAATTGCAGCATGCTGCAGTGGGATACAAATTGACACGAACAGCCACCCGTTTTTGGAGAGCTGTAATGGATCTTATATAATGCAACTTGTACTCGAAAGAGAAGTCCGAACATATTTACATTTGCACAGGATGTCAACGTATGTTTAATCATTTTGCCATACTATACTCCGGAGTCTCAGAAACATGGGCCATCACTGAGTTGCATATGCTGCTGTATATACTTAAAACCTTACTGGTGCTAAATCTAACATATAAGAAAAAACTCAACTCCTAGGTACTGTCAGAGTGTGGGAAATATGTTCCTAAACAGTGACCATCTGTCAAAGGGAACCGCACTAAACTAGGGGTGGCCACGTGATGGGAGCTCATTTGCTGGAATTGAACTGGAAACACTGCTTGAATTTCACATAATGAAGGACCTCGATCTGACCGTGGGGAAACACGAAAAAGGAAAAACTCATTCTGCTTACAGATACGTTCCTGCATTGTCCTCATTATCTTGCAAGATATTTAATGAGAAAAAAGGGTGTGGGGAGAACGATCCGTACAAATGACTCTTCATACATATGAACCCATTTACCTAATTTATATACAGCCTCTATTGCAATAGTTTACATTTGGCAAACTAGAAAAACACCTGAGAGTCAGTTTCTCTAACAGACACAGTAAATTCAGGAATGTAAGAAATTTTTCAAAACCAATAGGGCCACATCAATTTTTCTCCCATTTCAGTGGTGCCACGTACATGCTGGATGTTACCAGTCCTGTTTTCTCCTCAGACTCCATCAGCAGAATGATTTAGACAAATCTTGTGCCCTCTATATGCCAAATCTATTTTGGTCCTTCTGCTATTTAACTCTGGCATCCCACAGAGAAAGTATTTGAAGTCTCGATGCTTTTTCCATTTGTATCTATAAAACAGACTTGTTTTGTTTCTCCCTTATCCAAACAGAACAATGGTTAAATATCTCTCTTCTTCTTAAATTAATGTTACATAAATGCAGTTATCAAAATTGGTTACAGGCCAGGCCTTCCAGAAGAAAATTAAAAACAAATTATCTGATAGAGCAAGTAACCTAAATAATAGTTTCCAATGCGTGCTGTCTCTATTTAATGTACCAGTCCCAAAGTTTTTCCATCTGCATTAGTTCTTATTTAGAATTCCTGACAGCTGATTTATTGCCCCAAAGTTTTACTGCAAGAGGATGAAATACTGTTTGATTTAGTTCTGTGGACACTGTTTTGATGCCTGCACATAGAAAGCCCATACATTCCTTGCACTTTTTATCAAGTCACTGATATTTCTTTCTTTTTCTTTCTCAGGCCACTGTTGTGTCCCCAGCTCAGGGAGAATGCTAATTCTGCTGCGATGTTTAGTTCTCACTCTAACAGGTGTGATCATCCATGCTTCACACAGAGAGGTGCCTCTCCTCCCCTGTAGTGCAAGACTGATTATGAGTGACTTGCTAATACTTTCTCCAAAGCAGAATTTCTCCTTCAAGTAGAATTTGCAAGTCCTTGAAACGCCTCCCACCAGCATATCTGCTTGAAGTCAGCACCACGGCTGGCACAGTGTGGAAGCTGATGAAGGTTATTGAATTCATCAACGAACAAATCAATGGTTGGCACCTCATTGGAAGATAAATTTGGTGACTTTTACCTTCCACTTGTATTTTAATAACTTGGTGTGAACACCCCTCTTCATGCCCACCCTTGGTCACTGAGCCTCGTCTGCCCTTTGCCCCCCTGGGAGGGCGCTGGCTGGTCTCTCATCCACTCCTGTCTCCTGTGTGCAGCTCTCACCGTTAGGCTGGGCCCTGCTGCACTGCTGGGTAGTCTCTGTCCTTGTCCACAGTGCAAACCACACATGTAGACAAACACACATCATCCTGAAATGGCAGAAGCCAAACTGATCAACCTGGTACAGGAGCTGGCAGATAAGTTCTTACCCTTCCCTGTTCCTGATAGAAACTGCGTTGTAAGCCACAATTTACGTGGTTTCTTAGGGCACGATCCCACGATGAATCAGATATTCAGGAGACAGTTTGACAATATGTGTATTTCTGTCCATGGACCGTCTCTCCTTCCTTGTTCTGTTTTTTTTTTTTTTTTCCAGATTAATATGAGGGTGCAAATGATTAGGTTACATTGTTTGCATTTCTAAGGTAAAGTTCAAGTCATAGTTGAGCCCTGTACTCAAGGGGTGTGCTGACCACCCTAACTGTGCACATCAGGTGAGAGCTCACTGACTTCCCTCCCTCCCCACCTTTTACGCTGGATATTTGCTTTCTTGTTCTTGTGATACTTCACTAATGAGAATGTTCTTCAACACGATCCAGGTAAATATGAAAGATCTAAAATCTCCATCATTTTTATGGCTGAATAGGCCTCTGTGACACAAATAGACCATTGTTTGTTAAGCCATTCATGGGTCACTGAGCAAGACGAAAGATAAATGGCCAAAAAATATAGGAAAAAAATGTTCATTGTCCCTAATCATAAGAGAAATGCACATTAAAACCACCCTGAGATATCACCCAACCCCAGTGAGAATGGCCCACATCACGAAGTCTCAAAGCCGCAGATGCTGGCGTGGATGTGGAGAGAAGGGAACACTTCTACACTGCTGGGGGGACTGCAAACTAATACAACATCTATGGAAAGAAATGTGGAGAATTCTCAGAGAGCTAAAAGTAAACCTTCACTTTATCCTGAAATGCCACAACTAGGTATCTACCCAGAAGAAAAAAAATCATTTTATCACAAGGACATTTGCACCAGAATGTTTTTTGCAATTCAATTCACACTTGTCAAGATGTGTTTCTTGTTTCTTATTCTCCATATCTGTGGCTCTGGTTTCTGAGGAACCGAAGCTAAGTCAACTCATTTCAAACCAACCAAGAATTGCTTTATGTTCCTTGTTTTGGGGGGTTTTCATATTATCATTGAGGCCTATTATGTTACAAATGTCCTTTTCATTAAATCAAAATGATCATAAATTAATTCATTGATTCAACTTAACTTTGATAAAGGCTTCAATGTCTAAGGTGGACAAAATATATGATAAAAAAATAGTCCTCAGTCTGAAAGTCCACAGATCCCAGGGAATGAGAGGGTCAGAGAGAGCAAATGCAGTGACTTACAAAACTACACACAGATTACAGTCTACAGGGTGAGATGAAATTTTAAACAAGTAAATTTAGATGTATATGATATAAAGGGAAATACCATGTATAATAAAAACATAAAAATAGGAACCAGATTTTTTATGGCCGACAAAGGAAAGCTCTTCTAAGTAAATTACTTAATTTGCCACCTAAATCTGAAGAATGAGCAGAAATTAGACAGTGGAAGGATTGTGTGGACAGAATTTCAAGCAGAAGAAAAAAACATAGAATATCAAGGACCTAGGAGAAATAAAACTTGATATACTTCAGGTGAAAAGAAGGTCACTGTGGCCAAAGCTTGGTAATAAAAGTAAGAATGTTAGAACTAAGGCTGGAAAGTAGGATTACAGGGAATTAATTGAGGCCTTCTAATGATTTAAGGTTTTAGATTTAAGCCAATAAGCAGTGGGCATTCACCAAAGAGTTTTCATCAGGGAAGAAGCATGATTAGCTCCTTATTTAATAGTATTCCGTTTGTTTTCTTTTTAAGAGCTAAAAGGGAATGTTAAGAGATTGCCGTTGCCCAGGGGAAAGAAAAAGAGGGGTGTGCATGTTCTGTTAATGCTTATGCAAGTGAAAGAGTTAGGTGATGAACTGGAATTTGCCGCTCAGTTTGAAACAGCGGCTGATGAGAAATAGCACGTCGACCAGGACAACTCCCAGATTGTTGGTCCCTGTTGGAGCCAGAGATCAAAGCCATTTGCTGAAACAAGATTTTTAAATTTATGACCTCAAAGCAGGAATCGTTTCCTTCTCTTAGATATAAACGAAGTATTCCCACTATCTAGATCTCATTTGTTTTAGTGAGCTTACCCAGGAAAATAGCCCTAGTCTTGCTATTTTTGATTGGAGGTTGTTGCGTGCAAACCCCGACCTGGTTTGAAAGCCGACTGGGAAATGATGCTGAGGAAAAATAACTATGCCGGTTTGAAACACGAAGTCTGAGAATGGCTGGAGAAGGTGTACGTATCTCAGGCCAAGCAGAAAACCGAGAAAATGCAGCCCCTCTCCGCCTTCTCCAGAGGCTTTCATTGATTTCTGACACAGGTGCATATGCAAAATGCAAAAATGCCAAGAGATGGGGTTGAAAGAAGCCCAGGTCCCCAGGAAGATTAGATAGAGAGAGATTCTGGGTAGAGGTCAGGGGGTGCTAACAAATGGCCAACGGCCTATTTAGAAAGGGGAAGGGAGAAACCAGCTCTCTCCCAAAGGGGAGATAAGCCGGGTTTCCTAATCTAACTTTGCATCAGAAGTTCAAAGCTCTTAACCCCGGTGCCTCTGGGCTCTGTTCATCCTTTGTGGTTTGATGAGCCCCTGGGCACGTGTCTGCACACTTTCCCCTGGATGCCCCAGGATCAAGGTGGGGCTCCCTGATGAGGAGGAGTCAACCTATCTACCTTCCCCATTTTTGTTTAAATGTGTGAACTAAAATAAAATCTTAAGGCTACCTCTACTACAGCAGCAAACTGGACAGACCCAGTCTTGCCCAAGGATTACCCTAAAACTGAGTGGCTGGACCTGGGAATGGGTCAGACACGCCTCTTCCTTCTGGGGCTGAGGCTGTACAAAGTCATCCCTCTATAACCTGTGGGTGGAGGTAGCATCTCTCTGCTTTACAGGCCCCTTATCTTAATTCAAAAAATGCCCAGCCTTTAGACACAGCTTCATTTCTTTGGCCAATTATGAATCAAAGAGTCTTTGAACTTACCTAGACCCTGTAAGGCCCCTTCGCCGCCTCCCACCCCAGCTTTAGATATTGACCTTTTCAGGCCAAACCAATGTAGTGTCCACGTTTGGATTATGAGTCTATATGTGACTGTATCTCCCTGAAATGTGTAAAACTAAACCTTCACCCAACCACAGCAAGTCCACGTGCTCAAGGCTTTTGGGGCCTTGCTCTGGGCCACGGTCCTCAGAATAAACCTCTTCAAATTATTTTACAAAGTTTGGTTTCTTTTCCATTAACAAATATACCTTTTAACACAAAGTTAAAACTGGTAATGGTGGTGGGCCAGAGTTCCACTTGTATTGAACCATGTAATATTATTTCAGCATCTTTGCCTATAACTGCAACTGTTGGCTTCAGGAGAAATATACACATTTTTTGTATATTTTAGATTTTAAAATATTTGTCTTGAAATGTATTCAAATGTTAGAAAAATTCAAGTTATTCAGCATCCCAAAATCTGGTCATTTTGCCTTATTTAGTATTTTTGTACTTAATGTTATTTAAGTTATTACTTCTTTAATTTTTAGAAGAAAAGAAAAATGCTAAAATACCGAAGACTGATGTACCCCCAGAAGGAAGCTATTGAATTCCTAGAGAGACATTACTTAAGGGGTTCAATTTTATTTTGCAATAAGCACTATATTTAATTTCACAGAGTTTCCCCATATTTATAAAGGGATTAATTATTTTTCAAATCAATTCTCTTTCATACAAGCAGATTTATGGTGCTATTTTTCCCTCTGATGCCAGGATTTGAAATAAATTAAATACTAAAGAAAGATAAGCGTCTTTAAAAACATTATATGTTTTTACTACCTATGAACTATGGAGTTATTTGTAATATTTGCTGTACATACTAATACTAAAACAGCCATCCAATAATCCAATGGTTTGTTAATATTCCTGAACTAATACATGCAACTGGAGACAGCAACAGTTCTCTTGGTTAAGTTTTATAGAAAAACAGGAGAATAATGTTGGAATACTGTGGAAAAGAGCTGTCCTACTTAGCAGTTAAGATTCTCACGTTCATTATTTTGACCCAGGAAGAAAGGATGAATAATAAATTTTTTCTTAAGTTCAAATTCTTCAAAGTAATTAACTGTTTCTACATTCTTCTTCAATTGACCACAGAAAGTTTAGTTCATTTTTTTTTTTATTGAGACAGAGTCTCACTTTGTCACCCTCTGTAGAGTGCTGTAGCGTCACAGCTCACAGCAATCCCCTCAAACTCTTGGGCTCAGCTTCCCTAGTAGCTGGGACTACAGGTGCCGCCACAATGCCCGGCTGTGTGTGTGTGTGTGTGTGTATGTGTGGTTTAGCTGGGGCCGAGTTCTAACCCACCAGCCCCAGAGCATGTGGCCAACACCCTAACCACTTAGCTATGGCTGCCCAGCCTACAGTTTTACTAAATAACAATCATAAGGAAACTCCCACTTCTAAGAGTGAATTCATCCACAAAATATAATCCATATTTCTGCTCTCATAATCTTTAGCAATATGAATCTGCGAAACAAAAGTTTCCCCTCCCACCACCAGCAATTTGGGAGGAACAAAATGAAGATCTGGACCACTGGTCTGCTGGCCATGGTCGCCGGGACACCTGTTCTACAGGTGTCGGAGTCGTGTTTAGGCTGATTTAGTGCTGTATGTCTCCCCTTGATAAAATCCTTGTGATAGGGATTCCAAATCCTCTTGTCATAGTGTAAGGAAATTGGCCAGAGTCCATACAGGCTCACAATCTACCTCTCAGGGGAAAAGAGCTGCAAAGGACAGGTTTGTGCCCTTAAGAGATGTGGAAGGCAAACTGCTCCAGTTTTTCAACTTTCTTAAATTAACAGTTGGTGCATTCAAGCCTTAATTCATGGACTGAAGACTGGAGGACATTTTTGTCCTTCTTCCCTTAATTTCTCTATTTAGCTTAGAGATTCTTTGGACTGTTTCATCATTTCATACAGCCCGAGTTGCTTTCTTGATGATTCTGTTTTTTCATTTTTTCTAAGACATTCTACTTCTTAAATGAGCATGAGAGAATTGGAAAAGGATTAAATTACATCAAAATTGGTTTATCTATGCATAGACTATGGTGTAAAAATTCTGGAACTCAGAAAATTCACTGTGAGATCGTTGGGATTGACAAACAGTTGCTTTCGTTTGGTTTTGGTAAAGATCATTAATACTGTTGGGAATCCCAAACAGTAAGGGTGAACCAAGGACAGAAGTAAAATCTGGGGGCTGATGATCATAAAATTAAGGTTCGATCTTTCCAGAACAAATTGTAACACCTGTGTGTATGTATCAATGGCTGGGAAATCAATATTTGTTAGCGTTCTTGGTGGGGAACAGGCTCTGGTACCATTCATCCATGAACACACATTGCACAATCATCAGTTACGGGACTGCGTCCTAATACTTGTATGCCGGGTTCAGCTCTGTATCTGAATTTCTGAATTAGTCCTGGCATGATAGAAGATCCCTGTAATTGTGGGGTAAGAAGCAAATAAAAGCAGGAGGGATAAACATTATTAGAATAGAAAAATGCTTCTCCTTTTTCTGTAATGGTGAGAAAAACTAACATCCACCAGTTAAAGTACACCCAACACTGCCTTCTGTAGTCCCTTTAACCTTATTGGGTGGTGCAGAGGAGCAGAGTGCGGTGTAAGGAAATTGCCACCGAGAGATGTTCCGATTCTCACAGCTGTCAGGAAAGCCTACGCTAATGTGTCTTGAAAGAGTGATTAATAGGTTTTGACAATATCATCGCATTGCATATTTAATCAGATTATACATCTGTTAGAAGTGGTTTGCTTCTAACATCTGCAGTCAAAATCCACATTCGGTATTCACATCATCGCCTCAGCAGAAGCATGAAACTACTGTCTATGTCAGGCTGACTGTTAACAAGTTAAAACCGCATGCCAGAAACAGATTAGTCGTGACTTTTAAACATTTGAAGTAATATTTTCTTTCCAAATTTCCTCGAAATTGGAAATTTCATTAACAAGGAAGGAAGTAAACATATATAATTATAAGCTACAGTCTCAAAACAGACATGCATGATGGTTTGGTATCACACTAAAGGTGGTAGTTCTTGGATTTAAATTCAAAATATTTTAAATGATAGTGACAGTCTAAGAAGGTATATACTCCAAGACATTTCAGATGATAAAAGTCAGTGTGACAATTTGTATTTTCATATGATTAGGTTTAATGTAAAATGTTGAAGAAATTTATCCAATTGCAACAGATTTAGAATTCAATCCTATTTTCTTTTCAGTATTTGTTCATTTCCTGCAGGTAGTTGGAAAACGTTCCTTTCGTGTGAGATGCCATTCCAGCCCTTCTCCTGTTTATCTCAACAGAACGGTAACCTCCTCCATCTTTCATAACCTTGTCTCTGGCATTTCACCAGTGAGCCAGTCACTCATCTTTCTTGTTTGCTGTGGTTAACACTGACTCTTGAGAATCTGCAATCTGCTTTGAACTGACCGGAGTAATAAAACTTTCTTTGCCAAAGTTACCGATGACATTTAGTTATAACCCCCAGGGGTCACTTCATAGCCCATATCTTACTTGATCTTACTGTACAGTTTGGCAACACCACTCACTCCATGCTCAAAACGCCATGCTCATTTTTTTAAATGTCTGTGATCCATCCGTGCTTGTTCTCTTTCAAACTTTCTGGACATTTCCTCTAAATCCTCTTCCTCTCACTTATCCTTAATTATGACATCCCAAGTGCATCCATGGATCATTTTTTCTAATATGTAATAAAATCGTGCCTTCCAGCCAGTAAAGCATGAAATGCCTGTAACTCCACAGACTCACCAAACTTAGTAACTTTTTTTTTAGATTAAATCATAGCTGTGTACTTTAATGCAGTCATGGGGTACAATGTGCTGGTTTTATATACAATTTGAAATGTTTTCATCAAACTGGTTAACATAGCCTTCATGGCATTTTTTTAGTTATTGTGTTAAGAAATTTATATTCTACATTTAGTAAGTTTCACATGTGCCCTTGTAAGATGCACGGTAGGGTCCCAGTAATTACCCTCCCTCTACCCATCCCCTTCCCTTCCCTGCCCTCCCTCTCCCATTTCTCATATTCTTGGGCTATAATTGAGTTATAGCTTTCATATGAAAGCTATAAATTAGTTTCATAGGAGGGCTGAGTACATTAGGTTATGCTCATGGAAGACCTTTAGGGGCAGGAAATAATATTAGTAGGAGCTTCAACAAAATGGTGTACATCTGAGTGGCTGAAGAAAAAGTGGACACAGGGAAGCATGTGGGGAAATACGCTGTGGGAATTACAAGCTTCAGGGGCTCAAGATTAACAGGAAAGCCAGCGGATCAGTCATGGAGTAGGCTATGCTGTGGGCAGTGGCGTGAAATAAATGTAGAGACGTAAGCTAAGGCCATACAATGAGCCTGGTGTGTGTTATGAAGGGAGAAACCACTGGAGGGTTTTGAGCAGGAAAGCAAAATGACTTGATGTAGAGTTTGTTTTGTGTTTAGCCAAAGAGAACTGCTACTTTCTAGCTTGCCTTTTAGGTGTTATGTATAACATTTATCAAGCCTAGGGTGGCGCCTATGGCTCAAAGGAGTAGGGTGCCGGCCCCATATGCCGGAGGTGGCGGATTCAAACCCAGCCCTGGCCAAAAAAAAAAAAGAAGAAAAACTACATTTATCAAGCCTCAGTTTTTATTGTGATGCCCATAATGTTACTGTCTCAGAAGCAGACTTGAATACAACGAACTCAGCCCCTTGAAATGACATTAAGGACTTCTTATAACCAACTTTGTTATCAAAGTCCAAGATGATCCAACTTGCTTGTAAAACAGATATATTCCTCCAGTGTCATAGTTAAAATTTATCTAATCTTTGATAATTTATCTGAAAAGAGTAGATTAAGCTTGATTTTCATTATGCATTTTATGTCTCTGTTAATCAGTGATTACAGCGTTGGTGTACGTTGGCCTTCCTGTGCTTTGTGGACCTACTCTGTATCTTATAGTTATCATCTCCACCTTTTCCCCTTTACCTTAAAGACATTATTTTAATTGGTAAAGTTATTTGGATGAGCCTACACTAATGAAACACAGTTATATAATTGGTTAAAACCCTATAAAGAACTTACAACACTGTTGGTTTCTGTCCACACTAAGTTGTGCGTAATCCCACAAAAATTAAACGTTATCTCAGTCTCCACTCAATAGAACAGAGTAACAACAATGTCTACTTTTGAACATGCTCTACACCAATAACATATTAGAAGTTACTGTGGTAAAGTACTTTAAAAATAGTGATCAAAAAAAAAATAGTGATCAAAAATACTCATTAGAGTCTCTGTATTGGAGACAGAGCCTATTCACAGTATGCTCTGATTTTGTAATTAACAATGAATCAAAAGAAGCTATTAAGTTTCTCTGGTATATCTATTCTTAATAAACCTCATGCTGCTTAAAGCACAAAATTCTATTGCCCTCTCAATATGTTTATAGATTTTTATAAGATCAAATATAATAGTACGTTTGAGGGATAATTATTTTTATAAGAATTTATAAAGAATTATTTCAACATTTACCTCTTCTTCTTGCTCATTACAACTATTTAAATGTCTGTTTCCTGCATATTTTTATAGAAGTAAAATATTGTCCAGCAGTGACTGAACAATTTTAATGTGTATCATCCTTCTCAATATGCTCATCTATTCAACATATGTTCAAATTTTCCAGGTTTTTGTTTACAGGCATGTCTGGTCAATGTTTAATTTTGACAGACTTTATTAGTTTTTTATTGCACTGACACGTTTTTCTGTAAAATACATACACATTTACAGGGTAAGCATTTTCAATCATGCAATGAAAATACTGCTCTGTTAAATTCATTCTAATACTGGCATGTTATTTAAATGCAAATGCAGATTCCATCATAATGTAGTAAAGTTTTCTTGCTAAGAAAATGATAGATATTAGGATGGACTATTTGGCTAAAATAGGGATATTTTAAGAGATTAAAAAAAGATTATGTCCATTAAATTAGGGAAAAATGATAACTCCAAATGTGTGCCATGCTGTGTGTAAATTGGTACAGTCTTACACTGTTGGTGGCCTTTAAGAACATTTCAGAAACAGAGAAAGTAAAATGGAACTCCTAGAAATAAACATATAGGTAGTGTTATCTTTCAATCCAGGAATTCTACTTTCAGAAACAGAAGTTAAAAGAAAAGATGAACCAAAGTAAAAAAGAAGAAAAAAATAGAAACAACTCATCACTTAGATACATACACCTGTTAACTGTTTTGTTTACTATTTACTGAACACTCAAACAAGGAAATAATTAATTAAGCTGTGACATGCTTTAGATGTCACTGGTCAGCCACTAAACTTTGTTATTATTAGACTATATTAGGATGGTAATTCTGAAATAATGTGGTATTGAAGATAAAGTAATCAAAACAAAAATTATATGTGCAATATGAGCTTCAATAACATCAAGCAAGCAGTCTATAATTTCAGGTTGGATGGTGATAAGCAAAATGAAAATAGATGTTTTAGGTGAAAAATACGTAGCATGTTAAATTGTTTATTACTATTTTGATACAGTATTAATTTAGGTGGTTAAAAGGGTTTTTCATGGAAATTTTTTTCACATACTGGATTGTGTGAACCATTTATGTGCTGCATAATTTAATTTTTGAAGGGGGGGTGCAAAGTCTTGCTCTGTCACCAAGGCTTGTTGCTATGATGCAATTACAGATCATTGCAACCTCCAACTCCTGAGTTCAACAATCCACCTACCTCAGTTCCTCAGTAGCTAGGACTAAGGTGTACACCACCATTGCTGGCTAATTAAAATTTTTTTCATTATGTTGCTCAGGGTGTTTTGATACTCCTGGCCTGAAGAGAGGCTTTGATTTCTACTACCTGAGGTGTTGGGGTTACAAGCATGAGCCATTGTTCCCAGACTGTAGATTTTAATATAATGAGAGAATTAAGTAGCATAATTTTATTTCACAAAAATTGTCAATACAAAAATTACAAATGACTTAAATCAAATAATGTGCTTCATTTAGTGTTTTCGTATTTCAGTAAACATTTTAAGTAAAATTAAAGCAATTTAAAGCATAAATCTTTGCAACATTAGTCCCCACAGTCAAGCTGTGCGATCAACCTAAATTTCCATTAGTGGTAGTGCAGAACAAGAAAATGTGGGCTGGCACAGTGGTGCATTCCTATAATCCCAGCAGCTGGGAAGCCAACAAGGGATAGTCTCTGGAGGCCAGGGTACCACACCAGCCTGGAGCAACACAGACAAAACCTTACAAAATTTTACAAAAAATTTTTCAAAATTATCCAGCTGTGGTGGATGCATACCTATAGCTACTTGGAAGGCTGAGATGAGAGGGTCACTTGTGCCCAGGAATTCAAGGTTGCAGAGATCTAATGATTATGCCAGTGCAATCCAGGCTGGGTAACAGAGGACAGAGAGGGACCCTGACTCTAAGGAAAAAAAAAAAAAAGAAAAGAAAAGAAAAAAGAAAATGCAGTACATGTATAAGAACACTATTCAACTTCAAAAATGAAGAAATCCTGCCCTATGCATCAGTATGGGAGAAACTTGCAAACATTACGCAGAGTGAAATAAGCCAGTCCTAGAGGACAAATGCTCCATGATTACAGTTATAAAATCACCCTATTCACAGAAGCAGAGAGTGGATGCTGGTTGCCAGAGACAGGGACGGAGGGAAATGGGGAGTGGCTGTTCCGTGGTACAAAGTTACCATTGTGCAAGATGAACGTATTCAGACATGCACCATCACATTGTGCCTGTAGTTAACAAACCTGTGTGGTGCGCCTCCTTAAAACACATTTTAAAGGGTAAATCTCATGTTAAATTTTCTTGCCACACACACCCAAAGATTATTGGTTAAGTGTTTCATACTGGTTTTGTACATTCCAGGTGTTCAGTCTTTGTCCAATATTAAATCTTGCTTGAAATATTCCACATTGTAAAAAAAAAAACAACTAATAATGATTTCATTGCTTTCCCCTCCACAGTACACTCTATATTTTTGGTGATTTATATTAGTGCCTTTTTGAATATATAAGAATATTTATCATGCCATGGAATGTTATTGATTGAAATTTGTAATAAGAGGCAATTTTCAATATGCTAAATCTTACTTGAAGATTCTTGCTTTAATTAATATTTGAATGTTCCCAACACAAAGAAATAATAAATGCTTAATGTGACATATTCATGTATGTTAATTACCCTGGTTTGATCATTATACGTTGTATATGTGTATTGAGATATTGCACTGAATCTTATAAATATGTTATAATTATTATGTGTTAATTAAAAATAATGAAAGGAAAAATCATTTTTAACCGCAAAAACTAAGAATCGCTGTCACCTCCCAGCGACAGCACTAGCCAGGCTTCTTCATTTCTGTGGCATATGTGGTACCAAGATCAACATGTTTGTTTCTTGAAGGCCCCCCAACGACTGTGTGTATTGAATGTTATTGTATCTACTCCTAGTTTCCAAATGGTAAAATGCAAGGTCAAGGAAACGCCATCCCAGAATGAACAGTGAAAAGCACAGACTACTGCAGACCTGTGTCCTGACCAGGGAGGTGAAGACCAACACAATTATTCAGTGACACTGTCCGCTTTGGATTTATTTGTGTCTCAAGATTACCCACATGGTGAGATGAAATAATAAGCACCCTAATGTAAGAAGGCTTTCCCTTTATTTGTGGTCTGTGAATCTTATAAAGTCTGATTAAGGAATAAGAAATATCTAAATATCACTGATGTACTTAGAGCAAGAATGGTGTGGGAGCCAGGTACGTTTGTAGAGAATCCGCTTGCACTGTTTTAAGGAAATGCTCCTTACTGGTAGAGAACTGCATGGCTTGTGACATACAGCCAGGGAGAAACGGCGCTCTAAGCTGATCTTCCAAGAAAGATGTCCTGAATGTCCCTGCAGGTGCTG
>NW_003852525.1:560666-630670 GCF_000181295.1 Otolemur garnettii | reverse complement strand
TATCTCCATACTGTTTTCCATAGAGGTTGTACTAATTTGTAGACCCATCAACAGTGCAGAAGTGTTCCCTTCTCTCTACATCCATGCCAGCATATGTTATATTTGTTCCTGATGTCCAAAGAGGCAGAAGAAGAGTGCCCAGCTCCAGAAGGGGGGGGGGAGAGAAAACCATCTTCCTCCCTTTGCCTTTTTAGTCTCTGCAGGCCCCCAGCTGAGTGGATGGTGCAGGCCCACACTAAGGGCGGGTGTTCCCCATGCAGTCCAGTGACTCGCACCCCAGTCTGCTCTGCAAACACCCTCACAGACACACCGAGAGCAGTGGTGCTTTGCCAGCTCTCTAGATGTTCTTTAACCCAGCCATGTTGACACCTAGAATTAACCTCATGGTCCCTTTGTGAGAACTGCTGTTCAAAGCAATAATAAAATGTGTAGCTACTCCAGAGGTAACGGCTCTGCTCATGTCTCTGCAGAAAGCATATTTTTCTCCAGAGGTTTTTACAAATAAAAAATTTCACTTTGCCAGCAAAGTAACAGCGTCAATCAATTTCTCTTTTAGCTTCTGTAAGAGATAGTGATTAAAATAGGGATGGCTCACAGATGGAACAGGAAGCCGACTGCTCCCTTTGGATATTAAAGGACAAACAAACAAGGTCTCTCCAGACTGCAGTTTTCTGTCAGGATGATCAGAGAACATAACTGAACGGCATCCATTAGGGAGGATTTCAAGGCCAGCGACAGCAGTGGGCTCGGCGACTGCCTGCGAGTATCTCGTGGGAACTGCGAGACTCTGACAAAACAAGGCTCCTTGCTGTCACGTCAGGCATCTAAATGATGGCCTTTACTTAGGACTGACATTTGTGTGATTAACTACATTTTGCACTTTTCACTTGTTCTTTTTTTGTCATATGCTTCTTAGTCAAGGAGCAGCAAAATGCCTCTTTGATGTGGGATGTGTCGAATTTAACATCTGCTTCAGTTTCTTCCTGACTACACCTGACTCTAGGTGAGCTAACAAACTAGAAATGTTATCCAAATTCCCACTTTCAATGTTGATCAACTGTCAAATCTTTTTTCTCTCTCTCTCTCTCTCTTTTTTTTTTTATAAAGAGACAGAGTCTTGCTCTGTCACCTAGGCTGGCTCCATAACTCATTGCAACCTCCAACTCTTGGGCTCAAGCGAGCCTCGTTCCTCAGCGTCTTGAGTAACAGAAACCAGAGGCTTGCAGCACCATGCCAGGCTAATATTTTTATTTTTATTTTTTTTGTAGAAGTGGAGTCTCACTATTTCCCCTGGCTACTCTTGAACTCCTGGCCTCAACCGATTCTCCCATTTCAGCCTCCCCAAATGCTGGGATTACAGGGGTGAGCTACTGTGCCTAAATTTTTAGTTGCATATTTTTATTTACATAGATTTAGGATGTACAGGTGAGGTTTTTCGAGTTTTTTTTTTTCCCCATGAATGAATCTGCATATTGGAGAAGTCTAGGCTGTCAATGTATCTGCCCCTGAATAGTGTACATTGTACTTGATGGGTAACTTTTATCCCACACTCCCTACCCCTGCCTCTGCTATTAAGTCACTCTGGGTGACCTCACGTGCCCCTTGCTTAGCTCCCACCCACTGCTGAGAACATGGAGTATTTGGGTTTTATTTCCTGGGTTACTTCACTTAGAATAATGGCTGTTTGTTCAGGGATAGTGCTGCTATTTCTTTGAGATGAGGTGGGACGGCACCACCCCTGTGTTCACCTCCTGGATTTATTTCTGATCAGTATGTTTGTAACCCAGTAGTCTTACTGGGTCAATATGTGTTGGATAAGTAGGAGAACAAAAGTAATATGCTTTTATCTACTTATATGCTGAAATTATATTTTTAATAAATTGCACTGTCAGCTAGGGGTGGTGGTTCATACCTGTAACCCAGCAGTCTGAACAGGGACAAGCTGACAGCATCCCCTAAGAACTGAACAGAGAACAGAGTGCTCGCCTGGCTACTCCCATATAATACAGCACTGGAAGTCCCAGGCTGGAGCTTCTCTGGATTCAACACACAGGACATTCTGGGAGAGGCTGTTGCCATTTAAACTTCTCCAGACCACCACTTGGTGCCTGGAACACTGCCGCCTTGAATTCCTGTGCTAATGTCTTAGGAATTTCTTGGATCATGGGCCCTGAGATCCCAGAGTTCACTGCCCTCGTTTGTTTGAACCAGCTCAATGTGGCTTCACTGACTTCAGGCCAAGTTTTCTCTTTCTCTGCTGCAGGTCTCTGCTTTCCTTGCCACATCCCTCCAAGTACTCAACGTTTATGTTTTGGACGTTGCTAACCGTAGTTTCTAACCTCAAAATGGTCCACTGTCTTTTGGCTGCTGCTTTCCAGAAAATGTAGAAGACTGACCTTTTCCTTTAATTCCAGCTCTTTAAATCCGTTCCTTCCGGTCATCACGTCTTGATTAACTGTAACATTATTCAGTAATTGTAGGATGAACCTACAATCTAGACCAGTCCCGTCTGTTGAAAACATCTTCCACAATACACGATAAACATGTAGATATTAATAAAATATAAAAAGAAATTATACTAAAGAAAAAATAATACAATTAAAGGGTAAATCCCACACCTTCTACTCCTTGGTGTACCGTGGACTCAACTGGTCAGCCATGGAGGGTAGGGTAATATTGTGTTTTGTCCCAGTCCAGTGGTCAAGATATAGCTTATAGACACAGAATTTAGAGGTCAGGCTTTCATTGAGCACATATGGTGCATGTCCAGTCTATGAAAATTAGGTCAAAGTAAGGAGGTGGCCAACTCTGGTGGTTCTACTGTACCTTTTAAATTTTTAGCTTACTATTTGTTATAATTAATTAATCTTTTCTTAATACATTACAAGAATTTAAAACTTTTTGATCTATTATCTTTGTTGTTATTGCCTCATCCCATTTACTCTGCTGTCTTCTGGGACTTCATCCACATGTGTGAAAAGCTTTCTGACTGTGCCCTTGATATCCTCTCACTCTGCTGTTTTTACTGCGCAGAATCTTGGTCTCCCTGCTTTCTACAGTGTGGTAGCTTCTGGCATATCTTCTAGTTCACTGATGCTCTTTTCAGCTCTTCATGAAACCTTTTACTGAAAAGAAAAGTGATATTCTATTTTTCAGGTCAAGAACTTTAATGTGCAAGCTTGTATTGATTTTGTTAATTGTCACATTGTAACTATGCGGATGTAAGGCACATCGTGGCACATGCAATGTGTAGTGATTGAAACAGGATAATTAACACGTCCTTCATCTCCAGCATACATCATTTCATGTTGCTGACCGCATGTCCTCTCCCAGATATTTGAAATTTTAAGATAAATTACTGTTTACTGTCCTCATCCCAAGGTGCTATAGACCAGCAGAACTCACCCCTCCTGCCTGGCTGTAATTCTGTATCATTTAACAAGTGTCACCACATTCCTCATTCTTCTACCCGTTCCAGCCTCAAGTAACTTTTGCTCTACTCCCAGGATATGGTATCAGCTTTGTTAGCTGCTGCATATGAGTGAGAAGTGCTGTGTTTAGCTTTCTCTTCCTTGCTTATTTCACTTTGCATAATATCCTCCAAGCTTATTCATGTTGCCATGAATGACAATATTTTATTCTCTTATAGGAGGGAGTAGTGCTCCAGTGTGTAGACATATCACATTTTCTCTGTCCATTCATTTGTTGGCAGATACTTGGGTTGATTCCTTATTTTGACTGTTGTGACTAGTGTTGGCAGATACCAAATCCAGTTAAGGACACAGTTAAAAAAGATCCCTGATGAACATGGATGCAGAAATTCTTAGCAAAATACTAGCAAACCAAATACAACAAAAAAATTTTAAAAAATTACATCATGATTGTATGGGATTTATCCATGGGATGCAAGAATGGTTTGAGACACTCAGATCAATAAATGGCATACACCCCATCAACAGAATGAAGCACAAAAATTATACGAGCATTTCCATAGATGCAGAAAAATATTTAATAGCAAGCAGCAGACTTCTGTTCTCCTAGACCTCACCCTTCCCAAGTATCCTCTCTCAGTAAAATAAGAAGAGGGATAGAGAAAAGCAGGCCCACAAAAAAAAAAAAAGAAAGAAAGAAAGAAAAGAAACTGTCTAAAGTGGGCTAATGTAAGAATTTTCACAGAACTCTCACAACATGTGACACTTATCTATACATTTGCAAAAACTGATATTCCCAAATTTTAAGAAAGCAAAGTGAATTGGATTGTATCTCAGTTTCTATTTCTTTCTAATAATTCATATTTATTAACTTTTTGTAATTAAAAGCGATAAAAAACAGGTGGGATCAATGTGGGCTGACTAGTTATTTGATTTTTGGAAGTGATTTTAGGAGTCTAACTTTCTGGTAGTATTTTTCAGTATGCTCAGATATAAATGAACTCTTGTACAGAAGCTGTAGCTTGTGATAGATTGTATGTCACAAGATTAAATACTAAGTCAAAATATATTCAAAATATTAAGGATTATAGCAAAGAAATATTGGCATAATGAAGAAATATGAAGCCTTCTTAAAAAGAAAAAAAAACTTAAACTAATAAATAGTATATGGAGAATATATAAATAAATTCCTGCCAGAAATTTCCAGGAACTAGAATAATGCAAATAAATGGATATCAATAATGTAATTTAACAATTTTTAACTAAATTTATTTACAGAATAAAAGAGTACAAAGCTATGATATATTACTAAGAACAGTATATGTAAGTATTCAACTAAAACAATTTCCAACCTCCATTGTCTTAATGTTACGTGATTTAAAAAATAACGTCCATTTATCATTTGCCTATTGCTGAATTATACTTTAGAATTTTATGTAAATTGATTTAATAAAGCATATTTATAATGTACTATAATAGTGCCAGAGACACAGGAACCTGTAGGAATTAGCACTATTGTTTCATCTCTATTCATCACCAATTTAGTCTTTTATAAATGGAAGAAAAATAGGAAAAGGGGAAGTTAGTTCTGGGGTCTGTCAAGATTAATTGTGCTGCCAGTGTGGTTAATCTGTCTCTATTCAAAAAAGTACAAAAAGAAAGCTCCTGAAACAAGATTCAGTGAAAACGCCCTCAAGAACCCTAAAAGTCCTCACTCACGGTGTTATTAATGAAGCCCTGATTCCTACTTTTCAGGGACAATTTTTTAACATTTAAACTTGGGAGTTCCCAGCAGGAGGCTTTCTGGGAAGCAAGCTGTGGACATCTGGAGCTGTGTTCTGCACTGACAGTGTCAGGGAAGTGTGGGTGGCTGTGAGCGTCTCTTTCCTTTAGAGACATTTTGGAATGCTCCTATACAGTGCTCTGCAAAACAAGCGGGTTCCTGTAATTATATCACACAAACCCTCCCACTGCAGGCAGCAGAGACTTTACACACAGAGCAAGTGAAAGGCTGTATTTTCAGGGACCGTTTCCTTAGTGAGTAACAAGAGTGGTGAAATAATAGTCTTTTATTTATAGAGTTAGTTCAAAGAACTCAAAGGAAGCAGTAGTCATGATCTCATTAACTTGCAAAGCAGTTCTGGGAGAAAGCAGAGAACCAGTAGCTATGTTCTGCAGAGAAATGTGGACTTGGGAAGTTGTATGTGAGACCCAGTTATCTCTGTGGCCATCTGTGACGGACGCAGTGTCGGGGGACAACCCTGAGATCCCACACTGCACAAAGTTGTGCACTCAGCTGCCTCCCGGCAGCCTTCTGGTGATGCCTAGTCCACGAGGTAGTGGAATTGACCTTTGTTTCCAAGAAATTTTCCAGCCCCTGCAACCCTATGGCTGTTTATGTATGGCAAAAATTACAACCACAATAAATATCTTAAAAGCAATTACCAAAAAGGCTTAAATATGATCATGAGGTTTATATATGATCTCTATATATAGCCTATAGTGAATTAATGTGATGATTTTGGTTGAGTCCACAGAATGGAGATAGTATTTTGCTATGGTTACAATAAAATCTGAGGAGGGAGAACTGGGAGGTATTTAGAAAAGTTTATATAGTATTTTCCTAATTGAGAAAGTCCAGGTTCATTCATTTTCTATGTATTTGAGAAAAGGAATGTAAAATCTAAGTTAGTGGTAATCATGAAGTCTTAACAATAAAAATCAAAGATGAAGAATATAGATGATCAATTATGTTTCATTAGCCTTAGCGAGGAAAGAGACACCACCTTCAGACCAGACTGGCCATCCTATACTTGCCATGCTCCCGAACAATTTTCATAAATTAATGCCCACACACAGTTCTCTTTACTAAATTTATTTTTTTATTTTTTATTTATTTTGCACATTGTTATTTCAACATCCATTGCTGCGCTTCTTGAAAATCCTGAAGCCCACAGCTCTTTAAGCATTTCAAACGGCTAATTCTTATACCCAAGAGACAAATTCATAGTATTGGAGATTTAAATTATAATTATTTCTCTTCACGTGGAAAGCTTACGTGTTATTTCCGTATTCATAATTTAAAATTGAGTGTTCAAAATTTAAGATTAAAAATGTTGTTTTAAGTCAAGAGGACTTGACCTTGGAGTGAATACAGAGCTATGAACAACCGTGACGTTTAGTGCTGTGGTTAAGTTGTATATCATACAAAATTGTAGGCTCTTTGCCTTGGAAAATTTACAGTCTTTCCCTGGGTTTCTCAAGTTGTAAAATGGAGAGATTTAATGAGATTGATTCATCATCGAGCTAACTGAGTATTTATTCAAACACAAATTTTCTGTGATTCAACATTTCTAGTTTTCATCAAGAAAGCAGAGTAATGATTTGTTGACAAACATTGAGAATGAAAACATTTTTTGCTCAGAGTTGATCCAGTACCTATAGCAGACCCAACTCACCGTCATTCTAGTAAGCCAGAGGATGACAGGTGTGAAAGTCAGAACTGACTGGTTCAATTTATCTTTAATTTCAAACTTACTTTTGCTTAAAGGATATTATTAATATTAAATAAGATGATGTATGTAAAGTTACTAACATACAACAGATGCCCCCCCCCCAAAAAAATAATTAAGTTCCTGTCCCAGTGACTTACCAGCAGGACCTGCCCTGGTGAATAACTGTCCACATAGGTACATCTTGGGAAAAATAAGTTTTCTGTAATTTATTTAAAATGATGATCCCCAGAAAATAACATTTTTATATTAAAATTTGTTTTCATATAGAACTTCACCTGGAATTCAAATTAATTATGCTTATGTAGAAAATTACAATAGAGACATGACCTTCATTGTTTCACACTGAATAAAAACTAGTATTTACATCATATGATTACAACTGAAGTACATGTGAAAAGCAATGCTACCCAAAGTGATTATACTTTGGGCTAAATTAAATTGGGAATGGCTTATAATTCACACATTCTTAATGTTAAATATTTCTAGCGGCTACTGTCCTTGGTAAGGAACAATCACATCAAGTCCTTTCCGAAAGCAATTTTGTGCTTGTGAATTTGGGCAAAGCCTTCTCACTGCTGTTATCTATTGCTGCCTAACAAATGGCCACATATCACGCACGATGATATCCCCCCTCCACTTATTATTTCATACTTTATTTACGTGGGTTGGGAATGTGGACATTGCTAAGCAGAGTCCTCTGCGGTCCAGTCACTTACAAGCTGCAGTGAAGGTGGGGCCCCGAGTCTGTCCTTCCACCTGTCACCTCCATGTGCTTTCAGCTCATTCCTCAGCGGCTGACGGCATCGACCTGCCACGTGGACCTCTGCGGAGTGACAGAGTGTTCCATAAAGCCAGCAGACAGTTTTCTAGCAAGACGGAGTCAAAATATTTTGTAATCCTGTCACAGAAGAGGCAAGCAGTCACCTGTGTCCCACTGTATGTTAAGCGAGACTGGATCCAGCCCTACAAGGACACAAACACTCCCGTACAGCAGGGCCATTGAGAGGGGGCTTTGAAACCTGCTCACTGGGTTTTCTCTAAAGTGATACTTTAGATATTTTTCTTGGTGTCCAGAAAATTAAGTAAAATTTAAAAATTTGCGTCAGGCTTAAGAAATAATGTACAAAACTGAAGCACAATCTAGACAGGTTATGTCTTTGAGTTAAGCAAGTGCCGAAGTGTTTGCAACCTCATCAGACTCCTGAGAGTTAAAACCCAGCTGAATCTGGCCAAGATGTGAGAAGTAATTGTGATAACTGAGTGGCCACTGACATTTACACACTGAGGAACATTTTTGACAGAGGGAAGTATATGATTTTTTAAAAGTTTTTGTAGTTCTATTTTTCTTTTTTTTCTGTTTGCTGTAGGGAAGTACTTGCCTTGATCTGTGTCTGACTGCAGGTGCTTCAGACCTTCCTGGGCTCATATCTCTCTCCGTCATCTACTAATCAGATGCCTCAACCAGTCACTTAACATCTTTTTGCCTTATTTTCCTCACCTGTCAGGTTGGATTATAGGGACATTTAAAATAAGTTAGTACACAAAATACATATTCTATAAAAGAAAACTATTCTAATGAGTTCTTCTCACACCTACCTCAGATAATTCTTCTGTTGGGGGACTAATTCACTTATGTATGAGCCAGCCAACAGCAAATGTTGGTTGATTGCTGACATGGGGCACATTGGTTTATACTATGGCATAATCTATGGATATTAGAGAGGACGTGACATTTTTGTTTTGTCCAATGTAGAGGAAGAAGCGGGATGTGACAGAGACAGAGAAAAGGACATCTAACTGCCTAGGGGCTCAGCAAAGGTCTACGCATCTAACTGATGAGGACTGCAGTGCATTAAAGAAAAGTTATTACCCATGACAGAGGAAATCGCACGTGAAAAGGTTTCTAGGGCTCCATGATCTCACGTACCCTCAGTACCTGATCTGGATGCAGGGTCAGCCTCCTGCCAGAGGCAGGGCTCAGGCGCTCTGGACCCGGGTTTCCATTCTGCACCACATCCGATGGCTCTAGCTGGTGGCCAGAATTAAGAACATGGAGCCATTCATCTGCCTCGCAAACTGGGCTCCTGTGACCTTAAAGTGACCCCCTGCCTGTTCCCTCATGCACACTCCTAGTGCTGAAGCTCCCCAGTCTCCAGGCATGCCCAGCGCTCCCCATCTGTAAATGCTGAAAACTCTTCAACTTCACATGTGATTGTGTCCTGGAAGCGCCGATGGAGAGCCGTCTGGAGCCATCCAGGTGGATCTGCTGGTGCTTTACTGTCTGGGTCTCTGGTGGCTGCTGGGAACACTCCTACCAGCTAAGTCGGTAGAAAACCTGAATGGTTTTATTCAAAGCAGGAGCTATAATACATTTAGTACTAATAAATTGCTTGTCATAACTCATGAATGAGCATGTGTGGAGACCTCATACAGGTGACTCTCGAAGGATAAGAAGAATGGAACTCTTGAAAAGCTTTTATACCTATCAAGGGATTGTAGATTTTATCATGGAAAGACAAAGATAGTAAAAATTGATGTTTTCTTTAAGACTTAGGGAAATACATTACTATGTTTGATTGATTCAAAGTAAACCCTTAAATATTACAGACTGTGTGTGGGAGATATTTTAACTAATATGTATTAGACTTGGCCCTGGTTAGGCTGCCACCTGTATAATTTACGTGGAAATTTTAGCTAAAATAAAAGGTTAGTTTATAGGATGGACAGAGGAAATGAGAAATATTGAGTATTCTTCATTGTTCTTAATTTTTGGAATGTATGCTGACTTACTCTTCAGTCTTTTAAAATATGGGCAGTGCCTTTGGCTCAAAGGAGTAAGGTGCTGGCCCCATATGCTGGAAATGGTGGGTTCAAACCCAGCCCCAGCCAAAAACAGCAAAAAAAAAAAAAAAAAGGGTAGACAGAGGAATGGCAGAGGAATCCACATCTTTTGGGACTCTGAAAAAACAGCCTACAGGGGGTCTTCTTTTATTATTATTGTGTAAATTTTGGTATTATAACACAACTCAATAAAACATAGAAACAGAAGACAGCACAACCTCATATAATATGTTATAAATCACTCACTTTATGGAAAATAACTTTTTTCTGTTTTTTGGGTTGAGATAAAATGCTGTTGTGCCACATTTACAGATTTTAGAATCTTTGGTTAAATTAAAAATAACTAATAGTCCATCAGGTGAAATTCACTTGGGAACTTCTCTATCTTGGTACCCTATATATCTACTGACCACCAAATAAGAGAACACAAATGACAAGTATTTTTCTCACTATAATTTGATGTATAACAAGAGAATTTCTAACAAGAAATGCACAGATCATGCTGTGGATTTGGTACGGGGCACACTTTCATATTACCCTTAACAGAAATATCAAAAATTATATTTTCTTGCTGTGAGGTTAGAAGGTTTCTCATTCACAGCCTGATGGCTCAAGAAAATAGCTCCTAAAAAATATTTTCCAGAAAGAAAATTAACTGCTAATGGGATATACTTAACCACAGATTGAAACATTTTTTGGCTCAAAGAAACTAATACACTTCATTTCATTTTGTAATTTGGTTATGTAAAGATGCATTACCCAGAAAATAACTTTCTTTCTAAAGGCAGACAAAATCACCACACCTAGATGAAAATATTTTTATCAGTTAGGTTAATATTCACTGTTGTGAGGTTTACTTGTGTTATCGAGACTATCGTTCTTAAATAGAAGACCAGTAGGATGTCTGTGTTATGTGATCTTATGAAACTCAGTGGTAAGGAAACAGATTAGACATAGTCTACTCAACCAGTTGTTTACACCTCATATTAAAATGCGTAGTTTGAGAGGGTGATTGTCTTGCCACGAGATGAGCAGTTAAGGACTCCAGCAGGTGAGGATAACCTCACCTTATGACTTGCCATTTATTCCTCCCCCTGCTAATAGCATCAGTGCTAATTTTATCAGATTTGCAAATATCAAAAAGACTGTTTATAATTTCAGTCATATGCATCACATAAATTTTAAAAAAGTTATTTTTTATTCACATAAAGCCCAACATTGTATGATACACTATCTGGTATTTCACCTGCCCATTCTTATGATGATTTTGAAGAGGATAACAATTCATATATTTTAACCACATCTCAGGGTAAATCAGGCCATGTTTATCCATTGGCTTTAGACATTTCTTGGCAAATCTCTACATTCCTCAGTTTACAAAGTACAACTGAGATTATATTTTATCTTCTATTTTTGGAAACTGCAGAGACTCTCAGATGTCTCATAGCAGATTGGTCCCTGCCATGCATCAGTAAGTATGTAGGAACTACAAACACCCTAGCAATTATGGCAATAACAGAAAATGTGTAAAGTAGAGAACACGTAGTTATGAACAGAATGGCTATTTCCAGGAATATGCGTTGGTCAATAATTGAACTAAAAGCAGATGTTTGTTGTGGTGTGTGTAGTTATTGAGCTATTTTATGAGCTATGCCAACACTGCCGTGAATAGCTCTGACATAACTGTAGAACTGCTGGTAAGTCAGTGAGCGCTCTGTGACTACTGATCTGATCGGCTTGCCTCTCAATGAGCAAATGAGTTGTGGACTGGGTTAGAAGGGGGTTCCACATCCTTATACACAGAGGGAGGCTCCAGGGGAGAGGAAACACCATGTCATCAAATTCAGCAAAAAATACCAGTTCAAATAAAGGTTACAAATCCAAATGCCTCAAAATTTCATAACCTTTTCAAAATTTCGAAGAAAAAACACATAGTTTATGCGTGAATACTTGAAATTGTAAGTCTAAAATAAATTTTAGTCTTAAATAAATTTTAGTCTTAAATAAGTCTTAAATAATTTTTTTGTGAACAAAAAATTACAACATGCTTTTATAAATACATTCTTAAAAATTCCAACTGGGACACCTCTTCTCACATCCACTGATTCTTTTTCCTTCCTTGGCTTTTGGCCTTGTAGTCTGCAGGTCTCCAGAAAGGATTGCAGGAAAAAAGGATAAATAGAGAGCTGTAAAAGCATTCTTGGACAACATCCAGGTCTTAACTGTTATTTTGCCATACATTTGGAGATCAGCTTTTTAATCTGGGTGTTATAGGAAAAATGTGGGTAACTTTCTTGACAAAATCATTTGGAAGCCAAGGGTATACATTTTACCTCTGTAGCATAGAAGGCTGGAGTTTATGCATTTCAAACTGCTCTCATCACTACACAAGCAAATGCACGCTCAGACAAAGGAAAGTCACGCTTCCCACACATCCTGATGGAAATACAAAATCAGTCATCATGCATTTGTTCCACAAAATTGAACCCCCATCAGGCTGAGTTTAGATCTAACTACCAATTAAGACCGAGGAAACGGGAAATAATGAAGTGGTAGAGTGAAATCCGTACAGTCGAGACTGGGGAATCTCACAGGGAGAAGAAACAGAGAGAAATCACTGCAAATAGTAAAAAGAGGAGGCAGTGGAAACCACAGACTGAAAAACTGAAACTTTAAAAGAATAGGAACAGATTATAATGCACGGGCCTCACTTTGTTTCTGATCTATACAAACAAATGCTTAAAAAAGACCGTCAACGTCATATGAAGACCAACTGGCCATTTTTTAATTCTAAAATTTTGTTAATAATATTTTGTTTACATTTTTAAAACTGGAATTGTTTAAAGGCATGTACCTAAATATTTACAAATGAAATAATGTGCTGCCTGAAAATTACTTAGAAAATAAAAAGTCTAGGGCTGTTGGGGATATAGTTAGCATGCTATTAAAAAATTAAAATGGATCTATCACGGTTCGTGATGTTAGTATCTCTACTTTGTTATGTACATAAAATTTCCCACAATAAAAGTTAGAAAAAAATTTAAATTCTAAGTTTTGGATAAACTGACCTCAGCAGGTTAGCAAGAATCAAAACAATTTTAAGGGGCACAGATCACTTATTGGTGAGGAAATATAGTGAGTCCAGAAATGACTAATTTTTTTGAGGCATACTATATATTTACAATAAATCAGGGCAGATAATTACTTTTTAGTGTATATTTGACTCAATATTATAATAAAAATATTTTTATCTTCCATAACAAAAACATAAAACATGAAAATCTCTGGTAGAAGTGGCAGTTAAGGGTGCGGGAAATTTCTGGAATGTTTTCATGGACCCTAACTTTGCCTTTCTGTTGAGTCTACGCAGCAGGCATGATGCTCTGTTTGACCTCAAACACACTTTCCTCCGTGACCAGACTGACTCTTGCTATATCTTTTACTTTCTCAAAGAAGATGGCTTTCTTATAGTTTCCAGACATGTATCTTAATGGGCAATATTTATGTGAAATATTCCTTCCTTTCAGCATTGGAAACACAATAGTTGTAGATCTTTATCATAAAAAGTCTGTTTTACATATATTGTGGGTCAGCAAAAAGTGTGCTAACTGTCGCCTTGGAGTCTTAGGGGTTATAACTAAATTAGAAAATCTTTCCTGAATCTGGCTGTAATGTATGCAACAACAGGGGAGCAGAAATTTTATCTTTTTAAATTTAGTCTCCAGCCTTTGGTGATGCCAGATTTCACTCCCTAAGAAGTGATCAAAGCCCCCAAATCTGGCTTCCTTTATTACTGAATAAATCACTGAAGACGGGGCTAATTATAAAAGAGATTGCTACTATTTATGGCCAAGTATATCTGTAGTCTCAGCAGATTGGATATAAAGAAGTTTTAATCAGGAAATACTAAAATTATGTGACAAATAAATAGACATTTTGTTAATGTATTTTCTCCTGGGGTCTCCTCTGAATGTTATTAAAGTTGTATAAGGGAAAACTCATAAATTTCCTAGGGGATCTAATTTCAAAATTTAAGACTAATCTTGTTATTAGTAATGTGATCATTGCATTTCAAATTAAGATAGGTTTAAGTCATTTTACTGTAATGTCAGCCTATCAATTTTTTTAGCACCATATGAGCATTTGGTAATTACAGTGAATTATGTAATTATGTGATATGAGATGGCTTGGTGGGTTTTATATCTAAAAAATGAAATGATTTAATTTGGATTGATTGTTGTTTATATACCATTTAACTACAGGCATGAGCTGATCACATCATAAAAAAGTGCTTAACGGTAGGTATACAGAAGACCAGTTTTGTTTACTATTCAAGGAATAGCACGCCAGATTAAAATTCTGGTTTTTAATCCAATATTTGTAAACTGTGTCCTGACTCTCTAACTCAGTTTATTATTCAAATGAGGACACAGGGTTAGTGGCACTTACAGGCCAAATCAAAACACAAGAGTGAGCACGGGCAGAGAAGAGAAACGTTTGGAAATTGTAGAAATATTATTTTCTCGCTAGTCTGAGGTATTTGAATGTGTTCACATTCTGAATTCGGTCACTGACTGTGTCCTAATCACCATCCTATGCTGTTTTCCTGTTACTTTTCTTAGCGTGCTCTCTGCCACGATTTGTAATGTAGATTTCCACTCATGGAAATATTCCTCCTCACATCACATTGTTGCTTCTATTTCTAATTTTCTCTTTTCACCTTCATTGTATTTCACCTGAGGTCTCTGGAACACGTGTGATGATGCACCAGAGATTTACATGCGTGCAACCGTCCATTGTGTCAGATGCCATGTGATTTGTGTGAGGTCTTCACACAGAAGCTAGAGACAGGCAGGGGCAGTTCTGGGGCCAGCCCACTCAGCCCATCCTTTCTCACTTTTACCCCCTGGTTGGGTATTTCTCTGGCTTAATTTTTTCTAAGAGAACCATCTCATCTTATAATACTATTACATCTGTGTGAATAAATTCTTAAACTCATATCTTTAAAGTTGACGACTCATCTAAAGTTCCCCCTCATTTTCAGCTGTATACTAGAGGTTTACATGTGAACATTGTTCTAAAGCCCCCAGCTACAACATGAAGGCTATGTTGCTTAGTAGAATTTAAGCATTCCAATTTGTACCAATAGTCAACACATTGAATCCTATAATGGCATAAATGTATTTATGATCTATGTACGAATGACTTAATATAAAAATGAAATATGTCTACTCCCTAACTCACTGCTATTCTAATATTACAAATGTGGCACATTTCAGTCAATGGTTAAGACAAGAAAACCTTAAATAGTCCTTAATCTATTACCCTTTCTTCATTTTCCATAGCAAATAAGACACAAACAAAAATATTCTTTCTTTTTTTATAATTTATAATTGTTTCCACCTTTCAATTCTTGGTGCAACAAATTCAGGTCAAGATTCTGCTGCTTTATTCAGCTCATAGCTGCAGACTCCAACTCCAACATCATGCTTCAGTAGAGTGCTGTGCCATCACAGCTCACAGCAACCTCCAGCTCTTAGGCTTAGGCGATTCTCTTGCCTCAGCTTCCTGAGTAGCTGGGAATACAGGCACCCGCCACAACACCCAGCTTGGTCTTTCTTTTTAATTAAGCCATTGTAAAGCTAGTTTTCAGAATAATTTTCAGCAAATATTGGCTGGGCACAGTGGCTCACGCCTGTAATCCCAGCGTTCTGGGAGGCTGAGGCAGGTGGATCACCTGAGCTCATGGGTTTCAGACCAGCCTGAGCAAGAGTGAGACTCTGTCTCTAAAAATAGCCAGGCATTGTGGTGGGAGCCTGTAGTCCCAGCTACTTGGGAGACTGAGGCAAGAGGATCACTTGAACCCAAGAGTTCGAGGTTCCTGTGAGCTAAGATACCACGGCACTCTACCAAGGGTGACCAAGTGAGTGACTTTTTTTCCAGCAATAACTTTGTACTACTTTCATCATCTAAAAGGCCTCAGTAGCAACTCCATTGCCTTAGAAATAAACTTCATCTCTTGCACTCTCAAAATTCTTCCCTTGCTTCTAGAAAACCTCCTAATCCTTTTCAATGCCATAACCACTACCAGTATAAATTCTTTAATCCCAACTAGATAAAATGTTTAAGGAAAAGGAACAAAGAGCTATATGCTGTACTAACCTTGCATCAGAGTGGTCATAAGGACACCTAGATGATAATCATAAAAATGTAAATTAGGAATACTCCATATAGAGCCCTGAATGTAAGGGCAGGTCCATTTATAATACGTTATAGACAAGTAGTCAGAACAAGAGGACAAGAAAATCTAGACTCCAGAGGGTAATGACTTTGAACAATAGCTCAGAATTCCAGTTGTGGTGGACACAACTGAACTGAGCAGCACTTGTCCAAAATAAATCTAAAGTTTTAGTCAAACAGCCAAAGAGAAGTGAAAGTGTCACAGAACACGAAGTTACCCAGGGTAGACAGAGAAAGGAGGCAGAAGAAAGTCAGGTTGATGCGGGAGAACACAGATACGGAAGTTGATCTGAGAATTAGGAATGCAAAGATCAATAAAAACAAGAATGTAAATTTACAAATGGCCAGAAAAACGATCTATAAATGGGGAGAAATGCAACTTAAGTGTTCATGCTACCACTTAATATCATGAGCTGCTTTTAGCATCAAGATGAATTTGGTTTGGAATCCAATCTCTCCTATCGCCTATTTTACAAACGGTTTGTTCTGCGTGCAATCATTTAGCAGAGTACTTACAAATTAAATCATCAATAAATGGAAGTTGTAAATATGGCTTTCCCCATATGTCTTAATAGGAAGATTTTTAATCCTTAGGTACACGTGGACCTACAAGCCACATCACTTTGCCCTATAGAAGTAATTATAGAACTTTTATGTGTCAAACAATTTAAATTAAAAACTAATTGTATGAATGTAAGATTATCTATAATATTACTCCAACTTGAGGTAGATGATGAGAACAAGATAACAAGACTGTCCTTCAAGTAGTGACAACTCATTGTGACATGGACAGTAAGTCCTTTCCTTCTGAGGATGTGAACCCTAAATGATGCCTGTCTGCCAGCATCAGCTGATCGATTATGTGACAAAATCTCAAGACGTTCCTCTTGGACCTCCCCAAATTCAGCTGTGGTGAATGCTACCTACAAGACCATGCAAGTGGTCAGCTCATTATAGTTTAATTCAAAATCACTCCATTTCTAAAAGAAGTTTTTTTTAAAAATTTAAGCCTTAGAATGTATTCCAATTATAATATGGAAAAGTAAATTATAAGAAAAGAGCTCTGAATTTATGCACGTATACTTGAAATTGCTTGATATTACATTCTAAATTTTGAAACTAAGCCTTAACTTAGGTTTATACAGGTCTTTTTCTCTTGTATTTTTATATATAACAGACAAGATCTGACATGGAAGCAATACATTAAAAAAATCTATTTTTTTTTCTAAGTGTTGTTGGTCAGTTGAATCACATGCTGATATAAGTTTAATTTCTCATTCATCCATTTTCATGAGGAAATCAGTACCCAAGATAAGAAAGAGAGATCATTTCACTTATGACAAGTAAAGAGAACACAAGATTTGCTGCCCTTTTCTATGAAGCAGCATTTCTTTCTTTTCTTTTCTTTCTTTCTTTCTTTCTTCTTCTTTTTTTTTTTTTGCAGTTTTTGGCCAGGGCTGGGTTTGAACCCACCACCTCTGGCATATGGGGCCGGTGCCCTACTTCTTTGAGCCATAGGCGCCGCCCCAAAGCAACATTTCTAAACTGAGCAGAATGAGCTTGTTCTGTTCCACGTCCATTATTTTTCCTCATTTGTTCATTCATTCATTCATGTTTGTTAAATATTATCATTTCTGGCTTACCTTGAAAATGTATTAACTATACATGAAATTTTAAAATATAAATGATATATATAAGTATCAAACCCATAGATGTAAAAAACAAAGCCTCTGATTATTCCTACCACTCAAAAAATGTGGGAATGAGAAAAAAATAAAATTGAAGAAAACAAATTAAGTAGATAAAACTAATGGGACATTCGACACTGTATTTGAGAAACTATTATCTCTTATTTGATAGAAATTGTTGAAATTCTCAGAGAGTTCTCAAGGTGCTCATCAGATATTTTGGTCCTAATTTAACTCTTAATGTGTTTCACTCTTGCTCATACAGGGTTAGACAGAATTGCATATGGCTCCTCACCAGACCTTTCTGTCCCACCGTTCTCACTTCTCACGGGTTGTACTAGTCAACCCATGTCTCGCATAGAGCTAACATAGGTAATAAATCGTTTTTTTAACATTTAAATTCATTACCATTTGGAGATGATGGAGTTAATGATGCAACAATAAGAAGAAAGTGAAGTTGTTTTTATTTGTAATATTTTTTGAAAAATAATTTTAAAGTCATTTATCATTGCTGTTGATTCAAAAATCCTTTACAACGTTGTGATATCCTGATAATGGGGCAGCCTACAAGATATTGTGTTATCTAGGAGTCTAGAATCCTTTCATTTAAATTTGGGCATGCAATTTAGCATTGGTTTCAAATGATTGCCTGAGGTTCTATAAAATTACAGAATATATGGGCTTGGTGCCTATAGTCAGTGGCTAGGGTGCTGGCCACGTACACCAGGGCTGGCAGTTCAAACCCATCCTGGACCTGCCAAACAACAACAACAATAGCCGAGAATTGTGGCAGGTGTCTGTAGTCCCAGCTACTTGGGAGGCTGAAGCAAGAGGATAGCTTGAGCCCAGGAGTCTGAGGCCACCTGAGTGGACTCTCAGTGGACAGCCTGTTGTCTCCTGAGTGCTTTCTGGAAGGGGCCCATAGGGCGCCCAAATCAGCATCTACCATGTAAGTATTCACAATGCTCTATAAGTAGATTTTTTTGTTTTGTTTTGTTTTTTGAGACAGAGCTTCACTCCATCACCCTGTGTTGAGTGCCCTTGCATCATAGCTTACAACAACCTCAAACTCTGGTTTAAGTGATCCTCCTGCCTCAGCCTCCTGAGTAGCTGGGACAACAGGTGCCCACCACAGCACTGGGTTAATTTTCTACTTTTACTTGGGACTTGGAATGGGGTCTTGCTCTTGCTCAGGCTAGTCTCAAACTCTTGAGCTCAGGCAATCCATCTGATTCGGCCTCCCGGAGTGCTGAGATTACAGGTGAGAGCCACTGTACCTGGCCTTTGTAAGTCAATTTTTTAAGATAGCCTTTTCTAAAGTTTGAATTAAAGATAAGGACATGGGCAGTGAGGTCAGCATAGACAGGATCAGTCTGGAGGAAATGCAGGTACTGTGCAACAGCCGCAACAGGCTGCTAAGGTTTTTAAAGTGTTATGTTTTTCTCTTTGCTGAAATTATTTATTTCATGACACCAAGAAAAGAGAATCCTCCTTAACTTATCCTATGAGGCTAGTATCCCCTGATACCAAAGCCAGAAAATGATATAAGGAACAAAGAAAATGATAGACCAATATCCATTACAAACATAGATGCAAATATCTTCAGGAAAATTCTAGCAGACAATTCAACAGCAAATCATAAAAGACAATCTTCTAGGATTAAGTGGGTTTTATCCCAGGGATGCAAGGATGGTTTAACATATGCAAATCAATAAACATGATTCACCACATTAACAGAAATAAAAACAAAGACCATATGCCCATCTCAATAGAAATAATTTGATAAAATCCATCAGATGCAGAAAAACAGTTTGATAAAATCCATCACTCTTTCATAATTAAAACCTTTAACAAATTAGGCATAGGAGGAACATACCTCAAAATTATAAAAGCCTCATATGACGAACCCATCAAATACGTAAAATGATTTTTATTAGAGGATAGCCCATAAATATACTATAAGAGTAACATTCTAAATGTGTTAACTGAATGATTTAACATTAGCAGAAAAATATACTCTGCTTAAGCATTACATTTTTTTCTGCAAAATATTGGCTAAAATTCAGGACAAGTTTATAAGCATGTCCTGTATTTTGCTCCCTTATTTCCCAGTGAAATGTTTTTTATCCCGAGTGCATAATTACTGCAAGGTTTATTTAGAAAGCAGTTCTGTCTGAGAACACTTAATTTCTACTCCTCTGGTCTTTGATAAAGACGCTCCAAGTGGGTTTTTAAATTTCCTGGTGGGCAGTTATTATTCTCAGCTCATTCGGTAGGATATATCAGCAAATTAGCCCCTGTCTCCTGCCTGGTGTAGGATACAAAATAAAGCTTTCTATTATAAAGCTCTCATTGACTTGACATAGAACGTCCTCTATTTCAGGAAATTAGAACCTAACCTTGAATTCAAAGGTCATTATTGCTTCAGAGGGGTTGAATGTAAGCTAACTTTCCTTCTGAAATGGGCTTTTGTATGACTAAATTTAGGTGAATATATGAATATTTGCATTTATAATGATCTTTATCCTTCATTTTTTTCTATTAACATGCCAATATTTAGCAGTAGTGGCACTGTTGTGTTTTTTCAGTTCAAGAATTCAAGTTGCACAGAGGCTCCAAACCCCACACAGCAGTGGAACTGAGGAGAGGCCGACAGCAGACAGACCAGCGTCTCCGAGAGTCTATCTCCTTCCTGGTATGTGGCTGTGCAGCTCTGCAGACATCAGAATTGGTTTCACTTGCTTATATTTGTATTTTATCACTCTTCAGACACTATTTGAAATCTTATCAGTAGTGGTAAATTTTTGGATGTCAGCAAAATTATTTCATTATTTATCAGAGTGCTACTGTCAAACTTAATTAGTGATTACTGAAGTGTGAGCTATCATCTAACATCTATGAGTCGCTGTTGAAATGATGGATAACTAGTTTGTTTAAATAATAGTTTTAGGACAGTGCCTGTGGCTCAAAAGAGTAGCATGCTGGCCCTATATGCTGGAGGTGGTAAGTTCAAACCTGGCCCCAGCCAAAAAAAACCAAATAATAATAATAATAGTTTTAAAATGTTGGCCCTTAGACCACGGCTGAACAGTGAATTCTCCACATTAACTGGGTAATGTTTTTTGAATATGATGTTATTATCATGTAGCTTCTCAGAATAAAGATTTACTCATTTCAGTTTGATTTACTGTTACATGAACGTGAGTTTATCCCAATAGAAAATGCTCACTGTTTTTTCTAGGTATCATTTTTTAAGTTCATCCCTTAAGATTGTGGTCCCCAAACCATAGGCCACTGACTGGCTGTGGTCCCAGGTCTGTTAGGAGCCCAGCTGCCCATCAGGAGGGGAGTGAGAGGGAGGTTTTGTCCATATTTATAGCAACTCCCTGTCACCCACATCACCCCTGAGTCTATCTCGTGTCGGATCAGTGCACTGATTCTCAGAGGAGGGGACCCTACTGTAAACTGGCATGGGGGATCTAGCTTGCATACTCCTTATGAGTCAAGCTGAGGCTAGTCCTGGGGGGTGGCTGCAAATACAGATTATCATCAGTAGAGAGGCCTAACAGAACCCATAATAAATAATCAATTGTTTGCAGACTCACATCAAAACTTCTTCATCAAGTCAATGAAAAGATTGTCTTCCATGAAACCAGTCCCTGGTGCCAAAAAGGTTGGGGATCACTGCTTTAAGACATCAATTGCCAGGGGAGGGCAAATTCATATATAACTTTACTGTTTCAGTATAATTGATTACAAAGGAATAAATCTTTCCAACAATGTGTCCACATGATTCATACAAAGCCATTTTCCCATGAGCCTAACTTAAATATTTTGCAACAGTGTTATAACTTCTAGTTTTCCATTGCACACAATATACTATGTATACATATTATCTGTTTATTCTAGAAAAATTTGCTATGAAAAGTAGTGTGACAATTCATCAAAAAAATAGGGATAAATATACCATATGGTCCAACCATCTCATTCCTCTGTATGTATCAAAAGAAAATAAAATCAGTATATTGAGATGCCTACATGTTCACATTTA
The DNA here is from genome assembly GCF_000181295.1 of Otolemur garnettii. Classification (NCBI taxonomy): domain Eukaryota; kingdom Metazoa; phylum Chordata; class Mammalia; order Primates; family Galagidae; genus Otolemur; species Otolemur garnettii. Next base: position 608,904 of record NW_003852525.1, on the reverse strand, counting down.
TGGTATCACTATTCGTAATAGCCAACACATGGAAACAACTAAAATGTTGATCAACAAACACATGATTAAAGAAAATGTTATACATATATACATGGGATATTATTCATCCTTAAAAAGGAAGAAAATTCTGCCATTCACTTAAACATGGAAGATGTTATGCTCAATAAATTAATTCCATCACATAAGGACAAATACCACTCAATTCCATTTATCAGAGGTATCTAAAGTAGTCAGATTTAACTAAGGAGAAATGAAATGGAGGTTGAAGGAAAATGAAGAGTTGTTATTTGGTAAAGTTAAAATTTTACAGGATGAATAAGTCTAGATATCTGCTGTACAGAATAGAGCCCATAGGCAACAATAATCTGAACACTTAAAAATGTGTCAAGAGGGGAACTTGCTGTTACTGGGTGAATCTTGCTGCTGGCTCTGGCCTGTTCTTGCTCCTGCTTCTTCCTGGGTCAGTCTTGGCAGGTTGCGTGTGCCTGGGAATTATCCGCACGTTCAGTTTTTCCTATTTTATTGGGCTATAGTTGTTCATGATCCTTTGTATTTCTGTGGTTTTAGTTGTAATGTCTCCTTTTATGATTTTTATTTATTTGAGTTAGTCACTTCTTCCTTAATTAAATTGTTTTTTAAATCCAGAGGAGGGTTGCCAGTCCACTTCTGATAGACTGGCTCCGTCTGGGCTGATTGACCCAGACGTGCGGAGGAGAGTTGCCTGATAGGCTGGCTCCACCTAGACTGATTGACCAAGTCCAGTGAGCACATCAGGCTCAGTCTGGGTTTCGGCTCTTCCAGGAGGATTTTCCAGGTGGGAAGGGCTTCCTCATCTCCCTGGACCCTACACCACGGATGGGGTTAGCGACTTCCTCATCACTCCTGACCGCTCAACCCACAGACGGGGTTACAAGTTCCTCAGCCTCACAATGCCTCCCTCTTCGTAGTATTGGCCATAATTGAATGTTCACATGTCTATTCCTCTTTATGCTATAAACTACTTAAGAGCAGGGCTTTTTTTTTTTATAGTGTTTAGATATAACACACAGTTGGTAGAAAATACATTTGTTAAATGAGTGACTGAATGCTAGAAAAAAGCAAATAAATATAAATGTAAAATTCTCCTACCACTGCACAAGTCCAAAATTCTTTATATAACACCCAGAGAGCCTGACCTGTTTCAGAACTGGGCACTGTTCAGACAGGTAATAAGTTCAGAAAGGTGATGTGGAACAAATGATGTAGGTTATGTGATGTCCCGTGGATTCTGAACAAAAGTAAGAAACAGGTTAATATTTATGAAACAAAACTTACCACTATTCCTAGTTAATAGGGTCAATAAGTGCTAGTAAATAGCCTCCTATCAACTTAAGATAAGTGATTATTAATAAAAATCCATTTCCAGCTGAGGTCAGACTTTATTGATAACTGAGTTTGGGTGAGATCAATTTGTCTGCCGTATGCATTACCATATTAATAAATATTAATTAGTTAATTAATTAAAGAAAAAATCTAACTACCTAGGAATTACCATGTTTTACATATTTTAAGTATGTTCATTTTTCTAGGTATTTAAATCTATCTCAAAATTTCCAACTTTGCATATTTTGCTAAAGAAAGAGACATTTTTATTTGTAAATTTTATATAGCTGACCCTTTTTTTCTTTTCTTGTTATCCAATAGTAAATTTACCTTTCCTTCAATTAAAATTAGTTTTCTGTATATGGTAGAGAAATTCACCACTTGTCATGTTCAACAAAATATTTTAAAATACATATACCTTCTTCAATTTTACTGTTATTTTAATATTTGACACTTTTATCTTTAAAAACATTCTTTTCAAGTTACACGTCTGTACAATAAAGATCTATATATAGATTTTATATGATCTTGCTGTTATCCCAAAGCCCATATTTCAAAACCAGACTCTGAAATTTCTTTTGGAAAACATCTCAGTTTTCTCCAAGACACTTTACTTTTTTAATTTCTTCCACTGACTCATCCATCATTCTAAATAAAATGTAATTTGTCAGACACATTGATGCTCCAGAAACATGCCCACCAATTGGAATAGTTCTTGTTTTGTGGTGTTCTTATGGTGTAACTGTGACCATGGTTCTATCTTTATACCGTCAAAAGTTGATTTACTCACAGGACCCTGCCTGGCAGCTAACTTATAGAAAGGACCAGTTGTGTATGTCTCTGAGTTTTTCAGGATATTTCAATGCTACTGTGATGTGGTCTTTAAAACTTTTTACTATAAAAATATGAAAATTGTTTTTGAAGTGAGTGAGATTGCTATACTACAGGAGACTAAAGGAATTAAGCTGATTCTGCTTCTCCCGCTGCCTGGTGGCAGACGAGCAGTCTCGTTGTTTGGCTGTGTACGTATTACTGTTTGATAGAGTACCTGAGAGGTGGCCAGCAGCAGAGAACTGCAGTACTCACGTTGTTGGGGGGGGAAAAAATGAATGTACTGAACAGACTTTCAATCTTATTGTAAGACCAATGGGAGTAAAGACAAGCAATGGTTCCTTCTGCCAGTATCAGTGTGGACAGGGGGCAGGGGACCAAAAGAAATGACCTCAGGGTGCTGAAGGAAAAGATATTGTTCAAAAGGCCACTGAGAATCTAAATTATCAAAACTGAAAGTGATCAAATGCCATTTCTGTGATGTATAAATAAAACAAGTGTGCACTATGAAGCCATTTATATGATTTAATAAGACATTGCTGCTATGTGTGAGTTAAATGATAAGAAATTTGACCAAACCAGTTTTACAAAATTATATATAATTCAGGAAAAGTGCTGTAATGTACTAATGTCTCAATATAGGCAAGTACTGATGAGTACCAGAAGAGGCTCAGTTATACAATTTTTTTTCAAATATTATCCAGAGATGCTTAGATGTTACAAATTAAGCCCAGCAAGATTTTGAGTCTTTCATTCATAAGCATACTTTGTTTCTAAGAGAAAAGAAGGAGGAGGATTGAAAGAGAGGCGAGAATGGAGAGAGGAAAAGAAAGAAAAATTATGAACAAAACAAAGAGGACTGTTCTCTTGAGGGCAGCGGGGGCCTAAGTCAGTCTGACGCTGCTGGTGAAGTGTGGGCATACGTTTCCAAGCATCATATTAAAATTTCATGATCAATAAAGCTGAAAGCTGCAGAACATACAAGCAAAATAAGTGCTGACAATTCAGCAGCAGACAGATTTAATAAAATGTCATCCCCCAGCCTCAGCAGCAGCGCCAGGAGCAGATGACCACCCTGATTAGAACCTGTCCGATGGATCTCTGTTTGTCAGATAATAATAAACTCAGGACAGTACCTTTGTTCCATGTTATATTTACTCTCCAAGATACATCTGCCAATTCATATTCTAATATAGTTCTACTGTTTTTACACTGATACAATAAATCAGACATATTCCTTTTGTTATTTATAATGGGGGAAAATTCACTATCATTTACCCACTTTCATAGTATATATGGATATGTAGACTCGTCTCTCAGTTAAGTCAGTTTTAATTCCAGAGGCTCAGCCCTTGTTTCCACACATCACTCATTTCTTTTTTCAATGCAGTTTCATCATTGCAGGAGTTTTACATGTTTTGGTTAAGGACATGGAGAATGTTGCCTTCTGTACTTACTGAGAAAGTCAATAAAATTTTACCTAAGATAATTTGCATGGAACCAAGTACTAAGAAATAAATATTTATTTAAAAAAAAAAAAGTTTTGGCTTAAGGAAACTCCTGTCCTTTTTAAGGTCATTCATAAGGCCAAGTTAAAGTTGGGGAAAGCACGTGACCAAGAAGATATCCCTGGTGACTCGCTAAAAAAACATGATATCTTCTGTTCATTGTTTTATTGAATCAATGGCTTGGGAAGGACTGAAAAAAGCACTTGAAAAGACTTGAACAATGTTTCTCCACAGAAATGATGTATTAGGATATGTTTGTATCCATTGGTAAGAACGGCTATGACCTTATAACTACTGTGAAAATAGGCCCTGGAGAGTTAGTCAACAGTGAGAATTTCTTTTAAGTTACTCTACCTACCAACCCATCATCTCGTCCCTGATAATTTTTTCAGTAGAGTATCTATCCAGGGACTGCTTCAGTTATTTATTAACCTAATCCATGTTCTCTTGGACAACCCACTACATTTCAGGCTTTCTACTCCACAGCTGAAGATGATGGCCAAACACGCCGCGGGGTTAGCTCTGTTCTGATGAGTCTGGATAACACCCTGAACCCCCTTTCTCGTCTCCTGATGTGTAAGCTGTTCTGGTCCAGTCACTGTGTCTGTCCACCATGGTTAAAGCTCTGTCCATAAAATAAATTTCTGAATTTTCTAGGGTGCGTAACTGTTTGAGGTTATCGAAAATAGATTTGAGCAGGTGGTTGAAGATCGTGGAGAAAGCTTTCAACCCTTAAAGCTATGGTTTTATGAAAAGAGTTTTATGCACTAAGGTGATATGTGTCATCTTCTTGGCAGCTGTACAGAGTTGGCTTTGCTCTCAGTCAATAGTAAATATTTTTTCAGTATTTGAGTCCATCTCCTGAATAAAAAGATGCATTTAATTTCTCAGAAACCGTTAAGAAAAAGTAATACCAAATGGGCTCTGGGCAGGTAAAGCATTGGTGTTGCTTGGAAAATAAAATAGAAAAATGAAACGGGATAGAAGTGTGCCTTACAGAAGAGAATGAAAGTAGAAATTCAAAAGTCACTAAAAATGCTGCACTTCTTTCTTCCTTCTTACCCAAATATGCTCTACCACACCCAGTAATGTTTTATATTTGGCATTGTTGCTTTTTCCCTCTGGAGCACAATCAAGTCATAATTAATAAGCATAATACAGAGTGTCCCAGCAGTCACCCCAGAGTTGCCATATATGGGGAAAACGGAAAATTGTAGCTAATGTGTCTTTATTTACAAATTATGCATCACAAAATTTTACAAAATATTCTCTTATGTGCCAGCTACCTCTTTGTGGGAATACATAATGCACATTTTGTAAATAAAGGTACATTTATCTATAATTTCATATTTCCCTAAGTCTGGTGACTCCAAAGTCACCCCTGGAGTGACCCCAGTGTATTAGAAGGTAAACTACACTTTCATATTATATGAGGGGTGTGTGACCTTATGCTGCTTTAAGAGAGTCTCAGTACGATGTAAGTTGACTTATTATTCACTTTCTATGAGTTCTGACAATTGAGTGTGGGAAAGATGTCTCATTGCTCAGTGTCATGAAGGTCATGTTGGAGGCACTCCTTTGGGAAGCGTGAACTAAAATAAAATCTTCAAGCTCCCCCCAGCAGCTGACACAGTGCACCTCCCCTGGGCCCAGGGGATCCCTAAAACTGAATTTCTGGCCATGAGAAAGATCAGACAACGCCTCTTCATGCCTCCCTGCCCCATGTCCTCTGTGACTCAAACTGGCCTCAGGCTCTGCAAGACACACCTGCAGAGCATGCAAACAAGTAGGGAGTGGAATGAAATGTTTAAAATAAGGAGAGAAAAACAAAACTACTGAACCCAGAGTACTGAATCCAGTGAAATTATGCTTGAAAAGTGAAGAAGAAATAATCTATCCAACAAAACTTGAGTGAATTCGTCGCCCGCAGACCTGCCTGGTAAGAAATGTTAAAATATGTTCTGCAGAGATAATAAACATGGTACAGATTAGAAACTCAGATCTATATAAAGGAAGGAAGAACATTAGAGAAGGAACGATTGAAGGTGAACTAAAAGTATGAGCGGTTTCATTTTATAAATCACCTGTGTTGATGGAGACTCAGCTGCATGAGGAAGGATTTTCACATGACTTATGGAAATCAAAAACATAAATGAGGACTTCTGCAGATGATATTTTTACTTTTATTTATCAATTTGAAATTTTTTTTATCAATTTGACTAGGTTATGGTGCCCAGATATATGGTGAATCGTTATTCTGTATATTTCTGTGAAAGTGTTTGATGGATTAGATGGGTTAGATTAGCATTTAGTTTAGTAGTCACTGAGCAAAGCAAATTTTCCTTCAAGCTGTGGGAGGACCTCACCCAATCACCTGGAGGACTCAGTAATATAAGACTTCCCTTGCCAGAAGCAGAGTGAGGAATCTGCCGGCAGACTGCCCGGACACTACCTGCTACCCACTCCTCAATATGACACAAGTCATCCACAAGGGTTTGTTTAATCTACAAGTGATGGGGAGGTCTTTGGGTTCTTGTGACTGGTAAAATGACTTTCCAATTTACCAATCACCCAGGGCTTTAATTTCTCTCCAGTTAAGCTAGTGTGAGGCAGAACTGTGAATCATTCTTGGGAAAGTTTTCTGCTGTTACATTTATCACCTACCAAGACAAGGCTTCTACCAGGCATTGCCTTGAAAGCACTCATCAATGTTTAAAGTTGTCATCACCTATGAAGCCTCTGATGAACTCCTCCACAACTTCTCCTGGAAGTCATTGGATTCCCCACCTAAGACTTTCTGGGGGATCTCATAGTGCAGATCTGTTAAATTTCTGTAGCCAACTACTGGAAATCTGTGACCCTGAATTCCTTCCTGTGCTAATTTTTTAGCAATTTCTAAGATCATTGGCCCAGAGATTCAGGCATTAACTGCACTCATTTCCTTGAAACAGCATCATGTGAGAACACAGACACAGAGTAGGTGAAAAGACACACACTGGGTGAGCTCTGGGCTCTGTGGAAGAGAGTGCGGGTCTCCTGCCACAGTCTTGGACAGGAGTCAGTGGCTTTCTACATTGAGAAATAAGTTTAGAGATGTCACTGATGAGAAGCAGAGCAACGGGAAACAAAAGGCAGAACTGAAGCACGGTACTTACTGTGAAATGAGAATCTGCAAAGCCTCAGAGATAAGCAAAAATCATGAGCTGAGGTTTCCAAGTAGTTCATTAAAGCTAAATAATATGTAGAAGGGAGTTATCCAGGGAGTCTTTGAAGATGAGTTTGGAGATTTCATGGGCCCCAAGTCATGAGAGGTGAAATGGCTGAATAGATCTTTTCACAAAGTGTTAAATATTTTATTGAAGTTAAATATTGTTATAAGCTCACATATTTAAGTGAATAAACCGAAGCCTGGAAAACACAGCAGATAATAGGAAGAACCCTTATTTCATCATGAGCTATCTAACTCAAAGTTCTATTTTGTGCTACCTCGAAATGAAGCATATCAATTGCCAAGGTATTTGGGTATTAAAAAAATTGGAAATAATTCAAAGAACTGACATACTTTATTCCATAAATAACTTACTAATGCAGAGCATGATAGGTTGCAATATTCTTTGTTTGGAATTAAAACTAAGTATCTTTAGGGTCCTGGTTCAGAGGACAAGAATTTAGCATAATTAGCACATGGAATCTAGGACCAGTGTGACTTGTCACCTGGTAGCTCTGAGCATTTTACAAAATGTTCTGAGCATAACTATTTTTTCAGTAAATAACAATGGAAATAATATTTCCTACTTCATAAATTTCTTGTGAGGATAAAAGCATTATTAAGACATGAGATCAATTTCTAATGCATGCTAATTATACTTTCTCAGTAAGTGTAATTTTTTTAATGGGCTAATGTCAGTTTTTTTTTATTGTTTTATACCTAGAGAATGGTGGCACTGGTGACTGCTGTGGACTTTATTTGTATATCATATATATAATTTTACTGATAGTTGTACAAAGAAATAAATCACAGCTATAAATTATTCTGAACTTCTTTGACATGTAATATGCTTAAATAAGCCTGATATAAGTAGAACCCTTATGACAATATAACTTTAAAAATATTTATTCGAGGAAATATTTAGGACTATGTTGAACATACCAAAGTGTGGTATCACCTTAATTTAAACTGAGAAAACATCATCCAGGTAAACTCATGAATATTTTTTTACCTTTGAATGCAGCTAGATAATGAAATTAAGAGCATTACTCATCTGAGAATCGCCAACAGACTTTTCACAGAGGACTGTGCCAGAGTGAGGGCTCTGGTTCAGGGTGGCTGACTGCGGGCGGATGGTGGGCGCCTCTCCCGCAGGTCCTCCTCACGAGTGAGAAGATTCTCACGCTGTGAACAGATAAGGAGAAGACGATGAAGTCCGTCGGAGGAGCGACAGAGTCCGGGGAGGCAGCAGAGTGAGGTGGGCACCCTGCTCTGCCAGGGCCAGCAGGGACAAGCTCCCGGATTCTGCATGTAAAGGGCAAGCAAGAGGCTGCTGGGTTTCCACACTTTATCTAGGGATTTTAAAATCCCAACTGCAGGAGAACCTCCTCGGCCCCCGTGGGCCCCTGAACGGAGGAAAGGAGCTCCCTGCAGAGTACCTAGAAGCATTGCTTCAACCAGGGGAGGTCACGCAGGTTTTGAGCGTTTCTCTCCTGCTCCGGGGCTGCCCTCTGAGCCCCTGGCTGCAGCCTCCAGGCCACCTGTAGGAAGAGGGAAGGAACCGTTGCGACCTTGAGGGAAAGTGGGGTGGGCTCAAGGCCCCAGCTGCCGTCCTGTACCCAGAGGGACCCACCCTCCGAGGGGGGCACATCTGTGGCACAGCTGCCCCTCGCACCTAAGTGTTCTAGCTGAGTTCCAGGGTCCTGGAACCCACCCTCTTTGAGCTGCCGCTCCACACTGCCTTTCCAGGGCCAGGGCGACAGCTGGGAATCCAGGTGCTTTCCTGCCACAGGGACAGAGGTGGCTGCCCCCGCTGAGGGAGGGAGGTGCTGGCAGCCTGTCTGCCTCTGCTAACCCTGCTGAGGCCCCACCCTGTCCATGGCTGCCCTCGGTGCACCTGCTGCTCCTCTACTTCAGCCCAGGGACAGAGGGACAGAACTGGAGCATCCGCGCTCCCTGTCACACCCAGCCCTGCACAAGGGAGGCCTAGGGACAAGGGCTCCAGCCCGGTGGGTCTGATTCCCCTCCACAGGAGCCAGGAAGCCAGCACAGTCTTCAGGGACCCAGGGACTGGGGACTGCTTGACCTCATCCACCACCACTGTCACGTGGACGATCCCCAGGGGTCTGAGGCCCACCTGAGCCAAATCACCACAAACCATTGATGGTCAGGGGCAGGAGGCAGAGGGAACCACCTCTCCCTCTCCAGGGAGCCTCGGCTTCTCTGCAGGAGCAGGAAGCCACAACCTCTCTGTTCCGGGCTGAGTGAAGATCGGAGAGCTGTGGAAAAGGCATTTTTGTGTAGACCTTGCCAGGGTTGCGGCCTGGGGACAGATGACAGTGTTTGAATGAACAGACAGTCACCAACCTCAAGAAAGGGAGATGTTAGGGGAGCGAGTCCCTTTCCTGCCCTGGACCACTGGCCTTCTGAGACAATAGCGAGTCCCTCCTAATAAGCAAAGTTCAAAGTCTTACCCACCAGCTTCGGCTAAAGCTGGCTCTGACACAGGAGTGCAACCTGCTGACCCTGGAGATGGAAATGCACCCCTGAATTTAGCACCTGCAGTGAGGAAGGCCTTGCTGTGCTCAGAGACGAGTGTCCCAGATGGTCACATCCTGGAGAGCAGAGGGGGCAGCCTGGTCACTGTGTCTCTGCCGCAGTCACATCTCAGAGCTACCACTGAAGACTACCTGTAACAAAGGACTCGTAGAGAACCTCGGGCCCCCAAAGCCCCCAAATTGGAGCCAAATAAGCAAGCAGAACATACAATATACTCACAGCATAAATGGGGGGAAAGTCTGAATGTAAGTAAATTAAAAAACAAAAAGAGACGGTTTCTCCAGATGAAAGGAACCAGCTTGAAAAAACAGACCGCTCAGCACCCCTGAGGACTGCCCCACTTGTCCAGAGGAGAAGAGGGGCTTCTGGAGGAAGAAAGAAGAAAGGAACCTATGAAATGTCGAATTTCAAAATACGGATCGAAAGTAAGCGCAAGAGATCCAAGAGAAAGTTGAAAGTTAAAACAAAGAAACTAAAAATACAATTCAGGACACACACGAAAAAGAGATAGATATTTAAAAAGAACTCTGAACATCTGGGAATGAACGACTCATCTAGGGAATTCCCAAATAAAATGGGAAATTTTGATAATAGCCTAGAAGGAAACTTCAGAGCTTGAAGAAAAGGCCTTCAAGTTAACCCAGAAAGCAAAAATAAGGAAAAAAATTAAAAATGAATAAAACACCTAAGAACTATAGGATTATGTAAAACATACTAACCCAAGAATTGTAGGTATTCCAGAAGGAAAAGAAGGAAAAAACATTCTAGAATAAAATATGTGAGGTGCTCCTGTCCCTTTGAGTTGTCTGAGACATGTCAACTAGAAAACAAGTCAGGAAACCGTCTCTTGTCTTCTGAGTACGGGGAAGATACATCTGGGATGTTTGGTGAGGCGATTGCCCTGTTCTACGTTTTTTCAAGCCTGATGATCTTGATTTGTTTGTTTCCTCTCAAGCAGCTACACCAGAAAGACAGCAGTGTGGGGCTTGGACCACCTTTGCTCTCCCTTGTAACTGGAGGCTGAGTACAAGCTGAAGGAAATACCACAGCCTCCGGTGGGCAGGAGGGTTTGCATTTATCAATATTGTGGCTTTAGCAGGTTTAATGGAAGACTGGCAGCTTGAGATCTATTATTCCATTTCCCAGTGGTGATTTATAAAGGACGTGATCATGATTTAAACTGGTTGTTAGTTTAGTGAGCTTCCATAGTTCATTTTCAAAGTTAAACCATAAGAAGAAAGACGTTAGCCCTTCTTAACAATTTTACCTTGTCATCACGATTATTGAATATGACTAATTGTGCCCGCCATGTTGTTCCTTGCCAATAGAAGGTGACTTGCTTCATCCATCTAATAACCCTGAGAGATGAACAATATTGTTGTTACCATTTGAAATTATCAGCTATTATTGCCAAAAAAAAAAAAAAAAAAAAAAAAAGGAAAAGAGAAGCCGAGAGTTTTCTAATATGCTACATGTAAAAAAAGAGCTAACTGGCAGAGCAAGGAAGGAACCTCCATCGGACTAAACCTGTCAAGATAAAAACAAAACAACCTGTACTACAGAAAGAGAGGGATGCAGCAGGAACATGAGGGAAAACTCAGAACCAAATGGCTTTTACCTGGAATCCTAATGCCCTGGGAGGCTGAGGTGGGTGGATCGCTTGAGCTCAGGAGTTTGAGACCAGCCTGAGCGAGAGTGAGACCCCTTCTCTGCTAAACATAGAAAAGCCAGCAGGGCATGGATGCCACAGACATCAATCTAGAGAGTTTTAAATACGAGGGACTCAACAGTTATTCAGTGCACGAATTGACATTCGTGTCCATGATTGCAATTTGAACAAATTATGAAAGGGAATGTTTCACAGAAATGACAAACGAAGTGAATAAAACCTCGTGGAAACCCAAGAACCATGTTCAGCCACCTTTTATGGAAAAATGATGAACTTATTCATTCTGAAACTTCTACACCTCACATAGACACATGCGCACACATTTATAATGGATTAGAACAGAACTTCGAGAAGCAGATGTCCGTTGCTTCTGACCTGGATACTGGAGCCTGCCAATACAATCGCTCAGCTCTGTGAGAAATCTCAGTACATTCACCATCATTCCACAGGTTCTTAACTCTAATTTATTTCTTGTGAATATTTCATGAAAAAGAGTCTTTTAAAGCATCGGTTGTTCCCTCTATGCTGATGATCTGATAAATGGAGATGGAACACCGACAGCCAGTTGTTAGCTTCTATGTGATGGGCTATTCCAAATGCGGCTGAACACTAAAGGACTGCAGAGGGCCATCTAATTATCCAATCAGATCTCAGGGGATCATTGGGAACGCCAATGAAATGGAGATTAACTATGTTTTATGTCTTAACATACAGTGGTTTTTCGTTATTGTAACCACTTCAGGCAGAGGTGATTTGCGACCACCATTAATTAGATAATTGAACACAAATTAAGCCCTTTTGCCCAAGGGGAAGGCTTGATTTTCAGATATTCAATAGCTTCTGGCCATTTGTTGCATTTCTGGGTTGAATTGGAGTTCCCTCCAATTGGTTGTGTTATTGTGAACTCAACCAATCATAGTCCCTCACAAAATCGTAAAACTTTAAAGACTGACGAGTTATAGAAAATAAAATCCTTAAGGTAGTTAAGATTTAGAAATCATGACATTCCAAAGAAGCTCACAGATGCTGTGTTAGTTTGTGTCATCTAGTTTGTGGTAACCAGTACGCACCAATTTTCATGGCATAGCATACTAGAACACCTGTGCAAGTTCATAGGTCACAGGGGCTGTTCTTACAAGATCTTCCAGACATTCCATTTGGCAGACACTTTGCCGTCGTTGGCACTGGCTTTCAGTATCAGCATGGTCTTACCTGCATAGTCAAGGCTTTAGGTGCCACTTCCAGTTTCCAAGTGGAAGACTAGGAAAGAGGCAGGGAGAGAGTGCATGGGAGATTTTGTGTCACACTGTGCAAATGTCATTCCCCATTTCTTCTCAACGGCATTGAGAAGGGCCAGGATTCACAGCGCTGCAGCCCCAGGGGAGCCTGGGAAGTGTACTACCACTGAGTGCCTTGGAGGAAAAGGACGTGGATTTTCATGAAACACTGAAATCGCTGCCTGAGAATTACTTATACTAACATGCCCACTGAAAGAAGAGATTTAAATAGCATATGACGGAAAAGAGCAAAAAAAAAAAAAAAATCAAGCAAAGGTTCAAACAGAACCAAACATGATTACGGGAAGTAAACTCACTGCTGGCCCCTGGATGCCCATCAGCCTGGAGAAGAACATGTGCCTGTAAGTGTCTCCATGTGTGCACGTCTTTACTGCTACCCTTCTATGTCCACATTTTATTAAAAGTTAAAAATTAGTAGAAAGAGAATAGATAGTGTAGTTGTCATAGATGCCATCACATCCACTTTGTGGCACCTCAGAACTTCACCTCTATTCTTTGGTCAGTATTCACTTCATTAAATAATAGTAAATATTTAATAAAAGTACTCTCAGTAACATTGATAGACATGAATCTTCACAGAAATCCACTCATCTTGAACTCTCATGTAAAGATGAATTCATACGAAGCATCTATGAAAGTGGTCAGGCAGCCTCTGAGGAGAAAAAAATAACTTATCGGTTATCTTAGGGAGACTCTGATTTAGGATTGGGAAGTACAAGTTGGATGTTTTCCTTAGACAGATATGAGGTTAGTAACTGATGCTTTGGAGAACAACAAGTTCCAGTCCATGAAATCAGAGGTTGGTCACAATGCCCTAATAGTGCTCAATGGCTAAGTATGATGTGTAATATCAGGAGATTTATTGCTAAAATACACCATTTACCTTTTTTGGATAGATTAGATTATCATAGTTGATGCTGTATTTACTCACAAAAAAAATACTTTGTAATGATATTAAAATAAAATTGCAATCAGAGAAACAAACATGTTAAATGTCAATTCCAACTTGGCTTTGAAATGCTCACCTCTAACTTTCCTCATATAACTGAAGGTCACGGACAGTCGGGAATACGTACACACATTCAAGCCCTCCACAAACTTAATGTTGTCTGACTTCTAGTACTAAGTCATGTGACTGCGCATAAATTGTTAAAGCTGATCAACAATTTTTAAAGCATCTCATTTGCAATTCAGCTTCCTCGTCTGTAAGATAGATGTGGGGATTGCGTGAGGTGACAGGTCTAAATGTGTCTCACACAGCCCGACACCCGTTGGCTGCTTGATAAATAGAAGCATTTATTGTGGTCATGTTATGACCTTTGTGCTCATGTCTCATCTCACCACCTGCTGAAATAAGCGTATGGCTCCATCCTTGGTTCATTTTCAATATTACCTAAAAATTTTACCTTTAAAAATGTTTAGTGATGTGTATTGTTCTGAGTATTGACACAATGCAAAGAGCCACACCAGGGAAAAGGCAGACTTAGCCCAGCTGGCCATTTGAGAGCAAAGTGTGTTTGTGTATGTTGTTTGTCGATTTGCTAAATAATACCAGGAATTAGGATCAAAGCATAGAGCTTACAGAGTTCTGTGCATCTGGTAGTTTTATAAATGCTAGGTTGCCTAATAATGAAGTGGTTTGATATAATATACACACATGCATTAGATTCATATAACAGGTGTGTCCCTATCTATAAAGATCTGGTGTGATAGGCACTGCACTTAATGAAAAATATAGTGCACCCAAGAGAGGCATTTCCCTCCTGGGATTACAATCGAGAAGGAAGAAATGTGAGCTTAGGGGAGATGCGTTTCAAAGGAGAAGTTCAGTTTGATAATGGACTGAAGCAGGAGTATATAAACTAATATTCTGGCACGTTTTATGTTTTAAAATAGTACCATCAAGTTCGTTTTGCCTTGTTCTTCTAGTGAATTTCAGTGTAATCCATATTTAGCATTTTATTATTCCCTCAATGACCCTATGCATGATAACAAGAAATGTACTATCTAAATTGGTACAAATGAAACTTATTAAATATTTTATTAAATAAATTAACTGAATGAATAAATTACCATTGCTTGGTTGGTGAATATCCATATTCTTTAAGTTTGGCACAGGGCGGCAGTGGGCGCACCTCTGACAGACATCTGTGTGTACCTTCATAGGCAAATCAGCAGCTTGAGCAAAATGCTTCAGCTATTACCACCTTAATCAGGGTCTTCATGATGAGTCATGACTTTTGTTTCCCATGATAGAAGATTGAAAGACAGATATTTAATCAATTTCTGAAATCACTGACAGAGAAAGTAGCTAATGCATTTCATGTCTCTGAAGGAAGGTCAGTATAATTCTTTTCAAAGTTCCAAAAGGCTTTTTAGCTTAGGCAGTCAGGTTGCTATAACAAAAATATCATGGACTGGATGGCTTAAAGAACAGAAATCTGCTTTTCAGAGTTCTAGAGGCTGGGAAGTTGATATAAGGAGGCCGGCTGATTGGGTCCTGATAAAGGGCCTCTCTTCCTGGTGAGCTATTGGGATGTGGAGGGGGTAGAGAAGGGGCAGAGAGGGACAGACAGAGAAAGACATCGTCTATCTTCTATCTACTCTTTTAAACCCTTCATCTTTTAAGGACTGCAATATTGAGATATAATTCACATTCTATAAAATTCACCCCTTAAAGTACACAGTTCAGTGGGTTTTGTTACAATCAGCTCTCATTTCTGAAGTCCATCGTCTCACCTAAATATCATCCTAATCAGTTATGGGTGCGACTAGAGGTCCTAATCATCCTGACGTTAGACTCTTCCCCAGCTGTAAATCTGTGAGCCAAGCAAGTTATGTGCTTCAAAAATAAAGCGGTAGGACAGGGATGGGATAGGCACTCCCATCACATAAGTGAGACCTACAGAAGAAGGAAGGGGTGGTGTGTCCTAAGCAAACTGAAATCCCAGCAAGACAAATATCATCAGATTTTAAAGCTCAAGAACAATCCCTTTTTGACTGATGCTCTGCCTTCCAGAACCACCAGGCTGCAGTCTCACCCCAGGACTCCCCGCCCCCTGCCGCTCTCACCTGTTGAAACAGCTGGCACACCTGCCCACATGGGACTAGAATGAGTTAACACTTTGGGACTCTTAGGATGCATACATTTATTTTTCATGTGAGAAGAACATGGATTGGGGGGTCCCAGGCATGGAGTCCTGTGGACTGTATGCTTCTAAACCCTTCAAGTTCATATTTGATCCCCTAATCCACAGCGTGGTTGTATTTTTAGAGGTGCAGCCTTGGGGGTTTACCAGATTATGGGAGTGGAGCCCTCTTTAGTAGGACCTGTGTCCTTGTATATGTACGCACAAGAAGCATCGCTAGAAGTGTAACGGTGCCACCACTTTAGAAATGTTTGCAAGTTCCTCAAAAAGAGGAAATCAAGTTTTCACATGACCTCGCAATTCCCCTGTAGCTATGCCCTCAAGGGAAGTAAAAACATAGGTCCACACAAAAATTTATACACAAATCTTCTTCACACCATGATTCTTAATAGCCAAAAAGTAAAAATAAACCAAATGTCCATCAACCAACAAATGGTAAAAAAAAAAAAAATAAAAAAATACTGTTCCACCATAGAAAGAAAGGAGCTGCGTGCTACAGCATGGATGGATCTGAAAACATGGTGTAAGTGAAGGAAGAAATTTACAAAAGACCACCTACTGTATTATATCAATATAGGAAATACCTGGAGTAGATGAATCTGCAGGAACAGAAAGTAGACGGGTATTTGCCAGGGGTTGTGGGAGGAGAGAAGTAGGCAGTGGCTGCGGGTGGGTGTGGGGTTTCTCCTGGAGATGAGGATAATGTTCTGATATTAGTAAGTATTATTTTATGAAATTTTTATATAATTATAGGAAAGACATAAAAATAGTTTAACAAGGACAAAATCAAGTTTAATTTTTGTTGAATTTCATTTCCATTAGTTCTAAGTGAAAACAAACAAATAAACACACAAACATAAAACACCCTTGAACTACCACCTGGATTGATTTCCAAAACTGTATTGTTAGTCTTAACAGGTTTCCTTCCTATCACAATAAATCGATTCTTGGTTGACTCCTCATTCCTTTAGCAATTAACACAATTTTTTCAGGTAATGAATATGCAACAAAAATAACCCTTGACAGATTTTCCTTCATCCTGGTTATGAAACCAGGCTTCATTTATCCATATGGCATTCCAACTGCTGGCACCATCATTTCATTTCTCTTGGCACCAACTGCCCTATCACTGTTTCCATTGCCTTTTTTTTTTAATAAATATGTGTCTACATTAACTATTTATGTCACTTAAAGCAAAATTATTCAATCATTACATTTATAAAATAACAAGAATTTCTGAAGAATTGTACGAGTTTTAAGCAAAGAGCTGAAATTAGATGTGGGCTGCATGACAATTAAGTTACAGAAAGCGGATGTGAAAGTATCATTGTGTGTTTTAATCACTGAGATGCGTAAGCCTTTTTTATTGTGTAGCCTCCATCTTTCATCATTGATGAAGGTGATGGAGTTGAATAAAAAGATCAGGAGAATGGCAAAAGGAACTGTGAATTTGTTCTCAGTAGAGTTAAACCCAGCTCTCTAAGCTTTGGCAAGCCACAGAGTCCTTCTGTATCTGACCTTACTCAGGGCACAGTGAGCATGTGAGCCCTGCTCTTTGTGTATTTATATTACAAGGATGAGAAGAAATTGGGGGAGCAGGTGAAAATTCCTGACGCTTGTACATTTAGAACATTAAGGGTTGGGAAGACTTTAATGATTGTCCTGGCATCATGAAAATAAAGATATCTTGGTGCAAGTTCTTTTCATTTGGTTTCCAATTTAAATTTTAAAAGGTATAGCTTTAAGATAAGTATAATTTTTAGTCATGGTTTAATCTATTTAGACCTTTGCTCTAATTTTCTAAATGTTTTAAAATCAATGAGCTTTAAGCAGTCTCTAGCTATCCCAAAGTATTGGATTTTTAAATTTTTTTTAAATTTTCAATAATATGATAGAGATGATTTTGTAAAATCATACCAAATATTGATTGCTATCTAAAAAGCTCCATATCTAAGATATAAATATTGGCCAAATAGAAAAACAAAGCTATGTGTAAGATGGTATATTACGAAAGAAGAATATATAATCTTAACACTGGAAAATCTCTGATAAGATAACTGTATATTGTAATCCCTCCTAGAAATAACTGTTAAAGCTATACACATTTGGGCTGGGCGGGGTGGCTCACAACTGTAGCCCCAGCACTCTGGTAGGCT
This sequence comes from Otolemur garnettii, assembly GCF_000181295.1. Classification (NCBI taxonomy): domain Eukaryota; kingdom Metazoa; phylum Chordata; class Mammalia; order Primates; family Galagidae; genus Otolemur; species Otolemur garnettii. The sequence goes on along the minus strand of NW_003852525.1, from coordinate 591,164 downwards.
GAGGTGGGAGGATCCTTTGAGCTTAGGCATTTGAGACCAGCCTGAGTAAGAGCGGATCCCAATTTCCACTAAAGCTAGAAAAATTAGCTGAATGTTATGGTGACACCTGTAGTCCCAGCTACTCTGGGCAGGAGGTTCTCTTGAACCCTGGAGTTTCAAGTTTCTGTGTGCCAGGCTGATGCCACAGCACTCTGTTCAAGGCAACAGAATGAGACTCTGCCTCTGGAAGAAAACAAAACAGAACAGAACTCTCCGTGTTTGTGCACGAAGGGCTTAGTGATCATAGATGGAATCTCTCAGTTAGCTCTATAGCTGGTGGAGAATCACAAGTATTTTGTAAGAAGCTGTGCAAACAGTTACCACCACCCCTGCGAGTCTTACCCCTCCTGCTGCGTTGCAGTATTCTACAGTGACGGGGTATTTGACTAACTGCTAACCATCCACTGTATCGCAGAGAACTGTGACGTGAAATATGCAGCAGTTGGTATCTCATGTTGTCCTGGTACATACACATCTCATACGTTCTCTCAAATGCCAGATTTTGTTTCTATTTAATGTGCATTTCTATTACATGGTTTATGCCATATCAATGCATGCCCTCTAATTAAAGATTGAATTCATAAGGGAAAAGGATAGAAAGGCTTATAAGTAATGGAAAGGAATGATGTAATGACTTTTAAAATTTTTTTCTGCAGTTTTTGGCTGGGGCTGGGTTTGAACCCACCACCTCTGCATATGGGGCTGGCAAATTGTGCCCATTATAAATGTTTTCCTCTTTTCGTTGCCTCCTTCCCTGATTGTATAGAAAGTGCCCAGGAAGAAAGAATGTGAGAGTCATGTGTGATGGGCATCCTCTTGTTTCTGGTCACGCCCACTGAGCATCTTTGGGAAGCATTATACCTCATCCAACTCAAATGCTTCCTCCGCATTCGCAATATTAACATCCCCACTAGCTTCAGCTCTTTGAAGATTCCCCACACTTCTTTCCAAAAAGACTACATTAGCTTGCATCTGATCCTGCAATCTCATTACTACCCAGAAGAAAAGATTTTACCATAAGGACTTTTGCACTTGAATACTTATTTGCTCAATTGATAATTGCCAAGATGTGGAAGTGCCCGTCAACCCATGGGTGGATTAATAAAGTGGTATATGTAGACCATGGAATCCTGCTCAGCTGTTAAAATGATGGAGACTTCACATCTTGTATATTTACTTGGATGAAGATGAATAACATTCTCCTTAGTAAAGTATCTCAAGAATGGAAAAACAAGCATCTCGTGTACTCAATACTAATTTGAAACTAGTAGAAAAACATGAGATAAAAACACAATTTAATTCAAGTAGGGGGAAGGGAGGGCACCCAACAGGTGCAATGCAGGGGTTTATGGCACACCTCCTGGGTGGAGAACTCAAATACAACTTGGACTTTTCCTAATAAATGCAAACAATGTAACCTAATCATATGTGCGCTTATATTAATCTGAAATAAAAAATAAGATAAAATTTTAAAAGATATCCACCAGTTGATTTCTAAATAGTATCATTCCTGTGATGGCTTAGACTGCCCAGAGTAACATAAAAAGTAAGATAAAAGGCAAATAAAAAAATTTTAACAGATCAACCAACTCAAGACATTGCTTGAGAAGATTCACATGGCTTTTGTTTCCTCATCTGAGTTTTAATGTGCTGAAGTGTTTACCAGGTCCAAAAATTAGAATCTTCTCTTATTATTTTGTGAAAGCCATCTAGAGTTTAGCTACAAAATATTCAAATGAAATTTAGTAAAAACGGAAAGAATACAAGAAAAGGGAAGAGAGAAAGAAAAGAGGAAGGAAAAACCTGCCATCTAATAAATCACAAGCATGAAACCCTAACGTAGCTGGGGGTGGAACGGTCTTGGGCCAATACATTGGATACTGACCATGTGTCCAGTTCAGCATTGTGAGAATAGCGTATGTATGACGGGAGGTGGGCGAGAGTTAGTTGGAGCAAATTACAAGCCTATCCATGCCTCCCTCATCTCCTCATCTTGATTCATCAATCTAATTTGAAACTTCAGCTTGGTTCTAATAAAGAGAGAAAAGACCCTATTATCCCACAAAACCGTGGATTACATTACAACACGTTTCCTACCAAAGGGGAAAATTTTTCATTACTTAACACTAAAGTGCTGAAACCATTAGTGTTCCCTTTCAGACTTAAAATAAACATGTGTATTATGTATCTGTGTCTCCCAGTGGAGATCACAAATGGTGTCACACGGCACTGGGGATCCATTAGTAACATAATGGCATCCACCCATGAGTCTTGCTAATGGTTTAAATTGGACAGTATTTTTTTTCCTTTAGTTAAAAAAAAGAGGGGGATAGAAGGAAAAAGAGAGAGGGAACTGGAGAGGGAGAGAGAAAGGAAAAGAAGAAAAGGGAAGAAAAAGCAAGGAAAGGATGAAGGAAGAAAGAAAAGCTTTCTCTCTTATTCTTCCTAAAATTCTATTTCTGTGGGATCTTTCAGGATGTGACACTTGGGAGGAAATGAACGAATTAGTAGATCCCAGCACTTTGAATAGTTGTCTAGCACGCAAGAATTTATAAAGGGCAGAGCCCGTGTAAACTCATTTAGCAAGATGTTTTTCAGATTAGACAAAAGAGAACCGTAACATTTAAAAATTGGGGCATCTGACCTAATTTGGGATAGAGATCTCAGGGCACGCTAAACCCCGTTTGTATAAATCTTGTACAGGGAAAGCTAATTGGCTTCTAAGTGTCACTTACAGTATCGTCCTTACAGCAAAATTGTTGTAATTACTGGAGAGAAAGGGGAAGGTGGAAAACTTGGAGCCATGAAACACATGAAAAACTTCATTTCTGGAAAAAAATAGAAATAGAAAAAAAATAATTTCAGGGTAAGATTTCAAGTATCGTAAAAACGAATTATTAATTCTTTTTTTTTTCTTATTTTGAGAGGATTTAAAAATAAGAGACTGGCCACTTATTAAAATGTATCACGCTGTAACTAAAGCGTTACTCTGGCTGGTTACGTGGAAGACAGGCCACTTAAAAGTTTGTTGGGGAGATTTCTGGCTCACAGATATTGTTCATTAATGTAGAAGCCAGAATTTTTCAAGAAACTTAACTGCATTTTTGGTAACTGAATAGTGTCCTAAGGCCACCAAGCCCCATTAAATTCCTCTCTCCCTGTTTCTTTTTTTAAAAGAGCCCTGCTGAGATCAGTAATTCTGATCATTATTTTTTGAGGAAAATATGGGCATATGTTCATTCATTCTGCCATGTTGCACTTAAGTGATTAAAAATTCATGTTCCAAGTAAGAAGCTGTTAAGTAGCTAATTATTTATTCTGTTTACAAGATATGCCCCAACTGGTTAGGGAAAAAGGATGCTGGGGGCTTAAGACAGCATTAAATATATTTAGGCTGCGAAGGCCAACCTGCCTCCTGGTGGGTCTATTACCAAGTGGTACAAATTGAAAGAGTGCCTTAAGCAAACACACCACCCATTAAATGAATGAGGTACTCATTGCAGGAAGACGCAGACTATCTTTTACCTCTTAACAATCCCACACACAAAGTCTATTTGAAATTCATCGTCAGAGAAACTCAATTCATTATGTACCTCAAGTTGGCTTGTTGAGTGAAAGAACATTTTACAATTGAATACATATCATAGCCATGTTTTTTTATATAAAAGAAGTGTTATGGAAAAAAGTAGACTTAGCATACACACACACGCACATATATATATTAAGAATATACATATTTTAAATCCCAAATTATGTACACTAAACCATTAAAGAATCTATTTAGAATGAAATAGAAAGATGGATATTAATGGGACACTTAACAAAAACAATATGGAGAAACAGATTTATATCCTGTGAAATTAACTCAGTAGCACTCTCAGTCATCTTATTATTCTTATGACTTGCAAAAATGATACCCATGCTGTGGACATGTGATGAGAAGTGCTGGGAAGCACACAGGACTGTGTTGCGTAAGGTCCGTCCCTGGGTTTCAAGAAGTCTGAAGCGGAAATGGGAGACCCTGATTAGAAACAGGAGCTGAAAAGATGACCTCAGGATCTGGAAACACCTAAATGGACCATTTTATGAGCTTTCAGTATTTTTTCCAACTTCCTTTAGAATTCTGAAATTTCCTGGAGTCAGGTTTCTGCAGCTCAGTTATGAATAGATGATGGAAGATTTACTGAGAATAGGTCATTCTCAATAATTAAATAAACCTAGTTAATAAATATCACATAATCAGCAATTTTCACAGAGTTTTTTATAGCCAAATATACTTACATATCATCATCATAATTTCCAATCTATCATATGATTGACAAATCAAGATCTCATTTCAGATCACAATTGTGGGCATTTACTAGTATCATCCTACATTTATTTTCTATATGTATATATTTTTTATTAAGTCATCTGTACATAGATCATGAATACATTTATGCTGTTATGGATTCAATGTGCTGATTATTTGTACAAATTGGAGTGCTTACATCCTACTAATCAACATAGCCTTCACCTCATTTACCCAATTACAGTGTTAAGACATTTGTGTTCTACACCTGATAGATCCAACATTTATTTTCAAAGCAGTAATATAGAATAGACTTTATCACCTATGGCTTTCCTTTGGAACCTACAATTTAAGGCTGATGTTTTTGGTATTTCTGATGATATAGAAACACAGAGACATCCTTGTTGCTGAAAACAACTGACCCAGGTCTTGTGACAGTGATAGCAATGGTCTAGCAAATTCTGTAATTTATAGTTGTTTCTGACTTATATCTTCCAGCAACAACTAGGCCAATAAAACATAAAATGCAAAAGTATTATAGTAGCTAACATCATAATTACAAACATTCTGTGTCTAATTTTTGGCATATTGCTTACCCTTGCTCTATTCACTTTTTAGTTTTACAGCTCCATGGAAAAATCACTCTTTTCAATCTTTGAGCTTACAATTTAGAACTTGCAAAGTATTCATTATAGCACTGACCGAATGTTTACCTTCCACTAAAGTACTTTCAGCCTGCCATTAATGAGTTCAGCCTGCCTGCAAAACCAATATCACTGCTTAAATAATTAGATGAGAATAAAACAAATAAAAATATCAGAGTAATGTTCTCAGCTTTATGGAGCTAGATGCTGTATCAGTTTCTCCCTTAGTCACCTAGGACAATAGCTGGCACAATGCAGCTTCAAGGCCAAATTCAGCCCACTAATTGTTTTTATAAATATGGCAAAGTTTCCCTGGGACATTGTTAAAAATGGGCTTCAACCGCATGTCTCTTCCATTTTTTAAAAAATGCTCCTTTCAGGATTTTTGTTTAACTCCAATGTAAACGTCTCTCTTTCTGTCTCTCTGGCTCTCTCTCTCCACCTCTCTCCATCTCTCTCCATGTCTTCCTATCTCTTTTCTCATCTTTCTCTGCCTTTTTCTCTTTAAAAACAAACAAACAAAAAAGGTTTCAACCGATACTAGTGAAATATAACTTCCAGGCATAATGCCTGGCAATCTATTTGTGGGGGCAGGTAGTTGTTTGTGTCCAGGGATGGCATCCACTCATGTAATTCGATCATTTTTAACTATAGTGGAACCTCTGTAGGTGAACCACCCAAGGTATTATAGCAAATGGCCGACACATGGACGTGGTCCCCATCAGGAATGAGGCCTGCTGTCCCAACACCCACATGAGATGCATGACCAGTCTGTGAACTTTAGGTCAACCTAGGGAGGTGGTCAGTGCAGGGAGGTGTCAGCTATGGCGATTCCACTGGGTATTTTGGCCACTAATTTCATAGTGGCTGTTGTAGGGATCACAATACACATGTAAACGTCATAATTGATGTAAAGTTTATGCTAATTTAATTCCAGTGAAACAGAAAATCTGTATGTAGTGCTGTCCTTCCTGTATCTGAATCTACATCTTTGTCCATCTTTCTGTCTTTATCTCTATTTTTTTGGATAAGAACTATGATTTCTTTATTGCAGGAGATTTAAAATGTCATTAAATTCATATGCATTGAGTAAAACAAGCACTTCTGCATTGATTTTTACCTACATATATATATCAAAGATCATTTCAGGGGTAGGGAGAATCGCCTAAGCCCAGGAGTTGGAGGTTGCTGTGAATTGTGTGACACCCCGGCACTCTACTGAGCGCGATAAAAGGGGGGAGGAATCTTGCCATTTGTGACAATACGATGAACCTGAGGGACGTTATGCTAAGAGAATTAAGCCAGACACTAAAGACAAATACTGCATGACCTTAATTATGAATAGAACCTAAAAAAGTTAAAATCCATAAATGTGGTGAGGAGAAGGGGAGTTTCCCAAGGTTGAGGGGTCGAGGAAAAGGGGAGATATTGGTCAAATAGAATAAATATGCAGTTATAAGATGACGAAGTCTGCAGACCTACTGTGCAGCAGGGAGACTATAGCTAATGATAATGAAAATTTCCTATGAGAAAAAATCATCATTATTCTCACCACAAAAAGAGTTGACTATGTGAGTTAATGGATACGTCAATGAGCTTGATGGTGGGAATTATTTTATATGTATATGAATGTAAAATATCATGTTATATACCTTAAAAATACTTGACATTTTTCATTGTCAACTATACCTCGGTAAAGCTGAGAAAAAATATAGAAACTCCTTGGCTTGAACATAGAAAGGAAACATACGGTTTACTGCAGATGGCGTGTTGGGAGATGGAGTAATGAACCCTTCAAGAAAAATGTGTTTTTCTAGTAACTTAGAACATCACTGCATGTACTAGAGACATAATAATGCTTATCGAGAGGAATAGATTTAAATATGTAAAAAAAAATCTAGATCTACCATAATGCTCCTGAGCCACGTGATGAAACAGTGTTAAGGTAAGTGGGAAACGGCACACCCAGCCTTAGGAGCCTCCGTAAGGCACGAACAGGAAGCGTTGAGAGAGATTATCTCAGGTTGCTGATGCATGCTGTTCTCGTTAATTTTATCCTAGGCAAAAATCTCCCACCTTAAGCAGATTAAAATAACAGAAACAGAATGAGTATGGGGCGTAACTGAAGACGTGCCAACTACATTCGCTTTTTGGATTTGTTTTTTAACATAGCCAACTAGTTCCGGATGGAGACCACACATTACGACGTGTTACCCATTCTCTGTTTCTAAAATGTTGTTGCCTTAACAAGCAACGAACTTTCTCAGTATTCCTTTTATTTGCTCATTTTCTTCTTTTGTTTTTAAGCTGTTGCCTCACAAGTCCCTGAGTGTGTGTGCGTGCACGTGCACACAAGAGAGAGGGAGGGCACACGGGTTGTTCTTTACCTTCTTTTCCTAATTAAGCATTCATTCTGACGACAGGACTTCAGAATGACACATAACACCTTCTCTCTGGCAACCCACGTACTTTCTGTCCCCCTTCATCATTTTACTGAGAAGCCCTAATACCTTCATAGCTACACTTGCAGAGAGAGGCCATCTCCAGATGAAGCTTTCTTTTTTAGAATTGAATGATAAACTCTTTAACACAGCTTGATGGTCAGCAGGAGTTAACCAAATTTCACCTGAATTAATTAACTAATGCATCTTCGAGTAGACATACTTTTATAATCAATACACCTGCTTGGTTGTCAGTGGACACTGTCTGGCAGGCCTCCTGAGAAGTGTGGCAAGAATTTTGGGACTCCTGTCCCACATCGACTGAATGCTGATAAAGGATACAGGCCAGAATTGAAGGCAAAGAGGACAGGAAGACGAGATCTGGTCTCCTTTGCAATGAGAGAGTGGCTTCCAGCTCCCATCACGTACAGTAAAACCAACCTGTGTGCCTATGTTCTCTAAGCATTTTCTACCCATTTTTTTAAAAATGTGTTGTCTTTTTGTTGTTAATCTGTAGAGGTTCTTTGTATATCCTAGATACTAAACTTTTACCTGACATACGATACATGAGCAGTTTCCCATGCTGTAGGTTGTCTTTCCACTTTATTGATTATTTCCTTTACGCAAGTATTTTTTAATATTGATGGATTCCAATGTATCCATTTTTTTCACAGTTGTAGAGTCATTATCTAAGAATCCATTAACAAGTACAAGTCCATTAAGATTGAAATGTTTTTTTCCAGAGGATTTTATGGTTTGGGGAATTTAAATTTAAGATATTCATTCCTTTTTTTGAGGTATTTTTTACATCTGGTATGGAGTAAATTTCCATTTTCATTCCTCTGCATCATTTCCTGAAGAGATTAATCTTTCCCCCATGGACAGTCTTGGCATTACCCTTAAAAATTAATTGTCCATAGAGGTATGAGTTTGACTAAGGACTCTCAATTCTCCCATTGATCTATATGACTATCCTTACACAAGTTGGAGTTGAATCCTCCAACTTTTTTTTTTATTATTTTCAAGATTGTTTTGTTATTCGGGCTTTTTTAGTTTCTGTTCAAAAAGGCAATATTTGAGTTGTACAGGGTTTGATTGAATCTGTAGAACGTTTTGTGTAGTTTTGCAATCTTGAAAATATTAAGTTTTTCTGTCCACGAATACTGGCTGTCTTTCCCTTATGGAGATCTTTAAACCTTCTCAACAGTGTATTGTAGTTTTCAGTGTACAAGTGTTTCATCTTCTTGGACTAATTTTTTTCCTAAGTGTTTTGTTCTTTTGGATTCTTTTGCCAGTGTAATTACATTTTAATTTCTATTTAAGATCCTTCAGTACTAGTGTATTGAAACAGAATTTTTTTGTATGTGGACATCGTAACTCATACATTTGCTGAATTTGTTTCTCAGCTTTAATTTTCTTGCAGATTCTTTGGGATTTTCTGTATCTAGGATTAAGTCCTCTATAATCAGAAAAGGCTCTACTTCTTCCTATCCAATATGGATGCTTTGGGGGTCTTTTTCTTTTCCTATTTGTCCGGAAAAAAACTCCCAGTACAATGTTGAATATCAGTGATAAAAGGTAACACACATTCTTAGGCTGTTCCTTATTTATTTATTAAGTTTCAACTCTTATTTGTTCTAAGGACTTGCTATCTACCTTCATACAAAGGCCCTGTTTCTTGATGTCTCAGATCCCATGCAGATGCCTTTTTAAAATTATAACATGTGTTGAGACTTTGACATCCTATTTAAATCTTGCTTTTATCGCTGTATCAGATATCACAGGTAATATCAAAGGCAGACCTAGCAGCTGGAGCAGAGCTGCTTGGTGAGTAGTGAACACTCAGATATTTGCTAAATAAATATAAATGTTGCCTTAATCCTGCATGACATCCCCAATTCTAATACCCTTCACTCCACTTCTGCCAACTATTTAAGATGGTCATGATTTGTTCCTTATTCCCTGGGCTGATTTTATCTTGAAATCTCAAACTCCAGTATAACAAATCCCTTGCTATACTCACCAATGCTTGCAGCTACTTCAGCATTTGTTTAATATATTGCAACTGTATATAAGCTTATTTGAGACCTTATGTCTTGGAATTTGCTGTTAAAGGTCAATTGCATGTTGTAGCACTTTGACCACCATTTTCTCAGGGCACTCAATAAACATTGCACCTTTCTATGTATTCTGGGAAAATAGCTATCATTTATTCCATCTCTCACTTGTATGTTCAAATACGTGACTTATGCCTTCCACAGTTCTTTCCCTATGGGATTCACAAAAGCTATTATCTTTTCTAAATAAAAACAAAGACAATCTTGAAGGACTGCCTCAGTATTCCCTTTTACTGAACTGCTTTCAAAGACTAGTTTTACTCCCTTGCTTTCTTTTTATACCATGCAGAGTATTGTGTCAAGTTATTAAAACTGCCTTGTCAAAAATCACCCACATCTAATTTATTGACTATTAGTCTTTGCCTTATTCTGACCTCTCTGATATTTTTAGAATTTAGCTTGTTTCTTCTTAACCTGCTCCTCCAAAGTATTTTTTTTATTTTTTCTTAAACAATTTTTTTATTCCAACTCTTAGAGATAAAAGAAGGAAACAATGGAAATAAAACTATATGAATGAAATAAAGATAATGTTGAGAAGGAAATAAAAACAACTGGATGTCAGAGAAAAGTAATTCTGGGATAAAAATACTCAGTTTTCGATGATGATGTCAGAATATATTGCTAGTGGTAGTGATGCCAAATTGATAGATGACTATTGGTAGAGATTAGGTACTAAAAAAAATCCATCATGATGTATAAACAGGAATTTTATATGTGTGTGTGTGTATATATATATATGTATTTATTTAATTAAGTTTCTGAGCTCATCTTAGAAAAAAATGCTACATACCTCGTTGTTGAATAGCACTATAGTCACTAGACTGGTATATGTTATGCAAATTATACTATAATAAACATTGCCATATTAGGTATACTGTCATATTTAGGTTCACAGACACTAGCATATATTTTCAACAAGGTGGTCAGCATTGAGATGTGACTGTCCTATTGCTTTGAATATAAGGATAAGTTTTCTTTAGCTTATGAATGCTTCAGGCTGCATTAAAATATCTAACTTTTCAAACATTTTTAATTATCAAAATAATTAATGATTTTTACATTGTGCTTTGACACCAAGATATTCTTAGATTAGCCAAAGGAGCAAAACAGAATTGAAAACCACAGTAAAGCAGAGCTCTAAAACATTGATTAGATGATGTAATTTGTAGCTTACTTATAAAGAGAATCACAGAAGCATTCTGAAATGTATTAAAAATGTTAATAATATTGGAAATGTTTACACTCATATTAAGTGGAAAATTAGGATATCAAATTATACATGCAAAATAACTCTCAGTCGTGTAAAATATTACACACAGAAAGAGAGAAATTTGCCAAAAGTCAATTAACTGTGGTCACTGAGTGTGGTTCTTCGGATGGATTTAATGTTTGAAATCTATTTTTGTGCATTTTATAATGTGCATATTTTACTCAAATAATCAACTCTTTAAAAATTGCTTCTTTTAGGCATATTTTAAAAAGCAATTTAACTGTACGGCTTTCATAAAACTTAACAAGTTAAATGATTAAGCACTAATAATTTAAGGAAGGTTGTACTGTGTAACATTCTGATAATTCTGTCACATTAAACTCCCTATTAGCAGAAAAGGGTGAAAGTGCAAAAACTTTGGCAAGGACAATTTAAATATCTGCAAGATTTTACACTGTCCTGACGCATCGAATTCCCATCTTCCATTTTTATGAAGCACCCCTTTGTTCTTGGCTTTTCAGCTGATCTAATAAGAATTGATGAAAAACAGGATAGTCTTTTTATTTTTTTTATCACACTTGATATATAGATTTGTCAGATGTAGAATCATATGTGCTTCAACTCTCTTTTATTAGCCACTCTGAAACCCACTGCATCTAGGAATTAGGTTTAATTAATGACCTGCCAACATCTAAGGCAAAATTCGCAGACATTGTATATACATGTCAGAATCTATTAAAACAAGAGAACAAAGAGCTTACCTTACAAGGCTTAATTAAACATGTAGATTTTTAGCGAGCTTCAAAGGCATGACTATATCTAAATGGTGATAAAAAAGTTTCCATTAAAAATAGGCCTTTCAATTTATCCCCCAAAATACGTTATACTATAGAATTTCCCTGCAGTCCACAGCCGTAGCATTACATTCACAATTATAAAAAGATTCTACATTTTTCTACTGTATTCACCATATATTTGGACTTAAATTCATGGTAAATTGAAACTTATAAATAACTATGGATTATTCCCTTTTGCCAAGTACTCAACAAAATATATATGAACATATAAATGAGCTACGATACTGATCAAACTCAGTTTGGAAATGTAATTCAGGCAATTTATTTCACTGTTGTCTCATGAAAACCATGTGAGTGTTCTGCATAATCAAGTTCTTATTTTTCAGAATAACTGTGAAATATTTAATGGAAAATTGAGGTTAAACAAATCTTTAGGCAGTAACCAGTATGTTACTCAACCTTTGCTTAATGAACATGAATTGCATGCATCCTATGAGCCATGCCGAGTGATGGCTTTAACAATGTGAAGCTCATGATGGTTCTGCCTTGCCAGGATTTGTCATTGAATGCTGGAGACCCCAGGTAGGTAAGTCTCAAATACCGAAATACAGTTAATGATGAAGAACTATCAGCTTCTGTGTTAGAACCAAAGGGAAGATCTGGGTTCAGACTTAATGAAGATGAAACAGTATCCTTGAGGAAGTGGTATCTATTCATTTTTGTTTTCCGATTTCTAATTATTTTCTTTTATTTCTAATTGATGCATAATAATTTTATACATCAGTAGGGTACAGAGTAATGTTCCTGTACACATAATGCATAGTGATCAGATCCAGGCAATTACCACATTCCATCGTCTCAGAAACGTTGGGAATATTCATTGTCCTTCTAGCTATTTGAAGCATATTATTGTTAACTGCAGTCCTCATACAAGGATGTAGAAGACTAGACATTATTCCTCCTGTCTAGCTATAATTTTGTACTCTTTAACAAATTTTTCCTCTCCCTTCCTCTACCCTTCTCAACCTTGAGCATCTTCTATTCTAATTTTTACTTCTAAGAGATCTGCTTTTTTTAGCTTCACATATGAGTAAGAACGACGTGCAGTCTTTAACTTTCTGTTCCTGGCTTATTTCACTTAACATAATTTCCTCCAGGATTTTTAATCATAGAGAATATGTAGGTTTGGCCAATAGTCAGGAATGGGACAGTTAAGCAATTGCCAGAATATTCCTATCAGAGGGAAAGAGCATATATAAAGATAGAGCTAAGCATTTCACAGAATTCAAAATAGAAATGGCTATTTCCATAGAAGAAAATGAAAGACAAATAGTAAGAATTTAGTCATCATTTAAAAATGTCTATTATATCATACAAAGTTCAGTTTTTGATAATTTGAAGTTTATTTGTGTAGTATGTATTTTTTGGGGGGGATATTAGGGGTACAGTGCCATATTTAAAAGACTGAAACAGGATCTGCACTTCTCACTACTCACAAAAATCAACTTACAGTGGTTAAACCATAAGAATCCTAGAAGAAAATGTTAGAAAACCTCTTATAGATATCAGCATAGGCAAAGAATTAAAGAAGAAGATCCCCAGAGCAATTACAGTAACCCCATAAATAAATGAATGGGACCCGATCGAATTAAAAAGTTTCTGCACAGCCAAGGACACGATCAAAAGAGTAAACAGAAAAGCACGGAGTGGGAGAAGAAGCTACATGTCTGATGAGGGACTGAGAACCAGGATCCACAAAGAACTCAAGCAACTTGGCAACAAACAGCCCTTTAAAAATGGATGAAAGACGTGAACAGAAACTTCTCAAATGAAAATATACTAATGGCCAACAAGCTCACGGAAACATGTTCAGCCTCCCTAATCACTAAGAAAATACAGACAAAACTACACTGAGATGGCATCTAACTCCAACAAGAATAGTTCGTATTAAAAAGTCCCCAACAGCAGATGCTGGAGTGGATACAGAGAGAGAGGAATTTGTACACGCTGTTGGTGGAACTGCAAACTCAGCGTAATCTCTATGGGAAAACTGTATGGAGATACCTCAGAGAACTCAACCTAGACCTACCATTTGATCCACAATTCCACTGCTCAGTATATACTCAAAGGAAAAAAATGTTTTTGTTTTATAAAATGGACACTTTTCAGGGTGGTACCTGTGGCTCAAAGGAGTAGGGCGCCAGCTCCATATGCCCGAGATGGCAGGTTCAAACCTAGCCCCGGCCAAAAACTGCAAAAAACAAACAAACAAACAAACAAAACCCCTTTCATTTGAATATTTACAGCAGCACAATGTCAAAGGGGTAGAAAAAACCCAAGTACCTACCAATACATGAACAGATGAATAAAATGTAGTATTTGCTCACCATGGAGTACTACTCAGCCATAAAAAATGGTGATGTAGTCTCCTTCATGACAACCTGGATGGAACTGGAGACCATGCTAAGTGAAACATCACAGGAATGGATAATTTAATGTTTCAGCATCTACAAATTTACTTCCCCATATAAACCATTTAACATTTTTTTTTTTAACTTGTGTTAAATGCTAGGCAAGATTGTTGCCTTCTTTGGCTGGTAAATTAATGGAAATTGTCACTTCTTTTGCTTGTAAATTAATGGAAGCATAGGGAAGGTGCCTTTCTGTCTTGGTCAGTTTGGCTGCTGGAACAACTCCATAAATCAGATGACATAAAATACAGACATTTCTTGCTTACAGTTGTGAAGCCTGTGACGTCTAACACCATGTTGTCAAACGTTCTGGTGTCGGGCAAGAGCGCACTGCCTGAGTGAAGGTTTTTCTTAGCCTTGTTCCTTCAAACGGTGGAGAGCTGGGGAAAAAGCAAGTTCTTGATGAACAATTTATTTAGCTTGCCCAAACCTTCCATTAAATGTCAGGCATTTGAATTCCATTCAGTTTACATGAACCTATCACAACATCCACCCTCTGATAATTAGTCAAGTTCTACTTGAAAACGTATGTGAAGAATGTGTGCATAACACATATAGATATATGTGACATATACTGTAGACCTGGACTATGATTAAATTATCAGTGAAAAAGAATGAAAAGATAGTATGATTCAAGAAACCTATTTTTTATAATCCAAATCCCTTGTTCTTGCTTTAGGGAAAAGAATAAGTTTGTTTCCAACTCAGGCAGCAGCATGATACTAAGTATGACTGAAATCTCTCCAGGCAGGATGTGCCCCTGCTGGAAATGCTGATAATGTCCCTGTTCAGCCCAGAATGTTTATAATTTCTCATGTAATCAATGACAGCCTGTGACAGATTTCTTCCAAATAAAGGTCAGATTTTGTGCTGGCGTATCATAATTGATCATTGCACAAAATTAGAAAAGTTCCCACCATTTCTGTAGAAGTATCTTTCAGTTCTCCTTTTTTAAAAAAGGCAGAGTAGTTTCTCCATGTAGTTTCATACTCTGAGTCTTCCTACAGCAAAGCAACACATATTCTCCAATAAGTAATATTTGTAAGTAGATTTTTCAGGGATGTTTTATAATTTATGTGAAATTTTAATGAAAGATGTGTAATGTTTCTGGAGAATTAGTACAACATGAATTAAGTTAGTCCGTTGCGGAACTGAAAACCACAGTTACATTCAGAGTCACAGTAAATGAGCATAAGTCATCTGGTTCAGTTGTTTTCAACTGCAGGTAATTTTTTCTCTCCAGGGAATATTTGACAATGTCTGGAGACATATTTTGCTTGTTATGACTGGGAGGATGCCATTAACATTTAGTAGGTAGAGGCCAGGGATTCTACTAAACATCGTACAATGCACAGGAGGGGCCCCCGCTATAAAGAATTACCCAACCCAAAATGTTAATAGTGCCCTGACTGAGAAGCCCTAATCTAGCATAATCTCAGTATTGTACATGACATTCAGGTAAATTTGCAGAAGAAACATTTTAGTTTTTAAATGTTTCAAAGACTGGATCTACAGCAACTTCAGAAAACAGTTTCATTATGTTGACATGAATTAGGATTGTATATAAATTCTGCATAATTTTTGAGAGAAGAGTTTAAATTGGAATGAATTTATGACTTCTGTGTTATTGAAATATGCTATGTCATTGGGAAGAAATAGAAATATAAGTGTAAATGCAAATCAATTAGCTAATAATTTAGGGGACTATTTTTGGATCATAATCTTCTCATAATTTAAGCAGACTTACAAAAAATCATCTGGTTCTATCTATTCAACATGTTAAATCAAGACAACTAGAATTTCTAGGGTATACTTAATGTTGATTCTTCTCTTTAAACATAATATTGTAATTATATTTTATTCTTCTTATATTTGTAACATCCAATACTTCCCCCTCTATGTTTTAGTGTTTCTTCCTCATAAGGATGTATGGTTTATTTTACATCCCGTACACTATTACTTATTTTGCTATGACGATGTATTTTACATTTCCATTCATTTCTTCTCTTGCTGATTATCAAATTTTTAAAATTATTTATAAAATTATTTTCATGTCTGCTAACTTTATATGTATACATTTTACTATTATTTTATTACTTCTAGAGATTAAAGCACTCACTTATTACAATTCAATATCAATCTCTGTTTTTACTATTAATACTATTAGAACTTAGAACATTTAACTCTATGTACTCCTCATATTTTGATTTATTGCTCTGAAAAGTTTTAAAGCCACAAAAACATTATCAATATTTTGTAATAATAGTTTATTTAGCTTCATTCTGTTTATTTTCTTCCCATTCCTTATTGCATTATTCTGCTACCACTTGGGATCACTTTTCCTTAGTCTTACCTTGCTTTCAATTACTTTAATGTCAGGTTGTCTTGTAACAAATCTTATTAGATTTTTGTCTGAAACATTATCATTTTACCTTCATTTTGAAGAATACTTCCTTGGGTGTAGAATTCTAGATAGGCGTTTATTTGCTTTTATCTCTTGGAAAATGTCATTTCCTCATCTTTGGACTTTCATGAAGCGGCTGGTTCACCAAAGGCAGCAGTGCTGTGCTCCTGAGGGTAGAGTGGCTCTGTGACAGTTTGGGAGTCTGGTGCCAGCCAGAGATGTGCGGGGAGGCAACACCACCAGACCTCCTACCCCATTCACCCCAGTTCTTCAGCTGGTGGTGTTTGCTGGACCTCATCCCCGCCTATTCTGTTCTGTGCTTCTCCCAGGGAGCCTCTGGTGAGATTCCACACTCTTCCCTCAGAATTACACTTGGGTTAAGCTTTTCCATCTGAATCTTTCTCTTCCTTCTGAGATGATCAGTTAACCAGGGTCTCTAATTAGTCATCTTGCCCATCCTTTGGTTCGGAAGCTATTTTAAGATGTGATGGTTAATTTTATGTGTCAGTTAGGTTAGATCCAAAGTCTACTTGTGTGGTAAGACTTGTAGTGGGGAAGGTGCTCGGTTAATATGATTAATATTTCAATCAGCAGAACTTAACTAAAGCAAATTACCCTTCATGAGGTGGGTGGGTCTTAGCCAACCAATTAAAAGCCTTGAAAGCAAAGATCGTGATTTTCTGAAGATGAATAAATTCTGTCTCAAGACTGAAACATAAGAACTCTGCAGCATAGGAGCTCATGATTTTCCAACCTCTCAGCCTGCCCTGTAGATCTCACACTCACCCACCTCTACCATCATGCTGAGCGATTCTTAACGTTAAGTGTGAGTCTCTCTCTCTCTCTCTCTCTCCTATCCCATTCTCACCTATAGCTCTGTCTCTATCTGTACACACACAAACACACATCTGTTCTGCTTCTGTAACGAGAACCCCAATGCAATCGTATATCTATGCTCTATAATTCAGGGGTCCTCAAACTTTTTTTTTTTTTCAGTTTTTGGCCAGGGCTGGATTTGAACCTACCACCTCTGGCATATGGGGCTGGCACCCTACTCCTTTGAGCCACAGGTGCTGCCCAGGTCCTCAAACTTTTTAAATAGGGGTCCAGTTCACTGTCTCTCAGACCATTGGAGGGCCGGACTGCAGGCCCTGGGACGAGTGAGCAGCTAAGCAGGACAGGCAGCGGTGGCAAAAACACTCAGCCAGCCAGATAAATGTCCTAGGCGGGCTGCATGTGACCCACAGGCCGCAGTTTGAGAACGCCATACTGTTTTTATACTTGCAACTTTTCTGTGT
Source organism: Otolemur garnettii (assembly GCF_000181295.1). Classification (NCBI taxonomy): domain Eukaryota; kingdom Metazoa; phylum Chordata; class Mammalia; order Primates; family Galagidae; genus Otolemur; species Otolemur garnettii. Next base: position 573,452 of record NW_003852525.1, on the reverse strand, counting down.
TTGAAGTTTCTACATAAAAATGTTTAAATAATTATAAGCTGTTATATTTTAAACAATCACATTAAAATATGAGCTTGTTCTAACCTATTTATGTGTATATTTTTGTATGCATATGTGTTTGTGTGTGTATATAAGCTCACACACATCTGCACACACTCTATGTATGTGTGTATTGATGTATATATGTGTGTATATATATACACATGTACCTCACACCGAAATAAACATGGAATTTTGATGGTATTATGGAAGAAGATGTAAATGAGTCTGAGAATGCAAAAATAGCATTTGTAGCCTACACTAGATCAAGGAAGTGACCAAAAAGTATATTTTCCTTAAATATTTAAATTTCTTAGATACATTGAAAATATGGCAAGTCAGATATGTAATTTAAAAATTCTATAGTACAGCATTGAGGAATAATTTTCAGTAGTATAACTCTTTATCCAGCCTTTTATCTGTCTATATAGTTTATAGTTATCACTTTGTATCTATCTTTTAGTTTATAATTATCACTGTGTATCTATCTTAAAAAAGTGTGCTCAGTAACTGAACTCTAACATAGTAATGTAGATGTTTTAGATAGAAACTTTTCCATTTAAAATTTAAGGATAAATTGCACAGCTGACCAATTACATACACATGTACCTGTTGGCTATTTGAGCGCCCTCGAACTTCCACACACAATCACCTATAACATAGCTTGCTGTACATAATGGCTCTACTTTTCTGTCTCTAGGAATCCAGTCGGCCTCACACTTACCATATCTCAGAGGCTTCTAATGGTGCCCAATTGTCCTGAAAATGTAAGTAGTTATAGCTCTTTGCAATTCATTCCACCAGTAAATCCTCATTCTCTTATCTTTACAGCTTGTAATTTTTTTCAAAACCACATACACTTAGTTCAAGACTCCGTCAGTTCATCCTCTCTCAGCTCCCATAAACCGTGCTCTTAATTGTGGGGTTGCACGCATTCATTTTGTACCCATTTAAAACAAAGTAAATAAGCTTCTAACTTAGGCTTCCCCAATTAGGTAAAAACATCCTGGTATGGCAGAAATGATGGGCAATCATAACCCATGTTCAACTATCCCTGTAATAGTAGAAAACCACAGTAATAGAAAACCAGATAACATAAACGCCAAGATTGATGTCCAGAGGAAGTGGAAATAAAACATGGAAAAATTTTCAAGCTGGGTAATGAGGAAATGCCAGACTGATTAGTTGGTTTACCTTAAACATGTGAAATGTAGGGATTTATCTGGATGAAAAGGCAAATTCCTTAGTTAATGCGTGTATTTTTCTGCTTTCTTGATTTATACCATCTCTCAATTTATCCAACCCATGGGCAACCATAGTACCATTAATAAACCATTTGATGATTTAATACGGCCTTTTGAAATTTATATATAGTTATACATAGTTTGATATATTAATAATCAAATAATATCAAACACATTATACGCACACATTTCAAAAACAAAAACTTTGTTACTTGATTCCTTTGCACTTGTTTAGAACATCCTGCGCTGGTGTTCAGTAAAGATAGTAATGCAGGTAATATTAAGACAGCATCAATAATAGCAATGTATGGAATTCAATTCAGTAGAAGGAATAATTGATATTTAGTATTTTCTTTAGATTTTTTACTGGGAATCTTCTATAAAAGAAGAACAGCAGCATTCTCAAAGCTGAGAGGAATATTATTCTCCATGAAGACCTGGGGACAGTGAGAATACCAACGTAAACACACCCAGCATATGACATTTTCAGAGCAATCATCTTATTTCTGACTCAGAGAAAAGACACCCATGTGGCTCATTATTTTCAGTTTTTATTCTGTATTCAGTTTATGAAATAAATAAATGCAATGTTATATCTAGATTTACTTAATTCTCATGCAATCTTGTTCAGATTCTTCCACGTGTTGGCACATTGAAAACCTGACAAGTAAAGGGATCTGACTAGGGACACTTAATTTTAGAGCAGCTCACTGGACCTCTGAGTATCCCTAGAAATACATTTAATTTAAGAATAATTGAGTGAAAAGAGGATTCTCCCATGTCAGTAGCAAAACCAAAGTTCTCTAGGTTAGACCCTTCTCTGCTGTTTCCATTTCATAAGGGAACAGGCTCATTTTCCATTTACTCCCAGGACCCAATTTCGTGTCCACTCCTGGGGACAAATCAAAGAAGAAAATAGAAGGTCATTTTTGGGTCACTGCTATTCAGTTTGCTGTGCCAAGCTGAAAACCAAGGCCATTAAATATGAAAATCCACTCATTGTCTCAGACCGGATTGTGTCCTGGCTCTCAGATCAGACCCACCGTGGCTGTAACGGCCCTGACAGACGGATGTGCATTGGACCACATCATTTGCAGGGTGTCTTTAACTGAGAAAAGTTTTGTTGAAAATATGTGTGATTAATGCCTTCAACTATTATCTCTAATTGAACAGACATGAAAGGGGGCCACTTTGTTAGTGCAGATAAGCCTATTGCATGGCTATTAATGGCATATTCAGCCCTTGTTGAATTAATCTGCTATCGCCTCTTGTCTTTGGTAACCATAACATGTTGTTGGAAGGCTGTGCAGAATTTGAGTGACTGTTTGAAGCACAGCTCCAGTAATCCCCTAGACACGGGTGTGAGAGAAGAGAAAAGTGCTGTTTTGTGCATAATTGAATGTGCTGTGTTGTTTGCATTAGTATTAAGCAGTGGGTCTTTATTTTAATCGGTCTCTATCAGAGTGATGCATCACCTCCACATCATCAGTTATTGGGCAGGACTCATAGAATTAATCTATCCATAATGTAACTAAAACAAAGGATCAATAGACAGAATAGAAGGATTCAGATCTTGTGCTGGTGATAGAGAGAGGAATAGAGAGAGAGAGAGAAAAAAGTATGCTAAGTACAAACAAGCAAAAACTTTATCAGAGACACACAGCCGACATTAGGTGAACGTCTGTAACTCCTGTCAGCTGTGGCTTATGGGCACACAGATAGTGGAAAACAAATCCTACACACTGACTTGCATTAATTCTGGAAGAATGGCTGTTCTGGCAAAACTGAACATGAAAGAATTTGGGTGATGATCAGGTGGGCAGAGGGATTTACAGGTAGATTTGAAAGGTAGCTGTGTCTAAAACGTGTTATTTTATATAAGAGCAAATTCGCCTTTACCAGTAAGCAAGTTATTGGAGAAGTCGTAACACAAGGAATGACATTTATCATAACTCGACCTGTGTTGGGCATAAGGAAATATAGGAGAATTAAATATAGTAAGTTAAAATTGTGAGAGAAATAAGATGATTTTAAGTCAATACTAATGCATCATTTTCTTCATGTCAAATATGATCTTTAATAATTTGTTAACCTCTAACTGGCTATCCATTTATAAAAGAATTAAATGTGCACATCACACATTCACAAATATGTGAAAATACAACCCCAGAAGGACTAAAAGGTCATATAAGTCCAAACTATAAAGATATGAGAATAAATACAGGATAGCTTTAGAAATAATCGTGGCATGCAAGATGTCAAGCATAAATTTTAATTCTGGTGTAAAATATATTTCTATATTTAACTATATAAAATTTTAACTGTATATAGGAAAAATGTTACATAAAGTCAAGGAGAAATGAAAGCTTGACTGAAATACTTAAAGATTCAAAATTTTTTATATAACAAAAGCCTCAAACATTAAACAAAAAGAACACTCTACTGAGGGAGGCACCTGTGGCTCAAAGGAGTAGGGTGCCAGCCCCATATACCAGAGGCGGATAGTTCAAATCCAGCCCCAGCCAAAAAAAAAAGACACTATATTGAAAGAGTGAGATAGTGAATAGTTATTCATAAAAAATCAAGTATCCTGTGAAACTTTACCAAATATGTTGGGTAAAGTTTTATTAAAAAATAAGCAGAGAAGAAATGAAAAGTGAAACAATGACACTTTTTTGCACCCATAAGAGTGGTGAAATTTACACTTCTATATATGTGTTATCAAATACTTTATGAGGTTAGAACACATGTGTATATTCCTGGTGCCAGCTAAACTGATGTAGGCATTCTAGGAGCGCCCTTGAACGTCTAAGGCAAATTTAAAATAAATACATCCACTAACACATGAATTCGGCATAAGAAATCTATTCCATAGAAATAAAACTCTATTTCCTTTAAAATTTGCATACAGGTATTTTTATAACAATATTGTTTATAATTATGACCAATTGGAAACAATCTAAAGCTCCATCAATAAAAGAAGAATTCAATAGAAAAGATACATCCTTTGGAAAACTATGCAGCCATTTAAATGAAGATTATTTTTTAAATCTTTATGCCCATTTCTTGTATACTTAACTTTGCTACCATCAAACATCTGACACACCTCACCATACAACATGTGTAAGATTGAATAATTATATAATTTAATATAATTTACTTATTTATATTTTTCATTCATTGTCTTTCTTCTGCCATCCTGGAATACAAGCTTCAATAATACAGAGGTTTTCTCCATTCTGTTTATTTCTGTGTTTGTGGTAATAAGGATTATCTAACACATTGAGAGAATTCAAAGATTATGTTGAATCCTTTTCACAAAAATATGTAAATAAAATATTCGAAAATATTTAAAATGATTAACTAGACTTGGTGCTCATAGCTCATTGAGTAGGGTGCCAGCCACATACACTGAGGCTGGCGGGTTCGAGCCTGGCTTGGGCCTGCTAAACAACAATGACAACTGCAACCAGAAAAAAATAGCCAGGTGTTGTGGCAGGCACCTGTAGTCCCACCTGCTCAGGAGGCTGAGGCAAGAGAATCGCTTAAGCCTAAGATTTTGAGGTTGCTGTGAGCTGTGGCACCACAGCACTATACCGAGGGCAACATAGTGAGACTCTGTCTCAAAAATAAATAAAATAAAATAGTTAAATATAAAATTATAGGCAAGATGTGTCTGTGTGTTCCTGAATAGCATATTTGAGATAACTTTTAGCTTCATATCTGTTATCTCAGCAATTGTGTATATTATGTATTTTATAAACTTTGAATTATCAATAAACTAATATGAAGTACTGATTTATAGAAAAGTTATCAATGAATAATCTATCTTCCCTTGTTATAGTTTAACGTATTTTTAACAGATTCACCAAACCAAACTCCTGAGGAGAACAACACATAACTTAAGCATTTAGAACTTCCCAGACACATTACATGTTTATTGTCAGTTTGTTATTTTGAAGTCATTTTTATAATGCTGCATATGCTCTAAGAGGGATTTCTCTTTAATTGTCATCATATTTCAGATGCGCAGTGAGAATCCCATTAACTGTGACCTTGTCAGAAGAGAAAACAGGGAAATAGTAGTTAGAATAATAGAATCTTTTTTTGGAAGTGCACAGTTGGCAATGAGATCAGATCTGGCTTGATCATTAATAATGGATTTCTTAATGTTCATCCTTTAACTATTTTGAAATAATTTCTAATGAAAGGAAATTGCAAAGGGATTTCTTGAAAGATCTTATCAATCAATCATTACTGGAAATATAAACCCAAAGGGAAAAACATATAAAATTATATTTAAAAAATCAAGAATATTAATTATGGTCTCACCTTTTGTCATCAATGAGAGGGAACCACTTATGGCTCTCTTGGGGAATGCTCTAAACTTTCTCATTGTTCTTCCTAAGTAAAATCTCTCTTGGTTACCCTAAAAAAAAATATTAATTACCTGGAAAAAATAATTTTAATTACTACTATTTATCAGAGGCAGGATCTTGATATGTTGCCCAGACTGAACTCAAACTTCCTGGCTCAAGGGATCACCCTTCCTGAGCCTCCCAGGTAGCTGAAACTACTGGCATACGGCACCAACCACCATAATTTATGATGTCTCCAAAGTCAGTTGTCTGGTTGGTGGTTCCTCTGTTGGTTACACCTGGGCTCACTCGGTGACTACGTAACAAGCAGGTCTGCTGTCCAGAAGTTGTTGGCTGGCTGGGTCAGCACAGGGTTTCTCATTTTCCAGAAGATTAGATCAGACTTGTTCATAGGACAGCAGAGATTGAATAGAAGCTGCAGAACCTCGTGTGGCCTGCACTCCAGAAATCACACAATGTCACTTCTACAACTATTTATTGGTCCAAGCCGGTCACGCAGGCTGCCAATATGCATAAAATATTTAAAATATGACATATGCCAAATCAATGTTTCAGTAATTATTTACCAATAAACCATTTACTGATTTGATATAAATATATAAAATGTTAAATTTGGCACTGACTGTATACACTGACCAGCAGGCGTCCAGCTGGTCTGCTCCTGATATCCCACCGTTCACATCATCACAGCTCCAGCTCCAGCTCCGTACTTGTGACTTGTCAGTAGAATGTCAAGGGCATCACATTCACCTTGTGTCATGTCATCACGAAGGCATTTCAGCATCTTATATGTATGGGTATCTCATCACAAGAAGGAGCACAGTACGATAAGGTATTGTGAGAGAGAGACCACATTCACATAATTTTTATTATAGCATATTGTTATAATTCTATTTTATTGTTAATTGTTTTTGTTAATCTCTTTCTGTGGTTAATTTATAAATTAAACTTTATTCTACATATTTATATACAGGACAAAACCAGCACATATATGGTTTGGTACCATCTCTGGTTTCAGGCATCCAACCGGGGTGTGCAGGACATTTTAAAGCACCTTACTGGGTAGCTTTGGTCTCTATCCTGCTGAAGGCTGTAATACATCAACTCACAATCAGCTGTATTTACCCTACTTTCTCCAGGATGCCATCTCAAGTCCTATCAATGTTAGCCTTGATGATGTGGTTGGCTTTGTCCAAAACCACATGGGCGGAATTGACAGAAAATTAATCCCAGCCTATGTCTTAAAAGGCAATGTGTGTTTTTGCAAATCTGTCTGAGATTTCTAACCTTTACCAGAAGCAAAGCATGCCCTGGCTGGATATTACCGCTGAGGTCTTGTCCAGGAATCAGATCATACCCAGAACTCGACTCAAGACTTAATGAAAGCCAGCGGCAAAGCCACACAACAGACTTAAGACGGAGAGACGGCCGCCCACTCCAGTGTCTGCGGGTCCTGCAGGTTGATTAAGCAGCAAAGGCCACCCAAAGGTTATGGCACTGGACCCAGTCTCACGGGTAAAGAGCCGGATTTTTGTGTGCTCGTCCTTTGGGCCTAAGGACCCTGCACCTGAGTCTGGCTGGCACCGGGCAGCCCTCAGCTTCCAGCTCCCAGGTTTCCTGTTGGAGCTGCTTGGTCTCCTGCGCACATTCTGCCTATAAATAGAAGGGGTTATGGAAAACGCACATATTAAATAGATGGAAAGGACAAAATCAGTACAGAAATCAGCGTTAGCTCTCAACTTTCAGTAATGAGATCTGGCCTTGATCACACACATCTCTGCCGTCAGGTAGGCAGATTCCCTAAGGTCCGCGTGTGGGGAAGGCAGACAGCAGTGCGCTCGGGGAGTGGGACTGGAGCGCACGTGCCTCCCACGCTGAGCGTTAGAGAAACCACAGAGGCCGCACCACTTGTTAATTTAGGGAACTGACCTGGTAAGATTAGACGACCATACACACACTAATAAAAGTGAATACTGAACAGCAAAGCAGTTTATTTTTGAGTTTTATCGGGAAAATGGCCCAGACTTTAGCCAACATTGTCAGTTCTGCTGCTGCTAACAAGCAAAATGTAAATTGTAACAAGCTGCAGTGAACTTGTAGGCTGCTAAAACTGATGCTGGATAGAGGTTGGGAGCCGTACGCAATCCGATGACTTGATAAACAATCGCTTTATTACTTAGATATGACAGTTTTTGAGGGCAGCTTTAGAGCACCGGCGTGCTGGGAGTTGGAACTCAATCTGACAGCGTGAATCTGCCATAAACATTCCGTTGATCACTGTACGCTAGAAATCTTTTTCAGAGTACCTCCTGATTATGAGGTCTCAATTTCATTGGCGCAGTAACAGGTTAACTTGTACCCTTTCAGGCGGGAGGCCCATTATTAGGTTTCATAACTTTCTACCTTCATCCTTAATTTTCTCCAATTTTTTCCCAGACCTACGCCCTTCCTGACTCTCACAAGTCTCCCATTTTGTGGCTAACAGTAACCCGTCTCACAAAGCAGCAAATATTTTGTCTGTTCAACTTGAATTCTAAGTAAATGTCAGAATAGTTACAAAAACGAGGAATTATTATGCTAATCACCCAAAGTAAGGTAAGTTTCGTGAATACAGACAAATAGCTTATTTCCCAGATGTGCTGAATGAACGTAAATATACATCTGTAAGGGAAAATATCTATTGCTGATTATATGTTCTGTTTTTCTTTACTAAAAAAAGTCAAAACATATCATTTCAAAGCTCACAAATAGATATAATCTATTTTTCAGTTAACTCAAGCCTATGATACTGGAATTCTTATGAAGTACACAGACATTTACTTGCAATTCATTGAAAGAGGAGATTTGGAATTTAAATTTTAAACAGTGGCAGTAGAAGATACTTTGAACATTGTCTGGGCATGGTGGCTCCTGTCTGCAATCTTAGCAAGTAGGAGAGTCACTTATGGTCAGGAGTTTGAGACCAGTCTGAGCAATGGTGGCACCCAGTCTCTACCAACACCAGAAAAACTAGCTGGGCACTGTGGTGGGCACCTGTAGTCACAGCTACTTTGGAGGCTGAGGCAGGAGGATTTCAGGGGCCCAGGGAGTTTGATGTTGCTATGAGCTATGCTGACACCACTGCACCCTCGCTGGGGCTCCAAAGTGAAAGAGTTGCTAAAAAAAAAAAAAAAACTACTTTCACTGTTTCAAAAACATTTACAATTCAAAACACCACAAAAACCACAAACAATTCACACTTTTTATTTTTAGGATGTATTTATATTTGCTATTCTGAATTCTCATTGGAGCTTTTAAAGATTACATTAGAAATAAAGTCATTTTATCTCTGGAACCAAAAAATCACCTAGGCAAAGCAACAGAAGTATTTTTTAAGTTTGTTATTTTGGTATAAGAGAAAGATTACATTTTGGGTAATATCTTTTAGCCAAATTAAAAAATGTGCAATTTTTACACTGTAAAATTTAAAAGCACCAATTGTATACTAATATAAGTAAAAATAGACTCTTATTGACAGAAAATTTACTTTTTAACTAAGGAATGAGTTGTTTATTATATTGGATTAAGAGATATAAATTGGCCTGACTATTAAATATATGTCATAATATTATCTTCTAAAATAATAATTTGCATTTGAAATTAAATCACTAAGCTAGACCTCAGTCATAGTAATCTCAAAAAGTCAAATTCATATTAATCCTGTGACTTTACTTATTTTTGTTTTTAAGTTTATTTATTTATTTATTTATTTATTTTGAGACACAGTCTCACTATGTTGCCCTTGGTAGAGTGCTGTGGCGTCACAGCAACCTCCAACTCCCGGGCTTAAGCAATTCACTTGCCTCAGACCCTCAAGTAGCTGGGACTACAGGTGCCCTCCACAATGCCTGGCTTTTTTTTTTTTTTTTTTTTTTTGGTTGCAGTTGTCATCATTTTTGTCTTACCACTGATCTGTAATCCATGGGTTCATTCTTCGAATCCCTGAGACCAAAGACCTACTGAAGAAGAAATTTCGGTGACAAAACTATTGTTTCAACTATTTTTCCAACTTTAAAAAATAGTTATATATCCCTCATTTAGTAAAAACTTTAGTTTGAATTTTATGTATTTTTTTCTTAACTAATTATACTCCCTTACAGTGCTGTGACTAAGAGAACAGGAAACAATGCTTTGAGAATGTTACTTATGGCTTTTTTTCCCTTAAAAATGTCATTACAACATATTGTTCTCCTTGTAAGGAAATTATACAGGAAAATGGTAATAACAGAAGAATAGGCTGGACACCCACGGAACAATCAGATCCACAAGGAAATGTACCTGGTCTGCATAGAATGGGTTCATTATAATCAATGTTAGTGCTTCCTCTACTGAACCAAAATCTAGCACAATGAATTCAAACAAAAAAACATGTAGGCCTATTCTTTTTTTGGAACATCAAGCTTTTCTTCTCCCCACAGAGTAGGATTCTCTGATTCATACACTTTTTCTCTTTTCAGCAGAATCATATGGATGATGAATAATTTCATTTTAATAAATTTATATTTTTACATGTATAGATTGGTGCCCAATAAGAAAATTAAATTGGATCTTTCCTCATTGTTAGAATTTACTTTATAAAGGGATGTGAATTTCAATAGGGTTTTCAATAACATTTCTTCAATAAAAACAAATATTCTCTATTATTCTACTGATGAATATTCATGTACAAACAAGAATCAGCATTTGATTAAATCATGTTTATTTAAATGCTTATTATCTGCAAAACAGACTATAGTTTCTAATAGACCTTATCTAATAATGCTCTTTAATTAAAAATAAGTTTTCTTCTTGAACTAGAAGTAGGTTTTGATTCATATAGGAGTTAAGAAGCCGATCTTAAATAGGACTTCAAAACTATTAATATTTGGGATTCCAAGCATTTTTTGAAGAGCTAATTTACCTTTGGTTTGAATTTTATCAATGTTGGAGACCCAGATTAATAAAATAGGTTGTAATACATCACAGTTTTCTTTGGTAACATGATAAACATATCTTCTGGAAAGTTACAAAGGATTTCAGAGAGATTAAATGTTAACTCGACTCTGAAGGAAGAGTGGGGAATTACTAACTAATTATCAGGAAAAAAGGCAAAGTCACCAGCTAGAGGCAACAAAAATATGAAGGAAAAAAGTTAGGAAATAAAAGTTAAGATCAATAATACCAGAAATAACAAAATGAACCCATGGCAATAATAAGGAGAGTTTCAATGTATCTGCGAAATAGGGTTGTGGGGAATGGGCAGGTGGAAATGTTCTCACAACTTGAGACATGATTAGGAAGAATTTATTTTTAAAAACTAGTAGGACATTTTAACTAGAGTTGATAAAATCAACTCTTATTTGTCATATAAGAAAATACTTATTTAACCAGATTCACCAGAACAAAAAAATTTACGTAGTCTCAGAGAAAACCACGAAGGGTCCTTTACAACACCCTGAATAGTCTTGCTGAGAGCGTTCACTGAGGCAATAACAACAGAAGTGGAAGACAGGGACCCATTGGGATGTTCCTCTGAGATAGCATCAGCATATCAGGTTGATTTTCTAAAGCAAAGGCTTAGAATAGCAAATGTAAAGGTTGATACTCAGAGTTCCTACTCTTCAGATTGGGTGTGTAGTATGATGTCGCCATCCAAGTCTTGAAAGGAAAATGGCATAAAATGTGAGGGAAAGGAAACAAGGTCATCTTGTACAGGTTAAATGAAAAATACCTGCAGGAAATCTAGAAAAGTAAAAAACAGAATTAAATCCATGGTTTGGTGCCACGAAGACCAACAGGGTTAGATACAGTGTATGGTGTGGTCGTTGAATAAATGTGAAAAGGAAACACAAGAGAAGGGGAAAAAAATAAAGATTGAAACTCATAAGTTCTAAGATTTAAGAGAAATTCAAAGTTGGGAATATTATTCATGTACATAATGAAACAGGTTATCAATTACAGTAAGGGAAATTATGTAAATCCATAGAATTTTCCTATCTACACCAAAGTAACTTTTATGGAATACATTTTTGTCAGGTAACATAAAACATTAAAATGAGACAGTAAAAGGCTTTTCTAGAAATTGATGTTAATAAGTTCATAATATGTCATTATAAACATATTTTAAATCAAAATTAGCAATAATTTTGACCTAGAAAAAAATAAGAATTATACATGCTCAATGTAATAAGCTTAAAGTAGAAGGGTATGACTTAATTTATTGATCTTAAGGGGAGCTTATGTAAGATTAGATTAATTTTAGTATATGCCTTCATGTCTAAAAGAGTCTGGATCAAAAATAAAATAAAACATTGCTTTAATTTCTATATGTGAAACAACAAATTACTCAAATATAACAATTATGAACAACTCATAAGTATTTCACAATTTTTCCAGATGGTAAATTTTGGAGATATTTTGTAGTGAAAGTCTTAGAACAAAATTACAGTTGATATGAGTATTATTTGATACATTGTAACTTCCAAAAGTTTTAAAAATATTATCCTGGAGAAGGTACAGATAGAATCATGACTTCATAGTCATTTATTTTCCACTCAGAAGAAAGGACATAACTTATATAATACCAATAAATGGCTGACTTGAGCAAAACAACTACTGGTAAATTCTCAGAGGCATCACTGCTTTGTACAGGGTGCTTCTCCGATGGTACTGGAGTGGTTAACTTTGAAGTAAAATAAGGATTAAATGCAAGTTTAGACTAAGTAAAATGAATCCAATGTCTCTTTTTTCTTGAGCAGCTCCTTTAAACCACTGAAGTTCTTGTCTTCAGGGAAAGATGTAGTTTGTACAACTCTTTATAGTTTCTAAGAGATGCTGAAAGAATTGTGGGAGGTGTAAGTGCCCCACTGAGTTCTAACCTGGACAAAACTGAAAAAAATGCCTGCAACTCTGTAGTATCAATAGTGAAACAATGGAAAAGCAGAGAGGAATGAATTTGCTACCCACTTATGGTGGCTTCTCAAAAAGAGATTTTTAAAAAACCAGATTTGGGTGGTGCTGTGGCTCAAAGGAGTAGGGCGCTGGCCCCATATGCTGGAGGTGGTGGTTCAAACCCAGCCCTGGACAAAAACTGCAAAAAAAAAAAA